>NC_054372.1:201971405-202321405 GCF_017654675.1 Xenopus laevis
CATAATGGCTCTCTGGATCAGCTGGCAGTTTGGCAGGTTATATATAGACATAAGGGCTTTATGGATCAGCTGGCAGTTAGGCAGGTTATATATGGACATAAGGGCTCTCTGGATCAGCTGGCAGTTAGGCAGGTTATATATAGACATAAGGGTTCTCTGGATCAGCTGGCAGTTAGGCAGGTTATATATATAGACATAAGGGCTTTATGGATCAGCTGGCAGTTAGGCAGGTTATATATAGACATAAGGGCTCTCTGGATCAGCTGGCAGTTAGGCAGGTTATATATAGACATAAGGGTTCTCTGGATCAGCTGGCAGTTAGGCAGGTTATATATAGACATAATGGCTTTATGGATCAGCTGGCAGTTAGGCAGGTTATATATAGACATAAGGGCTCTCTGGATCAGCTGGCAGTTAGGCAGGTTATATATAGACATAAGGGCTCTCTGGATCAGCTGGCAGTTAGGCAGGTTATATATAGACATAAGGGCTCTCTGGATCAGCTGGCAGTTAGGCAGGTTATATATAGACATAAGGGTTCTCTGGATCAGCTGGCAGTTAGGCAGGTTATATATAGACCTAAGGGCTCTCTGGATCAGCTGGCAGTTAGGCAGGTTATATATAGACATAAGGGCTCTCTGGATCAGCTGGCAGTTAGGCAGGTTATATATAGACATAAGGGCTCTCTGGATCAGCTGGCAGTTAGGCAGGTTATATATAGACATAAGGGTTCTCTGGATCAGCTGGCAGTTAGGCAGGTTATATATAGACATAAGGGCTTTATGGATCAGCTGGCAGTTAGGCAGGTTTTATATATAGACATAAGGGTTCTCTGGATCAGCTGGCAGTTAGGCAGGTTATATATATAGACATAATGGCTCTCTGGATCAGCTGGCAGTTTGGCAGGTTATATATAGACATAAGGGCTTTATGGATCAGCTGGCAGTTAGGCAGGTTATATATGGACATAAGGGCTCTCTGGATCAGCTGGCAGTTAGGCAGGTTATATATAGACATAAGGGTTCTCTGGATCAGCTGGCAGTTAGGCAGGTTATATATATAGACATAAGGGCTTTATGGATCAGCTGGCAGTTAGGCAGGTTATATATAGACATAAGGGCTCTCTGGATCAGCTGGCAGTTAGGCAGGTTATATATAGACATAAGGGTTCTCTGGATCAGCTGGCAGTTAGGCAGGTTATATATAGACATAAGGGCTTTATGGATCAGCTGGCAGTTAGGCAGGTTATATATAGACATAAGGGCTCTCTGGATCAGCTGGCAGTTAGGCAGCTTATATATAGACATAAGGGCTCTCTGGATCAGCTGGCAGTTAGGCAGGTTATATATAGACATAAGGGCTCTCTGGATCAGCTGGCAGTTAGGCAGGTTATATATAGACATAAGGGTTCTCTGGATCAGCTGGCAGTTAGGCAGGTTATAAATAGACCTAAGGGCTCTCTGGATCAGCTGGCAGTTAGGCAGGTTATATATAGACATAAGGGCTCTCTGGATCAGCTGGCAGTTAGGCAGGTTATATATAGACATAAGGGCTCTCTGGATCAGCTGGCAGTTAGGCAGGTTATATATAGACATAAGGGTTCTCTGGATCAGCTGGCAGTTAGGCAGGTTATATATAGACATAAGGGCTTTATGGATCAGCTGGCAGTTAGGCAGGTTTTATATATAGACATAAGGGTTCTCTGGATCAGCTGGCAGTTAGGAAGGTTATATATATAGACATAATGGCTCTCTGGATCAGCTGGCAGTTTGGCAGGTTATATATAGACATAAGGGCTTTATGGATCAGCTGGCAGTTAGGCAGGTTATATATGGACATAAGGGCTCTCTGGATCAGCTGGCAGTTAGGCAGGTTATATATAGACATAAGGGTTCTCTGGATCAGCTGGCAGTTAGGCAGGTTATATATATAGACATAAGGGCTTTATGGATCAGCTGGCAGTTAGGCAGGTTATATATAGACATAAGGGTTCTCTGGATCAGCTGGCAGTTAGGCAGGTTATATATATAGACATAAGGGCTTTATGGATCAGCTGGCAGGCAGGTTATATATAGACATAAGGGCTCTCTGGATCAGCTGGCAGTTAGGCAGGTTATATATAGACATAAGGGTTCTCTGGATCAGCTGGCAGTTAGGCAGGTTATATATAGACATAAGGGCTTTATGGATCAGCTGGCAGTTAGGCAGGTTATATATAGACATAAGGGCTCTCTGGATCAGCTGGCAGTTAGGCAGGTTATATATAGACATAAGGGCTCTCTGGATCAGCTGGCAGTTAGGCAGGTTATATATAGACATAAGGGCTCTCTGGATCAGCTGGCAGTTAGGCAGGTTATATATAGACATAAGGGTTCTCTGGATCAGCTGGCAGTTAGGCAGGTTATATATAGACCTAAGGGCTCTCTGGATCAGCTGGCAGTTAGGCAGGTTATATATAGACATAAGGGCTCTCTGGATCAGCTGGCAGTTAGGCAGGTTATATATAGACATAAGGGTTCTCTGGATCAGCTGGCAGTTAGGCAGGTTATATATAGACCTAAGGGCTCTCTGGATCAGCTGGCAGTTAGGCAGGTTATATATAGACATAAGGGCTCTCTGGATCAGCTGGCAGTTAGGCAGGTTATATATAGACATAAGGGCTCTCTGGATCAGCTGGCAGTTAGGCAGGTTATATATAGACATAAGGGCTCTCTGGATCAGCTGGCAGTTAGGCAGGTTATATATAGACATAAGGGCTCTCTGGATCAGCTGGCAGTTAGGCAGGTTATATATAGACATAAGGGCTCTCTGGATCAGCTGGCAGTTAGGCAGGTTATATATAGACATAAGGGTTCTCTGGATCAGCTGGCAGTTAGGCAGGTTATATATAGACCTAAGGGCTCTCTGGATCAGCTGGCAGTTAGGCAGGTTATATATAGACATAAGGGCTCTCTGGATCAGCTGGCAGTTAGGCAGGTTATATATAGACATAAGGGTTCTCTGGATCAGCTGGCAGTTAGGCAGGTTATATATAGACATAAGGGCTCTCTGGATCAGCTGGCAGTTAGGCAGGTTATATATAGACCTAAGGGCTCTCTGGATCAGCTGGCAGTTAGGCAGGTTATATATAGACATAAGGGCTCTCTGGATCAGCTGGCAGTTAGGCAGGTTATATATAGACATAAGGGCTCTCTGGATCAGCTGGCAGTTAGGCAGGTTATATATAGACATAAGGGCTCTCTGGATCAGCTGGCAGTTAGGCAGGTTATATATAGACATAAGGGCTCTCTGGATCAGCTGGCAGTTAGGCAGGTTATATATAGACATAAGGGCTCTCTGGATCAGCTGGCAGTTAGGCAGGTTATATATAGACATAAGGGCTCTCTGGATCAGCTGGCAGTTAGGCAGGTTATATATAGACATAAGGGCTCTCTGGATCAGCTGGCAGTTAGGCAGGTTATATATAGACATAATGGCTCTCTGGATCAGCTGGCAGTTAGGCAGGTTATATATAGACATAAGGGCTCTCTGGATCAGCTGGCAGTTAGGCAGGTTATATATAGACATAAGGTGGCACTTGATGGACGTGTATTTTTTTCAGCCGATGTTACTATGTTGCACCTTAACATTGTGACCCAGGCTGTTCTCCTCTCCAAGCAGTTTGTACTGTGGGATGAGACTGTGTCCCAGCTGGAAGCTGCAAAGCAACCCAAGAACCTTCCAGAATGAGCGCTGCCCTGCTGGTTATAGCTGCTGCTGTTGCACTATAACCTATAGACTGTCCTGTGACTCCTCCCCCTGCACATGGCCCCGCCCTGCTCTTCACTGGGGATAGAGTCCAGGTCCCACTGCCAGGATTGGTCTCTGTGATAAAGAGGGGGAGGGGCCCCAGGTATAAAAGATTGCATCTGTATTTGGGGTGCTGTATAGAAAGTGTGGGGGTTCCATTACTAGTCTATATAAGATACAGCTGATCTGTACCAGGGCCCATAGACGATCAGAACCCCCAGATCCCAATGCAGCGAGGGCCATTTACCCCTTTTATTCTAGGGGGGGGGATCTGGGAACTGAATTTGGCTCCCAACTTTAATATCAGGGGCCACCTGATTGTATCTGTCCCACCCTTGGCAAACCCTACTTTATTTATTGCTATTATATACCCCCCCCCCATCTGTCATTTATATGGATGCACCCCCCACATGCTCAATAAACTCCATGTAACCATAGTGATCTCACTCAATACTTCTGGGGGGAAAGTGCAAGCTCACTGGGCAATTCTGCTGTCCTTTATATACATATTGAGGATCATCAGTACTATATAGAGTGCAAGCTCACTGGGGAATTATACTGCACTTTATATACATATTGGGGATTATTGTGGTGCTGTATAGAGTGCAAGCTCACTGGGGAATTTGACTGCACATTATATACATATTAGGGATGATTGTGGTGCTGTATAGAGTGCAAGCTCGCTGGGCAATTCTGCTGCACATTATATACATATTAGGGATGATTGTGGTGCTGTATAAATGTGCAAGCTCACTGGGGAATTCTACTGCACTTTATATACATATTGGGGCTTATTATGGTGCTGTATAGAGTGCAAGCTCACTGGGGAATTGTACTGCACTTTATATACATATTAGGGATCATTGTGGTGCTGTATAGAGTGCAAGCTGATTGTACAATCTCATACAGAATATTGTGCTACTCACAAGTTACACTCCTGTTACTCCTGTTGTACAGACAGTGTTGGGCTCCTCACTGGTTCTGAAACTATTGGGATTTCTGCCAAGGGGGGAAGGGGCTCAAAGTGAACAAAAAGATTGTATAACATGTGAGGAACTAAAGGTTTTTTTTCAATGAAGCAGATAAAGGCCTGGAGTTGATTTGAGGGGGGAAGAGACAACATGAGGACAAAGGAGCTCTCCATGCAGGTCAAACAAGTCCTCCTTAAGCTGCAAAAACAGAAAAAACCCATCCGAGAAATGGCTCCAATATTAGGAGAGGCAAAATCTCCAGTTTGGTACATGGTGAGAAAGAAAGAAATCACTGGTGAACTCGGCAACACAAAAAGACCTGGACGTCCACTGAAGACAACAGTGGTGGATGATCTCAGAATCATTTCCATGAAGAGAAAGCCCTTGACAAGAGCCAAACAAGTGAAGAACAGTCTCCAGGAGGTAGAGTCTCCATATCCAAGTCTGCCATAAAGAGAAGACTGTATGAAGTAAATACAGAGGGGGCACTGCAAGGTACAAGCCACTCATAAGCACCAACAATACAAAGGCTACATTGGACTAAAGAAGCCGCACAGTTGTGGAAAACCATTGTTTGGACAGATGAAACCAAGATGAAGCTCTAGCAGAATGATGGCAAGAGTAAAAAAGTGTGGAGAAGGCTTGGGAAGAGCTGATGATCCAAAGCATAGCACAGTTGTGTATAAAACATTTGGGGGGCAGTGTGATGGCTTAGGGTGCATGGCTGCCAGTGGGACACTAGTGAATGAATTGTGAGCTCTTCAGAGACACTGTCTGCTCCAGCTAAATGCACTCACATTGATTGGGAGGCGTCTCATAATGAGCCAAAACATAGAGCCAAAGCAACCCAGGAGTTTATTAAAGCAAAGAAGTGGAATATTGAGCTGATGTGAAGCCAATTGAGCTGCATTTCACTTGTTGAAGACTAAACGTGGGACAGAAAGGCCACAAACAAAGAGCAAGTGAAAGAAGCGGCTGCAGTAAAGACCTGGCAGAGCATTAAACAGGAGCAAACCCACAATCTGCTGATGTCCATGAGTTCAACACTGAGAGAGCCCACCCAGAACCAAGCAAGAGTCCCCCGCTGGGCAGCCCTCCTCGACCTTTTCTAATCCGGCTCCTCAACTTCAAAGACCGAGATGCGATTCTGCAGACAGACCCAGATATCATGATGGGGGGCAAGAAGGTCTCTGTGTATCTGGACTTCTCGGCCCAACTGCAGCGACGACGGGGAACCTTTACCGCAGTCAAATATGGATTCCTATACCGGGCTAAACTGCGGGTCCAAGCTGGGGACAGGGAATTTCTGTGCCACCCACTAGACTCAGACGTTAACTACTTGCTCCCCACCAGCACGTCGCTACTTGA
This sequence comes from Xenopus laevis, assembly GCF_017654675.1. Lineage (NCBI taxonomy): Eukaryota > Metazoa > Chordata > Amphibia > Anura > Pipidae > Xenopus > Xenopus laevis. The sequence continues at coordinate 201,977,534 of NC_054372.1, forward strand.
TTTAATTAAGGGATTAATAACTGGCAAGTTCTAAGTCAGGTCGGGAAGAATGGTTTTTATTGGGTCAGTTCATTAATGTTGTTAATTGCTGTATGTTGTGGTTCAATGACGTAACACCATATGACATTGTATTGGCAGACATAGTGGTTCCCATTACCCTGTAATATTCACTACACAAGAGGGCACACTTCACTTACTCTCCTGGAACATCAGGGGACTGAACCCCAATGTTAAATGGGCACTGATATTTGTTATATTTTTTAATTATGTTAAAAAATATACCCTGGACCTCCTCATGTTGCAGGAAAGCCATGTGATAGGTGAAAGATTGTGCTCCGGATGGGGGGCTGCACCTATCATGCTACTCTCTCCTCCCCTGCCAGAGGTATTATAACCCATAGAGGTTTCCATTAGAGGTAAAACTGATCATTATGGGGGGTTTGTACTGCTTGCTTTTACCCTAATGAGCCCCTGACCTTGGCCTCCATATACTGTATATACCCCACCATTTAATGTTCACCTACTCGATACCATTATGGGTAAACTGATGACCCTCCCACCAGACACCCTACAAAAAGCTCTGCCTGTTCTCATAGTCAAAAGGTTACTCTATGCCACACACAGAACATTCAACCGGGGGGGGGGGAGATCCTGGCGTATCTCTGTACCGTTCTGCAAGATATCTGATATTCTAACGGATCCTCCAATGATTGTGACCCCTATAAAGCTTGGCAGAAGATAATGTAAATGTACGAGCTGAAGCCCCAGTCCTGCCATTATGGGGAAATCCCAAGCGACCCCATTTGCAACAAATTGTACAATGAGTGTGTGGCCTCAGTGGGACATTACTGGCCAGAGATGAAATTAAACAAAAACAACTGCAGATCTTCTCCTCTGCTTCTCATACTTATCACTTCAGCAGATCTTTCAGTGACAATTCCAGAGAACGATAGAGCCTTCTGCACCAACAATGAAATCTCTCTTCCAAAAACGTTGGTCACTGTATTCTTTGCTTCTCCCCAAACTCCAGCCCCCCCTTTTCTACAGTTTATACCATGTGACACCAGTTACACAATGAGGACTGGGGAGAGGCACCAGGTCTGGACTGAGAAGTAAAATAGGCCCTGGACTTTCAGTTACACAGAGGCCCAATCAGCCCCCACCAGCCCATTAAATACTGACTGTCTATGGCACCTTATAGCAGCCCCTCTGGCATTTGCCACAACCCACAGATTGTCAGTCCGGACCTGCAACAGGTAAAGCAAATGATTAATTAATCTCTACAAGAGATAAACGAATCCAATTCAAAATGATCTATAGACTCCACCTGATCCCTCTACGACTACATCATATTGGGACTCGGGACTCCTCCCGTTGCCCTAATACAATGTCTTGGGGGCTGACTAACTCCGTCTGGTATTACTGTGCCCACAAATGTATCAGTTTAGGGAAGAAATTGATCCAGAACACAACATCCCTGCCAAAAACACTAGTAGCCAAGACTTGCCCTTTAGTATCATAATGATATTGCTTTAGACTCTGATGAGAAGTCCAGCCTTGCACAGTGACTGGGCCACTCTTGTCCAACACTCGGCAATCGGCTCAATGGACCGACGTCTCCCCCTGATACTGAGGGGCCACAAATCTCATAAGGTTTGGGCTGATTGGGGGCAAGTTATAAAGTGACAACATCTTCTTACCCTCCCCCCTGTGACTAAATAGTGAACCCACCCGCTGCTTCTCCACATCCCTGGTGACGTCAAGTGTTAATTCCTAATTTTTGACCACACCCCTTTCTGTGGCCACACCCCCTAATTACCATGCTCATTTGACAAAATTTGGCAGGTTATGAAAGTTTGAAAATATTTCTCCTTATCTAAACTGTGTTTTTGTGTCTCAAAATTGTTACAAAGTATCTTATTTGCACCTGTTAGCTGTTCTGGGCTCTCTGCTAAAAGCCAATTAAGTGAGAAACTTTGTTTCTTTTTCTGGCTGTTCAGTGCAGAGAAAAGAGGGACTTTCCAGTACAAACGAGGGACTGACCTGCTGAAAAAGGGACAGTTGGGAGGAATGAAGTAGAATTTCTATTTTACTTTCTTATTTGTTGATCCCACATTTATTTTCTAAATAAAACATTTCCCTGATTTGACACCAATTTGTGTCCGTGTAAAACGTGGGTGAGTAAAGCGGAGGGGACAATGATCAGAGGGAGACGAGGAATCACATCGGGACGTCACAGTCTAACGGATCAAATACAGAGACAATTCCAGCAGAGGGCGCGCGTCACTTACGCCTTATTCTTCTGCGAGTGACGTTGACTCAGACACGCGCTGATTGGCCGGACGCACGTTAATAAGCCGGAAGCCGATTGGCTGGGTCGTTAGATGGCGGCGCTGCGAGAGACACGTGAGACGTGAGAGCGAGTTGTCAGTACTTTACAGTAAGTGTTTCAGCGGCTCCACTTTACTCCGGGCTTTATATTCACAGTCTCCTGATACTGAGCAGCGTCACGTGGTCTCGTGTGAGACACTTCCTTCCGGGGAACACTGGCTCCGCCCACCCTCTCTGTTTCCTCTTCCTCCTTCTGCCTGAGGGGGAGACTCCTGTGTTTCACGTCAACTCCATTGTGATTATTATTGCTCAGTACATGGGGGGTCAGTAGTACCAGTCTATGTTTAGCGTCTGTGTTTGGGGGTACATGTGGGGGAGGGGTCAGTATATATAAGTGTGGGGGAGGGGTCAGTAGTAAGTCTGTGTTTGGGGGTACATGTGGGGGAGGGGTCAGTATATATAAGTGTGGGGGAGGGGTCAGTAGTTAAAGTCAATGTGTTTGTGTTGCAGGAGACAGAACTGGAGTTGCTGCTGTTGTTGTTGCTGCTGCAGATGGAGAACTACAAGAAGGTGCAAGTGGTGCAGTTGCCGTTGGCTGAGCCAATCACAGGCCTGGCCCAGGACATCATTGAGATGAAGGTGCAGGAGGGCAGCAAGATGAGGAACCTGTTGGGCTTTGCCATTGGGAAGATGGAGGGGGAGAGCGTGAGGCAGATGTTGTTCGTTGGCTCGGGCCGAGCTCTGGGCAAGACCATCTCGTGTGTTGAGATCATGAAGCGGAGGCTCCAGCAGCTGCACCAGGTCACCAGGATCTGTTTCCGGCACACGGAGGAGACGTGGGAGCCCATTGTACCTGACGTTGGACTCGACCCCCTCACTGTCAGGAGGAACTGCCCCACTATATGTGTCCTGCTCAGCAAAGACCCCCTGGATCCCACCCAACCCGGCTACCAGCCCCCCGGCGCCTGCGACTCCCACTGGATCCAGGAACTGAGGGAGCAGGAGACCCCCCGGCGCAAGCGCTGGCCCCCCGGCACCACCAGGACTGGGGGGGAGGGGAGGAGACAATCCAGAGGGACGGGGGGCAGAGGGGGCGCTCACAAAAAATTCTAACTGTGCCCCCAGGATTATATGGGACTGTCCTGTACCCCCGACCCACCAGCACCCGGGGAGCACAATGTTAATGTATGTTATTGGGGGCACAATGTATGTTGTGGGGGGCACTGTTATATTTGAGGAGGTGTCGGGCCAAAGGGATTCGCTGCTTCTGATATAAAACTAATTTCTGTACAGTCAGTTGATTCCTGTGATTTCATTAAAGGACAAGGAAACCCTGAACTGAACCAGTGTCCTCCCCCCATTTTAATCCTTATAATCACCAAGTTCTCCCTCTCCTGGATTCAGGGGGGATTGTGGCCCCATTTCTGCCTGAGGCAACTTACTGCCCCCCTACACTCACCATTTTGCACCAGAGGGGGGGCTCCATGATGTCGGCAGAGGGCTCGAGTGAGTTTCAGGATGGGAAGAGACAAATTTCTGGTTTGAAAACTGGAAGTTCTTCTCTTAAAGTTCCAACACTGACATTTTACTGCCCCAGTAACTAGTGGGGCCCGGGTGCTCCTTGGTGTTGCACCCCCTAAATATATTGCCCTCCCCTGGGGGCCCCCATAACAATGGGTTTCAGTAGTAACCCCCAAAGGTGCAGCCATAGACCCCACATTTCCACTATTTTATAAACAAGACTATAACTTCTCAAGGTTCAGCAGAGACCTGGGACCTCTCCTACACAAGTGTCAGCAGATAGAGGAGAATCCGGAAGAGCTTGAAGACGAGGAGGAAACAGTCGACACGAGGGGTCAGAGAACAGTCGCTCATCTCTTTCCCTGGCTGCAGAGAAGAAGCTGTCGGCGGCCTGATCAGTCAAGCTCAACATTAACAGAGTTTGCAAGTGGCCACAGAAGAGAAGGGCTAGTGAGGTTTTCTGGCCTGTTCTGTCCCCACCCGGTTCTGACACCGCTCCTTCCACAAGTCACACAGTGTGATGTGGAGCAGAGATGTGACGTGTAACGGAGATGTGACGAGTGACGGAGATGTGACGTGGAGCAGAGATGTGACGTGTAAAGGAGATGTGACGTGTAAAGGAGATGTGACGTGGAGCGGAGATGTGATGTGGAGCAGAGATGTGACGTGTAACGGAGATGTGACGAGTGACAGATGTGACGTGGAGCAGAGATGTGACGTGTAAAGGAGATGTGATGTGGAGCGGAGATGTGATGTGGAGCAGAGATGTGACGTGTAACGGAGATGTGACGAGTGACAGATGTGACGTGGAGCAGAGATGTGACGTGTAAAGGAGATGTGACGTGGAGCGGAGATGTGATGTGGAGCAGAGATGTGACGTGGAGCGGAGATGTGATGTGGAGCAGAGATGTGACGTGTAAAGGAGATGTGACGAGTGACGGAGATGTGATGTGGAGCAGAGATGTGACGAGTGACGGAGATGTGACGTGGAGCGGAGATGTGACGTGTAAAGGAGATGTGACGAGTGACGGAGATGTGATGTGGAGCAGAGATGTGACGGAGCAGGACAGTCAGGACCAGGGCAGGAGAGCTGATGAGGCAGAGAGAGACTAGTGCAGTGAATGAGCAAAGTGATTGGTTGCTCTCAGCAGGGCTGAATATGCCTCATTGAATATTCTATTAAGTGGTTTAATAAATTGAGAAGCATCACTTTGCCCTGGTGCCTCTATAAGCCCAGCGGTGCCTGTACAATGATGTTCTGCCCTGTCAGACTACTCCCCTCTCTAACTCTTGTTAAGGAAAAGATTTGGGAAGGGGAATATCCGGACTTACTGTCACTTTTACACATTTTATAAAGACAAAAAGTCAGATCCAGAGGAAGAAAGGAGACCCCCAGTGGCCAGAAGCTTTAATAATTGGCTTCAAGCCTTTTGTATGAGTCAGTATTATTAGTGCCACAGCAATGCCTCGCTGATATTATATTAGAAGTGAATAAGAGCTTCGGGGTGCGACATGGTTTCTATATGACACAGATTGGCTGCACAGGAGCATCTCAATCCTAATGATCCTCATCCAAACGTGTGTTGCTCATACATTGAGTCCACTTGGAACTGCAGATTTCATCACAAATGTAACTTTAGTCTCAGTGTCCTGAGGGGACATCATGGGGCACAAGAGAAGTCACATGGTACCAGCAGAACAATGATGGATCCTGGTCTCAGTCTGGGCATCTCCATTTACCCCTGACACTGGGACAGGATCTCACTGTATAGATCAAGGGGCAGCAGGGAATGTGCCTCTGGGGGGCTTTAGTTGCACCCCATTTTCTCTCTCCAAGTACCTGAGTCAGAGGAGGAGGAGGGTACAACCTCCCAGCCCATATCTCACATCCACACATTGGCCTGAGCCAGTTGTTAACCTGTGTGGCCCTACAGGGGCCCATAAACTGCTGCCACAGTCTGGGGGAACCAAGTAGGCCACATTTATGGGCCCTGCCAGTGGCAAGAACAAATGCATTGTGGGATTCCTTCCCAATACTCGCAGAGAAAAGAAAGGGCACACACGTGTGATGGTTCTGCCTTTAATATAGTTCCACTACACACCAAGAACATGGATAAATACTGCATGGAAATGGTACAAAATATCATACGTGTCTCATGTCCCAAAGGGAAACTTCACATCTTCATCTCAAATAAATAAACATAAAGTAACAGACAGGCCGGGTACCCACTTCCATGCTACACGAGTCTCTAATGCCTACGGGCAAGACTGGCAGAGAAGGGCTCAACCCCCCAGGAGCAGAGGGTCCGGCTGTGCCACCCACCTCATTCTCTGGAGGGCTTGAAGCAAAATCCTACATTATTGTAAGTGCAACAGGGCAAAGGTAATGTGGCCCCTGGCACAAGTGTGCAAATAAATACTATATGGTGCAACTGGCACAATATCTATATCCTAAATTATTAGCCACGGGACCACTGGGCTACGGCAGTGCCACTACTCATGGAAGCAAGAATGGCCCAGATTAGCAGCTTCTCTTCCAATACCCCTGCTCTGAGCTGAGGGGGCAGAATTATGGGCAAAATCATTGGCCAGTGGCACAGAGACACCAGTCAGGGCTGTATGTGCCCATCATGTTGGGTAGAAACTAAAGGTTAATGCCAGGGATACGTGTGTGTTGGAGGGCACAGACTGAGGGTTAATGCCAGGGAGAAGTGTGTGTTGGAGGGCACAGACTGAAGGTTAATGCCAGGGAGAAGTGTGTGTTGGAGGGCACAGACTGAAGGCTAATGCCAGGGAGAAGTGTGTGTTTTGGAGGGCACAGACTGAAGGTTAATGCCAGGGAGAAGTGTGTGTTGGAGGGCACAGACTGAAGGTTAATGCCAGGGAGAAGTGTGTGTTGGAGGGCACAGACTGAAGGTTAATGCCAGGGAGAAGTGTGTGTTGGAGGGCACAGACTGAAGGCTAATGCCAGGGAGAAGTGTGTGTTGGAGGGCACAGACTGAAGGTTAATGCCAGGGAGAAGTGTGTGTTGGAGGGCACAGACTGAAGGCTAATGCCAGGGAGAAGGGGCACATGGTACCCCTCTCTATGTCTCTCTGGGGTGCCAGGGGTCAGTCCTGAGCAGGAACGGATCACAAGAACCGGGAGAATGAGACGTGCGGCTCTGACCTGGGCCTGTGTGTGGAGGAGAGTTGGGGGCTACAAGAGTTTTAAGGGGTTACGCTCTATAGCAGTGTACAATATCAGGGAATGCTGGAATATCAAGGGAGTCTATATGCTGGGAGTATCAGGGAATGCTGGGAATATCAGGGGAGTGTATTTGTTGGGGTTATTATGGTCTATGTTATGTGGATGTCATTGAATGTTGGATGCGTCTCTGAAACCTGGTTATAGGAGTCATTTCTGTAGAATGTGGGGTCCTTGGGAGCCCAGTCTGTGCCCAAGAGAGAAGAGGCCCAGGGGCTCCACTTGACACCAGTAAAAGGAGACTTGGGAAGGTCCCCTGATCTGCTCTGGTGGGCAATTCCTACTTGTTCTACCCTCTGCCTTTGCCCCACCACAAACCACTGCCAGTGCCCATCAGCCTGCCAGGCTTCTAGCCACAAGAGCCGGGTATGAGGCAAGCACATGAGTATAAAGGGCTACAAGGTACTGGGCTTCTTCCTCTTACAGTATGATCACAGCACAGTGGCTCCCACTCCCCTATATTCCCCCTTGAGGGCCCCTAGTGAATGAGGGACAAGCAGTACAGTGTGTGACTGGAGAGACCGCCATACTGTGTGCCACTGGGCTAGTAGAAGTCTTGCTGGGCTAATGGGAGCCATTATGAGTTCCACAGATTTAATCCCCTCACTTATATACAGATGGCAATGAGAGCAGATTCGTTTGATATGTCTGGTTGTACTAGTTCTGTCTGGCTGTACTAGTTTAGTGGAGTCTGGTTGTACTAGTTCTGTCTGGCTGTACTAGTTTAGTTAAGTCTGGTTGTACTAGTTCTGTCTGGCTGTACTAGTTTAGTTAAGTCTGGTTGTACTAGTTCTGTCTGGCTGTACTAGTTTAGTTGAGTCTGGTTGTACTAGTTCTGTCTGGCTGTACTAGTTTAGTTGAGTCTGGTTGTACTAGTTCTGTCTGGTTGTACTAGTTTAGTTAAGTCTGGTTGTACTAGTTCTGTCTGGCTGTACTAGTTAAGTCTGGCTAGGGCTTTGTGCTTGACTAGCTAGTTATGTCTGGCCCCAACCCAGCACTTTGCTAACTAGTAATATCTGATCACATCTTGCTTGCATAACTAGTAATGACACCTTATCACAGTGCTTGGGTAACTAGTTGTGTCTGACGTAGCACCACACATGACCAGCTAGTTATGTCTGGGCACAGCATGGCACTTGGATAACTAGTTATGCCTGTGGCATGGTGCAAATCTAACGTCACTATGAAGGTAGAGACAGGGTTAATGGAAGGAGGCGGAGCCAGGCTACTGAATAGGCTGAAGACATAATGCCCTTCTCCGTGGTCCCTACTAATGCCCCTTGGGTGGCACTTGTTACAAACGCTGAGATGAAAGTGCCACTCAGACAGACAAGTCCCACCCCCAAGGATCCAGCCTCTCTTAGCTTTGCATGTACCCCCATTACTAGCCCCCCCCAAATGACCCCATGGTGATGCCTGTAGGCCCATCCCACCAGCCCGTGCCCCAGTGTGTGAGCGACGCAGATGCAGCGAATGGGTTTTGGGGTTCTCTGGCTCCGAGAAACAAACAGGTGCATGTCCTACCATAGGAGGAAGCAATGGCTGTTGGGTATTAGAGTTATGGTGGGAAGCAGGGGCCCCTCATTACTGGATCTGGCAGGCAGTGGAGGAGGTGGCTTGGCAGCACATGCATGTGGGGTTCACAGACTTTGGGGGGATCAGGTCGAGATCCTCATCATCAGGAATCTCATCTAATCGATAGCCGTCCTTCAGCAGCTGGATGTTCAGGTCCTGGTTGATCTGCTGTGAATTGGGAACCATAATGACAATTAACTGCTGGGTGGGAGGAGCTTAGGGGAACCATGTGCCTCATTGGTCCCTCAGTGGTGCAATTCCATTCTCATGCGACTGCTGGAAGTGACTCTCTAAACTGCACTAGGACTGGCAACTGATGCCCCATGGCTCTACTTACTCTAATGGAAACTTCAGAGTCTGTGGCTCATGCAGTGGGTGGGGCAAGAACAATGCTGCACAGTAACATGGAGGAGAAGGCGGGGCATAAACCCTGGAAAAAGGCTGTGACTCACCTCAGCGGAGGAGTAACCTGAGGACGAATATCTGGACATATCAAAGTCATCGTCACTGGGGGGGAGGAAAGAAATATTAGAGAAATGGCACAAAATAACTTGCTCTGATACCGCAGGGCTTGCCCCCCACCCCCGGGAGAGCCCCCTCTGCTTATCCCCAGCAACTGTCAGTTCTGTGTATGAAACAGGTAACAGCCCTGCTTGCCCCACCCCCGGGAGAGCCCCCTCTGCTTACCCCCAGCAACTGTCAGTTCTGTGTATGTGACAGGTAACAGCCCTGCTTGCCCCACCCCCGGGAGAGCCCCCTCTGCTTACCCCCAGCAACTGTCAGTTCTGTGTATGTGACAGGTAACAGCCCTGCTTGCCCCACCCCCGGGAGAGCTCGTCACCTACAGCCGTGCTCATGAAAACGACTTACCTGTCTGTGTCCAAAGCAACAAGAGGCTTCTCATCGGGACTCTGGTCGAGGGAGGAATAGCCTTTATTAGGGACCACCAGTCTGTGGGAGAAGAAGGGAACATATTGACCCCCAGTATCACTCCCCAGGCCAAACCTGCCCCAAGTGTCCCACTGTCCTGTCCCGGGGGTATAACTGCGGGTGAGAGATCAGTATATACCGCTGCTTTATTGGGGCATGAGTAACTCCCACCATAGTCATAATGAACTGCCAGTTTAGCCCCAATAGTAGAATGTGGGTATTGGAGGGCAGCTGGGACATTTAGACCTCTACTTGCTGGAGACATCAGAGTAACCTGTGGCTCCTCCCCTTTACCTGAGCTCCCAGCATGCCCTGTGCATCACTTGATGAGGCAATACCTGGTCCGTGCCATGACGTTGTTCTTTTTAGGCTGCTGATTGACAGGGCTCCCCACGTTTCCATTCTTTAGGGGCCCCTTCCTTGCGATGTCCCGCTGCTTCTCTGCACAAACAACACAGCAAAGAAGGTCACTCACCCACAGACACCTACCTGCACTACTGTAATACACACAACCACCATGTACGGCAACAAATACCCTGCCCCTGACTCCCACCCAAGCCCGTCACAATCACCCCACCTCACCTTGTTCTGAAAACAGTGCATTCTGGGAATAAAAGCTGCTGACCCCTTTAATTCCCAGCACTAGCTTATTGATTGCACAAGGGGATACTGTCCCTTTAAAGGAGAAGGAAAGGCTAAAAGTAAGTAAGCTTTATCAGAAAGGTCTATATAAATACACCAGTAACCCCTCAAAGTAATGCTGCTCTGAGTCCTCTGTCAAACATCACATTTCTTTCCTTCTATTGTGTACTCATGGGCTTCTGTATCAGACTAACTGTTTTCAGCTTAAACCTCCAGGGCTAGGGCTTGAGCATGCTCAGTTTGCTCCTCTCTCCCTCCCTGCTGTAATCTGAGCCCAGAGCTATGAGTGAGCAGGGAGAAACTCGGACAGGAAATGATGTCACACCAAGCTAATATGGCAACTACTATTCTAAACAAACAGAGAGAGTTTCTACAGCTGTTTACTCAGGTATGGTAAAGCCTTCTGTAGAATAAATACAGTGTTATAGCTTGCAGTATTGTGGCTAATCTATTGGCAATAAACTGTTTCGGTAGCTTTCCTTCTCCTTTAATGCGAATAAAAGTCCTATTCATTGCACTCATGTTGTCTGGGGAGGGGATACTGTTCCTTTAAGAGACATTCTGGATACTTTGCTCCTTACCTGTTACTTTGGGTATTGCCCCTCTGCCCCCCAACCTGTACAGGTCCCTCTCGTTAATATAAAACAGGGCTCCCGAAATTGCAGTCCCACAGGGGCTCTTGACAACCCCACCCAGGAGTCTCAGCCCCACTGTGTCTATAGAATCTGTCACCCAGTGGGGCCCCAGGAGCCACCCACACCCCCATCAACATGTTCCTCTCCCTCTACATTCAATGAGGATCTTCAGTTATTTCTATATTAGCCCCGCCCAGTGGGCAGAATAGCCAGACTCCTCCTCTCCTAAAAGCCTCCATCACATAATCGGCACCTGCCCTAAGCCCCACCCCATGCCCAGAAGGAGGAGCCTCACATTGAGCCCTGCCCCATGCCCAGAAAGAGGAGTCTCACACTGAGCACCACCATATGCCCAGAAGGAGGAGCCTCACATTGAGCCCCGCCCCATGCAACTGATACCCCAGACGGAAGTGAATCAGAGTCTCAGGAAGACTTACCCAACTTGACTTGGAGAGGAGAAGGTTTGTAGTTCATGGCCACGGTCTCCCCCTCTCTGGTATCACAGTCGGCATCAGAAATGGCAGTGGCCGCGGGGTCCTGCAGAAACAGGGGGGCAGGATCAGCAAAGAACCTACTGGGGGTGATACCCTAAGGGGCACATTGTGGGGTGAACAAGTTACAGGCAATCTAAGAATAATCCCTACTTGCACATTGGGCCAAAGTAAGACTCCCCCAAACTGATCCCAAAGAGGTTAGAGGGAGCTCCCCGCACTATATGTGCAGATACCCCCATGATCTCTGTGTCTGGGGCAAATCACAGCTGATTCAGTAGTTCAGGAAAAGGCAGGGGTGCCCCAGCCAACCTACAGGGCAGTGAGGGTAATGGGAGTGAGGGCAGAGGGGCAAATGATGATATCGAGACACCCCAACTACAGACAGTGACCTGAGATCCCAGGAGATCTCTGAATGGTAAGAATAAGGGCCAGGGCAGGAACTAGGGGTAAGAAGCAGAGACATGTGCCCTGGGTGCAACTAACGGACTCCAACTGGAGGGAGAGAAAGTGTGTCAGTGCTCTGATTGGCCACAGGCTGGTCTAACCCTTTTGAGTAATCAATTATCTGATTGGCCACAGGCTGGTCTAACCCTTTGAGTCATGAATGATCTGATTATCTACAGGCTGGTGTAACCCTCTGAGTAATATAATGATCTGATTGGCTACAGGCTGGTTTAACCCTCTGAGTCATCCAATGATCTGAGTGGCTACATGTTGGTCTAAACCCTTAGAGATATCAATGATCTGATTCGCTACAGGCTGGTCTAACCCTCTGAGTCATCAATGATCTCATTGGCTACAGGTTGGTCTAACCCTCTGAGTCATCAATGATCTGATTGGCTACAGGCTGGTCTAACCCTCTGAGTCATCAATGATCTGATTGGCTACGGGCTGGTCTAACCCTCTGAGTAATCTAATGATCTGATGACTACAAGCTGGTCTAACCCTCTGAATAATCTAATGATCTGATTGGCTACAGGCTGGTCTAATCCTTTAAGTCATCAATGATCTGATTGACTACAGGTTGGTCTAACCCTCTGAGTAATCAATGATCTGATTGGCTACAGGTTGGTATAACCCTCTGAGTCATCAATGATCTGATTGGCTACAGGCTGGTCTAACCCTCTGAGTAATCTAATGATCTGATGACTACAGGCTGGTCTAAGGGTGGCCATACAGGGGCCGATAAAAGCTGCCGACAGACTGAGTCGGCAGCTTATTGGTCCATGTATGGGGCCCCCCCGACGGGCTTCCCCGATCAAGATCTGGCCGAGAGTCGGGCAGATCTTGATCGGATGGGACTAAAAATCCCGTCGGATCGCGGCCGCATCTGTTCGTTGATACGGTCCCGCGACCTCAAGGTGGATATATCGGGGAGAGATCCGCTTGTTTGGAGACATCGCCAAACGAGCGGATCTCTCCGTGTATGGCCACCTTAACCCTCTGAATAATCTAATGATCAGGATTGTCAAACCCTTTGAGTCATCAATGATGTGATTGGCTACAGGCTGGCCCAGTTCTATGAATGATCCAGTGCTGCTATTCTGAAGCTGATGTGGGTTCAGGAATAAATGAGGGAGTCAGGGAACAGGCTGCACCACAACAGAATAACTGGAGAAGAATCTGTTTCTTTTATTCACACATGAACGACCAACTGCAACAAAACCATTTGGAATCATCCATTAACCAAGCAGGAGGAGTAAACATCTATTTAATTCTGATGCCAGTCCTGCCTACATCAGCTGCCCATCTATCTGACCAATCAGACTCCAGCATTACGCAGGGTAGGACTAAAACGCCTGGCACCTAGGAGTTCCATTGGTTCTGAGCCTCAGTCTCCCATCTATTCTCCCTGCCATTCTGACCAATGAGATTGTACCATTACATTATACTAAAAGCTTGTCTGATTGGCCAGGACACCAATCAGGATACAGACAGCAGGACCAATGCCTATGTGACCAATAACAGAGCAGCCTTCCACAGCTTTGGAGAATTGAATTCCAGGCACAAGCAGGTAGTAATTAGCTAATTATTTGGGATTATTCCAGGAAAGCTCCACCCTCCACACCAGGCCCACTGCTCCACCTGCAGAGCCGTCAGACAATACGGGTAGAGCGCAGGTAGGTGCCCCTGAACCTTCACACGCCACTGGACTGGGTCAGTAACTCCTCAGAGACTGAGCCCATAGGGTGCAATGAACAAACCTGGGATGGGGGGTCAGGGGTTAATGAACAGATTGGCTCAAGTTGGTGCCACTGAGAGGCCAAGTAGCCTGATTGGGCCACTGGCTGCTGAATAAACAGATCCGGCAAGAGAGGGGAGCTGGTTCAGCCCTGCCCCAGTAAGCTTACAATCTAACGTCCCTATCACAGACGCATCAATAAAATGATGACTGAGTCTGAAGAGACTGATGTGATCGGCAAATGTATATAATGTTACCCACAGAAATAAAGTCAGTTTTATATCCCCCCCAATTGTAAACTATTATTTCTTCAGCTTTAATCCAATATATATATATATATATATATATATACACTAAACTGTTCCCCAGGGGGTCTCTCTAACAGACAGTAAACCCAAAACATACACTCACCCCAAATCTCCCTCTAACTGACCTTCAGACTGGGCCCCCTTAGCTCATAACAAGGTTACAGATATATAGAAACATTGGGGTGTCACCCTGCTATAGTTCCAGGGGTACCCAGGGTACAAATAAGCACTCACCCCAAATCTCCCCCTAACTGACCTTCAGACTGGGCCCCCTTAGCTCATAACAAGGTTACAGATATATAGAAACATTGGGGTAACAGTCACCCTGCTATAGTTCCAGGGGTACCCAGGGCACAAATAAGCAGTAACCCCATATCTCCCCCTAACTGACCTTCAGACTGGGCCCCCTTAGCTCATAACAAGGTTACCGATATATAGAAACATTGGGGTAACAGTCACCCTGCTATAGTTCCAGGGGTACCCAGGGCACAAATAAGCACTCACCCCAAATCTCCCCCTAACTGACCTTCAGACTGGGCCCCCTTAGCTCATAACAAGGTTACCGATATATAGAAACATTGGGGTAACAGTCACCCTGCTATAGTTCCAGGGGTACCCAGGGCACAAATAAGCACTCACCCCAAATCTCCCCCTAACTGACCTTCAGACTGGGCCCCCTTAGCTCATAACAAGGTTACAGATATATAGAAACATTGGGGTGTCACCCTGCTATAGTTCCAGGGGTACCCAGGGTACAAATAATCACTCACCCCAAATCTCCCCCTAACTGGCCTTCAGACTGGGTCCCCTTAGCTCATAACAAGGTTACAGATATATAGAAACATTGGGGTGTCACCCTGCTATAGTTCCAGGGGTACCCAGGGTACAAATAAGCACTCACCCCAAATCTCCCCCTAACTGGCCTTCAGACTGGGCCCCCTTAGCTCATAACAAGGTTACAGATATATAGAAACATTGGGGTGTCACCCTGCTATAGTTCCAGGGGTACCCAGGGTACAAATAAGCACTCACCCCAAATCTCCCCCTAACTGACCTTCAGACTGGGTCCCCTTAGCTCATAACAAGGTTACAGATATATAGAAACATTGGGGTGTCACCCTGCTATAGTTCCAGGGGTACCCAGGGCACAAATAAACACTCACCCCAAATCTCCCCCTAACTGACCTTCAGACTGGGCCCCCTTAGCTCATAACAAGGTTACAGATATATAGAAACATTGGGGTAACAGTCACCCTGCTATAGTTCCAGGGGTACCCAGGGTACAAATAAGCACTCACCCCAAATCTCCCCCTAACTGACCTTCAGACTGGGCCCCCTTAGCTCATAACAAGGTTACAGATATATAGAAACATTGGGGTAACAGTCACCCTGCTATAGTTCCAGGGGTACCCAGGGTACAAATAAGCACTCACCCCAAATCTCCCCCTAACTGACCTTCAGACTGGGCCCCCTTAGCTCATAACAAGGTTACAGATATATAGAAACATTGGGGTGTCACCCTGCTATAGTTCCAGGGCACAAAGAGTCACCCCAAATCTCCCTGTAAGTGGCCAAGTAAATACCCAGTTGCCCATTAGACAGAGGAGGAAGAGGTGGCGTAACTGTGGGGGTTAGGCCCCGCCCCCGAGGAGTAAGGCCCCGCCCCCGAGGTGCCACACACAGTCTGATAGAGAAGAGAGAGGCCTATAGGGGCCCAGCACACAATGATGACAGCAGTGATCTCATGACGTCACACACAGACAATGAGACACAATATAAAGGGGTCGCACAGACAATGGCCCCTCCCCCAGTGTGAGTGACACAGAGGAGCCGGGGCTCACCAGGGGCTGCATCTCAGAGCGGACTGTGGGCACCTGGAATCGGTCTATCTCCTCCATCATGGCTGCGAGTGTATCGGGAGCGGTGGGGTCGCTGGATGTCAGGGGGTCGGAGCCGTAGGAGCGGCGGCTGCGGGCGGTACAGTCGGTCGTACTCTCGGTGCCTCTCCCTCACCTCATCCCCCGGCACTGACTGACTCACTGGCCGCTTCCGCCTCCGGAGCCCTGTTACATTATTCATTAGCAGGGGGCGGGGCTAGTCCTCACATCTCAGTAGGAGCTGGAGAGCGGAGCCCCGCCCACACGGATAATTATTCATAGTGATGGGGCGGGGCATCAAGGAGAATGACAGAGGGGCGGAGCAAGAGTGACAGATAGCTGTGACAGCTCATTAGTTATTCATTAGCTGTTGTTGTTGCTGGGCGGGGCAGGGCCTTCTGTGCGGACCGTTATGTTTATCCAGTCAGTGAGGAAAAGGATGAGTGCGACCCCCGCACATCCAGGGAATGGTACTTACCGCCTCCTTTAGTCTTTTGTCACAGACCCCTCTGCTCATCAATGGAACTTACCCCCTCTGCCTGGCCCTTGTTTAACCAGCGCCCGGGACCTACCACTGTCACTCAGGATAGGGGGAGTGTTTATTACCGCCTCAACTCAATATTGCAGGAGTGATATTCCCCTTATGGCTGAGTGGTAGTGTCCTCGTCATTGTATAGTGGGGCAAGTCCATTCCCCGGCGGGGGGGGTATAGCCCCAGTCAGTGTATATTGGGCAAGTGCAGTGACTGGTGGGGCAGAATAGTTACTCACAGGGGAGGAGGAACAAGGGTCACAGAGGCAAGAGAAACAGAAATTGGGGAAGAGGAGAGGGTGTGGCACATTGGTGTCAGTGAATGGGCGGGGCATCCAGCAGCTCTCCAATGGCTCCGCCTCTCGCTCCTCTAATCATACAGTGATGGGAGGAGCCTCCCAGTCAGGGACACACACACCATCTAACTGAATGTATAGAAATTCATTTGATGATCGGAAATTAACTTAAAACATGAATTTTTTACAATTTTTTATATATTTTTTGTATGATGAATAAAAAACCTCAATTAATTTAATCCACAATTAATTATTCATTCTATAAGATTATGAAGTAAAATGGAGATTCTTCGTCTATAGATCGTATGAATTTATTCTGATCTCACGCACCGGCTGAAAAGCCTAAATAAACTTCAATTAAGACTTAGTCGTATTCGCTGCCAGTTACTATGTGACACCATAACTAAGCGACTCCCCTAGTGACCGGCCCCAGGAGGCGTGGTCTCCCAGTAGCACCCGCCCACATGTCCAGAGCTGTCACTCAACCCCCTGTCAGCTCCTCAGCTCCTCTAATGAGAACATGGAATAAACATCAGGACTGGATCTTTATCCCATATACAAATAGTCAGCACTTCAATTCTTATATGTGTAGGGATGTGAAAATGTTAGACACGCTTACACTTTACAGACAGGCACATCCCTAGTAATATGGACACCTCAGTGGGTCCTTATGGGGACCTTGTGCTTATGTAACCCCTGCAGTTCACACAGTGTACACCAGATGGCACTGTGCCACAGTATAAAAGGTTTAGGAACCATGTGCTCTGGGTCCATTGCTTTAGCCCAACCAAGCAGGCTGGAAGGGAATGGGTAGTGCTGACCCTAGGCGCCTTGGCCCTAGTAATTAGACAGCTATACTCGTTTATAGATCACTCTAGGAGTGATAGAGAGGTTATTTAGTTGAGCAGCTCAAGGCTCCGCCGAGGAGATTAGAGGGATTAAGATCCCAGGGTATTACTGACCCAGAGTAGGGAACCAAGTGTTGAGATAGGGATGTCAGGAGTTCCCCTAGTCTGCCACTGGAAGATATCCTGAAAACTGGCCAATACCCATCACATGCTGTCAACTTACTCTCTGCTGTACATTCCCTAGCCTGTGGGGATTCAGCCTATACGTGCTGTGAGTATATGTTTCCTTTATGCTGCTGTGTATGTTCTATACTCCATTGTGAATCAATGTGCTAAATGATCTCTGTGCTATTGTTCAATAAATACTGTTCTTTGTTCAACTGTTAAAGAACTACTGGCGCCCATCATTGTGCTATCGCATAAGGTTACAGTTACACTACACCCTTGCCTCCACCCCGCTGCGAGGGCTTACCCCTGAGAAAGAGAGCTCGTCTGTGGTCTCAGCCCACCAAGGAACGTAGCTAAACTGCCCTAGCACAAGTCAGTTTACTATAGCGCTACATATGTAGTGACCAGGTGCACCTCAAATGGTCTCCACTTCCACCAACTTCACTAGCCCAAAATCATAGTCGACAGCCCCAGTCTTGACAATGGTTTAAAAAAGCCTTTATTGTTACTTTATTGTTACTTTATTGTTACTTTATTGTTACTTTATTGTTACTTTATTGTTACTTTATTGTTACTTTATTGTTACTTTATTGTTACTTTATTGTTACTTTATTGTTACTTTATTGTTACTTCATGGCTTTATCATCTGAACAAATGCAACAACGTTTCAAGCCTACATGGCCCTTTATCAAGTGAATGTTTCACACATTATTATATTGAATTGTATGGCGCCATGTTGTGGCTCAATCCTTCAATACATCACAAACTACAGATGAAAAGGTTTAATCACATCTACATTATGTCGCTGGAGCCTCCTTCTCCAAATCTTCGCTGCTATTTCCTTCTTCAAATATCTGTCATATTAATAACATAAATAAAAATCCAGTTAAAAACATACTTAGTGGAATATAGAATGTAGATCATATTCTTGGTTAAGGCCATGGGGCTCCATAGTTACTAAGCAGCGTATCACCATGTTTCTTTCTTTAGCAGTAACTTATTTCTGTCCCCTCCTCGTCATTGTCTATAACTTGGAACGTTAGTTGTTGGACCCCATGGTCTTTTTCCACAAAGTGATTCCAACCGCCTGATCTGTTTTCTTTAGTCTTATAGTGGATTTATGTTCCCGTATCCTATCTCTGATCGTGCGGATAGTCTGCCCCACGTATAAACAAGGGCATTAAACAATATTCACTAAAAAATGTACAAGTGTAATATCCCCTGATCTTATTGGCGTTACCCTTATGTGGGTGATACACAATGTCTCCCTTTTGGCAGTTGGAGCAACAATTACAGGAAAGACACAGAAAAGTCCCATTATTATTATTTGGGCGTAATACACCTTGTCTCATTAGTTTCCCCCCAGGTCCGATCTTCCCAGCATAGAACTAAGGGTTTTGTTCTTTTTATATGACATGAGGGGTAAAGCCTGAAAAGCTTCCACAGTGGGGACCCCCTCAAGTAAACTCCAGTGTCTATTAATCATCTCAGTCACATCTTCTCTTAACGATGTCAATCTCGAAATAAATGGAATTCTCTTTGTTTTATTTTTATATTTACTCTGGTGTTTATTCTCCTTTCGACCACCCCCAATTTCTTTACGTTGCTGTTTTAATAAAGACATGGGGACCCCTCTCTGAAGGAATTTCTGTTGCATCTCCTCTAAACGTTCATTCTGTCTGTCTTTGTTTCATACAATCCTCTTTACCCATAAAAATTGTGATTTTGGTAATGATCTTTTAGTTGAGACTTCCCTATCCTGTGAGTGGGATTACATGTATGAGTGGAATTATACATATGTATGAGTGGGATACTGCATATGCGTGACTGGGATTACCTGTATGAGTGAGTGGGATTATGCATATGTTTGAGTGGGATTACATGTATCAGTGAGTGGGATTATGCATATGTGTGAGCGTATGAGTGGGATTACATGTATGGGTGAGCGGTATTATGAACATATGAGTGAGTGGGATTACCTGTATGAGTGGGATTATGCATATGAGTGAGTGGGATTATGCATATGTATGAGTGGGATTACCTGTATGAGTGGGATTATGTATATGAGTAACTGGGATTATGCATATGTATGAGTGGGATTACATGTATGAGTGGGATTATGCATATGCGTGACTGGGATTACATGTATGAGTGAGTGGGATTATACATATGCATGAGTGTATGAGTGGGATTACATGTATGGGTGAGCAGGATTATGAACATATAAGTGAGTGGGAATATGCATATGTATGAGTGGGATTACATGTATGTGTGGGATTATGCATATGAGTAAGTGGGAGTATGCATATGTATGAGTGGGATTATGCATATGCGTGACTGGGATTACATGTATGAGTGAGTGGGATTATGTGTAGGAGTGGGATTATGTATATGAGTGAGTGGGATTATGCATATGTGTGAGTGTCACTATTTTCAGAAATTTCATAAAAACTGCTACATTCAGCATAGCTTTATAATTTGGCAATTTGCAGTAGAGAAATGTATTTACCCATTTTGAATTCATCAGAATGTCTGCTTTTTAAAAATACATGTTTTTCTAGGATCTCCTGCTGTTAGGGGGTCTTGTGGCACATAATGCACAGCCCGGACACTCATATTGGTGCCGCCAGAGTGTCTGCTGGGTAAATTCATATGTATGCGGGGGTCTCTGGACCCCACATAATTTGGTTAATCTATTCATATTGAGCTTCAAAATGTTCAGTGGACCCCTGGCATTGGTATTTCTCTTGGTACCTAACGCTGTGTGGGAGATAAGATGGTAGAAAGTGGAAGTTTTGAGGCGATTTTCAGATGTTTTATCAAAGCCGACAATTTTGGGAAATCATTGGGACTCTGTAGTTTGGAGCAGAAAGACATTTTGGATTCACATGAATGTGTACTTTCCAAAAATATATGGTTGTGGAGGTCAATGTATCATTTTGTGGGGTTTTTTACCCTGCAAAACAGTAAATGTGTTGATTTTCAACTGACTGTGGTATCTAAACGCCGGATACTTTGATACCCATTGTGTATAGGATAAGCCAACTGTTTAGTGGGGTTCCATATTTAGGGTGTTTTATCATGATACCGAATGATATGTCGGAGATATGCTGCAGATTAGAAGCATTGAGGTGATTTTCATCAAAATCACTTTGGAGTAGGAAGATGTACAGTATTTGCCCATTTTGAATTCGATGGAATGTGTAATTTCCAAAAATATGACTTTCTGGGGTTACTACACTTTTTGTAGCTTTACCCCACATAAAATCATATGGTTTGTCTTCCTTTTGGGGCCTGTAGAGATCACATAATTGGATAAACCTTATTCATGGGGTTTATCTTGATACATAATGTTATGTGGGAGATAGGATACTGCAAATTAAGGTGATTTTCTGAAATTTCACCAAAATTGCCAACCTTAGCAAAGCTTTTCGGTTTTGTACTTTGGAGTAGAAAGATCGATCTACCCATTTTGTACTTGGGAGAATGTGTACTTTCCAAAAATGTTGTTTTTTGTTAATATGTGGAAGATATGAATTTGCAAAGTGAAAGTTTTGAGGTGATTTTTCTGAATTTTCCGACATTTTTATAGAAACCAATAAGTTCAGCATTGATGTTTAGTAATTAGGAGCAAAAAGATGAATTTACCAATTTTGGATTCTGCAGAATCTGTACTTTTCAAAAATATATGGTTCCTGGGGTAAACCTACTGTTCCAGAATGAATTGGTCTTTGAATCCAAAGTATGTTATATTCTACTGTAAAATCCAGTAATTCACTGCTGGGAGTTTTTGATATGTAGAAGTCAGAAATCTACATAAAACTCTACATAAAACTCTATATATCAGGTATGTAGAGTGAGTTTTGATACATTCAAGACACTTCAGGTTTTCCAAATCAGTTGAATTTTTGTGAATAAATATTTTTCTGGTATAAATACCTTTATTGTGAAAAATGGCAATTTCCCTCACGTCCCTTTCAGGCAACACATACTCGTAAGACGTCCCCTTCCTGTAGGTAGAAAAAAATACCACCCCAAACTACACACCAGCAGGGTTTGTTCCTACCTGGAGGTCAGGTCTACATCACCCAGTTTTGGTAGCTCGGCTGCAGGAGCCCCTCTGTACGGTTGTCCTCCCTGGGGAGGCTGATATATATTGAGGTTGTGCGAATGTAGGGATGAGTGGAGGTTCACACCTTTGTATGTTGTGTTCTCTACCACGGGGCAACTTTGGCTATGAATATATTCAGCTGACCGCAAGCTCCCCCTGTTTTTTTTCCCATTCAGGCCTTTTCTGATGAGGCTGCTCCAGAGGCTACAGGGCATCCAGATGATTGTGCCACTGAATTCTAGAGTTATGTGGTGGCAAATTCTTGATCCTTCTTTTAACATTATATCTTGCCTCTTAAGATTATTGGCTACTTCCAGATGCCCATTGAGGCAGAATTGGAATGTGCTGAATGGCTGGTGCCGGATGCTGATGGCAGTTGCTCAGGCTGCCCCTGTGGACAGTTTCTGGACCTTTGAGTAGAACCTTGAAACTGTAATGCTCAATGGAAGTCACCAAGCTTTTCCGGTAAGTAAATGGTTGAAATAAGGCAAGACTTGGAAAGCAGGTAAGTTTCTTCTGCACTTTGCCATAAGGAAATTTCTCCAAACAGAAGAAGAGTGGGGTGCAACCTAATTATTCACCTGAAGATTGCAAGGCTTCTGTGGCTAAAATGCAAAGTAATGGATGCAGGACTGACAACGCCCTAACTCGTTTGCACAAACATCTTTATTGCTGTGCAGTTTTGTTGATGGCACATTATGCCTGTATTACTATGATTTATTTTGGAACTTCAAGACCACTACAAAGGAATTACAAATCTGAAGTCACTGCCATTCAGGTCTACGCACTGTCAGCAGCACCCAATGGCGCTCCCGTATCTGGCAGGGTCAGATCCAAAATGGCGGTGCCCATGACATCACACGCCGGGTGCAAAATTCAAAGTTAACATCTCTTCCAGGTCACAGGTTCAATGCCCAATTTTATAGGATTTTGTTTCTTCCTGAATTGATTCCTCCTTGGTCCACACTCCTCTCGCTGGGAGCCGATCGCCCCACCGTCTTTATAATTGGCCCATGGACCCCAATGAGGAAGCTGCGCTGGATGTCGGAAGAGCCCTCCGGGGGCTGGCGTCCCACATAGAAACTTATGAGGCTCAGCAAGGCCACATTGGGCAAGTACTTGATACTCTTCTTTCTCGTATGCCGCCCACTCCTTCGGTCCCCCCGCTGCTGTTGCTCCAGTAGTGGTCTCATTGGCTGGTGAGCCGCGCATCCCTCCTCCTCCTCTGCAGAGAGTTCTTTACTCAGTGTCTTATTCAGTTTGAATTTCAACCTTCACAATACTCTTCTGAGCGGCTAAAGTGGAGTATGTGATGTCTCGTCTGGAGAGTAAACTGATAGAGTGGGCAACACCTCTCTGGGAGAAGAATTCTCCACTGGCTTTCAATGCCAAGGAATTTCTCCATATTTCTCAATAAGGAGATATTAGAGAATGGCTTCTCATGAAGTATAAAGTGATTATATAGCACTGGGCTGTCCAACTGGTGACTCCCCCCCCCCTCATGTGGCCCTTCACATGAAAGTCTGCCTGCTGTGTCTGATTACCATATGTAACATATAAAAGGTATCACTACTGAGATTAACTGGCCCCTGTATTGTTTAAACCTCAAATTCAGACTAATCCCCTGTATTGTTCTCACCTGTGACCCCTCTATTGTTTCTATCCTAAAGCCCCTGTACTGTTCTACCTGAGACCCCTCTATTGTTTCTATCCTAAAGCCCCTGTACTGTTCTACCTGAGACCCCTCTATTGTTTATATCCTAAAGCCCCTGTACTGTTCTACCTGAGACCCCTCTATTGTTTATATCCTAAAGCCCCTGTACTGTTCTACCTGAGACCCCTCTATTGTTTATATCCTAAAGCCCCTGTACTGTTCTACCTGAGACCCCTCTATTGTTTATATCCTAAAGCCCCTGTACTGTTCTACCTGAGACCCCTCTAGTGTTTATATCCTAAAGCCCCTGTACTGTTCTACCTGAGACCCCTCTATTGTTTATATCCTAAAGCCCCTGTACTGTTCTACCTGAGACCCCTCTATTGTTTATATCCTAAAGCCCCTGTACTGTTCTACCTGAGACCCCTCTATTGTTTATATCCTAAAGCCCCTGTACTGTTCTACCTGAGACCCCTCTAGTGTTTATATCCTAAAGCCCCTGTACTGTTCTACCTGAGACCCCTCTATTGTTTATATCCTAAAGCCCCTGTACTGTTCTACCTGAGACCCAGACTGAAACTGCCACATTGTTCTCCTGTTCACACTTTATACTAATGGGGCCCCAGCACTGTGTCACTGTATGTAGTACATATTAGACTGAGAGCTTTCCCTGTCTCCTGCTCTCTTCTGTATTCCCTCCCTGTGTGTCTCATACTTTGTATTAGTTCTGGGGGTTTGTTAGCAGTTGAAAATGATTGTTAGTGGCCCCTAAAGTGTTTAATCATATGCTGGGGTACTGTATTATACACAGGGGAGGAGGAGGCATATGGATTTAATATGACTTTACTTTTTCACATATGAGTGACATCCCTGCAGGACAGACACAAGGTAGTTTGGCCCCCAGGCAAGAGCTTTACTCAGTGCCCCCCTGTCCTCCATCACCATTTCTTTCCTTATCATGATGGTTATTAAATAAAGAGAGCAAGAAATGTACAACACTTTCATTTATATTACTGCCCCCTGTACCTGTACCACAAGCTCAGCAGCCCTCCATCATACAGCCCTCCTGCAGCCATCATATTGCCCCCAATCTTTACCTGTGTCAGCAGCAGCCAAAAATAAATCTGATCATATCATATTGTCCCCAGGAATTATTTCAGCAACACCCGATTATGGTGAAAAAATTGTGTCTTTATTTGTGCCTCAAGCTAAGCGACATTTCAAGCTTTTCCTTTAAGATTGATGATGGGCTGGAAAAGCTCAAAACGTCGCTTAGCTTGAGGCACAAATAAAGACACAATTTTTTCACCATAATCGGGTGTTGCTGAAATAATTCCTTGTACACAAATCAGACCTGGGCAGACAGAGTCACAGACGGCACCCGGCGCTACAAAAAGTGGTGAGAGTGTTTGTGTAGCACAACTTTGTGTTTGTTGGATCATATTGTCCCCTAGTATTTATGTGCCAGCGCCCAGCAGAAACAGCAAATATATGGGCCCCAAATCTGTACGTGGCTGTGCCAGCAGGAAGCTTCACACTTTACAGTAATAGAAAGAAAGTCTTCATTTCAGTGTAACTGAAGTCTGAGAGCAGCGAGAGTCACACCAAGCAGCCCCCCAGCTCTCTGCCTCTCTCTGTCCCCCAACATATCAGTGATGTCATAGACTCGTATACGCACATCTCACTGCACCGCCGTGGCTGGCTGGCAAGAGGGAGAAGGTGAAGGAGATGGATTCCACCCAACTGGGTGACCATGATTACTGAAACTAATTATTAAATAAAAATTATTAAATAAAAATAAAAAAAAACCCCATTAAAAGTGCGCCCCTCAATGATGGCGTCCTAGACAGCCGCCTACTCCGCTTACCCCTAGTTCCGGCCCTGATCCCTGCAGTGAGCACCAACCATTTGGTTTTTTGGTGTGCTATTAATGTGGACATGGTCTTGCGGTAACATGGGTGTGGTTTAAAGTGGGTGTGGTCTAAAAACAGGGAGTGGCTAACACTGGCGTCCGTTATCGGCCCTCCACCATGTAGATTGGAAAAATTCTGTCCCTCGGTACCATAGAAGTTGGACAGCACTGATTTAGCATAATCTTGTAATTTGTCTTTTGCTGCAATACACTGTTGTACCAACATGGCTCTTGTCATGGACATCACATCACGGCAAGTTGCTTTTTGTGGTTCTTCATGCCCACCCTATTTTTGTTTTGTTTTATTTGTTTTTATTGATTTTTAATTCTCATGAGTAAGTGCTGCCTGAAGGTACATGAGGGGAAATACAGGTTTTATACTGGGGTAAATCTCTTTTCCATCAGTCCCGGAGGCAGCACAATTGTCCCTCCCTAAATTATCTAAGTTTTTATTGCTTAGTAAATCAGTGCTGGTCGCGAGGCAGAGGACGGATTTATAGGGTGTAGTTCAAGTTTGGGGCGGTGTTTTTTTCCTACTTACAGGAAGGGGACGTCTCATGAGGAAGCGCTGCCTTCAGGACTGAGGGAAATGGGATTTACGCAACTATAAATATATTTTGTATTTAGAGCTCTAACTTGTTCCAGAAGTGGAAATACACAAAAAGCAAATGTAGAAATCTTAGGTTCTCCCAAAAGTAACCAATGTATAATTTTCTAGGTAAACTATGAAACACCCCTAAAATGAGAGCACAAAATATTCAAAAACATCTGGCACATAAAATGGGAAATTCTGCCAGCACTTAATGGGTTAAAGTAGAAAGCACACGACTGTCAAGAACGTTGTACTTTTTAGAATTAAGATTTACTTTCACCGTTCCTATCCGTTCCTTTCAGAAAGCTGCTACAACGTAGAGGGTTCATCACAGTGAGGACAGTGAGGTTGGGGAATGCACTGCCGGGTGATGATTCAGTTAATGACTATAAGAGGGACTTGGATGATTTCTTGGACAGACATAATACAAAGGCTATTGTGATACTAAACTCTATAGTTAGTATAGATATGGGGATATATCATTTATGTGACAGTAGGGAGGGGTGTGTGTATGGGACTGGGTTTTCATTTGGAGGGGTTGGACTTGATGGACTTTGTCTTTTTTCAACCCAATGTAACTATGTAACTATGTAACTATGTAACTATGTAACTATGTAACTATGTAACTATGTAACTATGTAACTATGTAACTATATGTAACTATGTAACTATGTAACTATGTAACTATATAACTATATAACTGTGTAACTATGTAACTATATAACTGTGTAACTGTGTAACTGTGTAACTATGTAACTATGTAACTGTGTAACTGTGTAACTGTGTAACTGTGTAACTGTGTAACTATGTAACTATGTAACTATGTAACTATGTAACTATGTAACTATGTAACTATGTAACTATGTAACTGCAGGTACAGGTGAATGGAGCAGCTCTTTCTGGGCAGAAATTAAATAAACTGACTTGTTGGAAAGGAGAAATAGTCATACATTGTGGAAAGCATCTTCTTTAGGGTTCAATTGATAGTGTTTCTTGCTGCATATTTACTATTTATTTTGCTGTATTAAACACTAGTCCTATAGATGGATGTTCTGGGTTATCACCCCAGGAAACTTGTTGGCCTGTGCTGTAAATAAGCTCCAGTGGGTTTTTGTTTGTGTTCCTGTTGAATCCCTTGTATAGAACTGGTTTGTACTTTAGTTACTATGTGTTTGTCTATGGACCTAAGCAATAACTAAATAAAGTTTTCTTTTCTGTAGCTGCTGCCCTGGAATCTGTCTCCAAATATGTCAAGGAAAACAAAGAGAAAATACCTGTTTTGCCAAATAAACATAAACTGCGGATCTGTAATTTAAGTGGAACCGTTTATATGGGACGAGATTATATGGTGGAAAGCTGGAGAGGCTCTACTTGCCCAACAAGACAAAGATGGTGGTTTTGGGAGCAGTGGACAATTGCCTCAGCGTGGCGCCGGCATTGAATTGGTTCTATTAGTGGCAGAAGATGGACCGGTCTTTGTTAATGAGGACGAATATTAAAAATAAGAGAAGAGGCACAAGAGTTTGTGAATAAGAATTCTGCTGGAATGATGGAATTGCTGAATGATCTGTAGAGCCTTCCTCTGCTCATCCCACAATCGCTGTATATTGAGGGACTGCAGAAACATTGGCTGCCAGCGATTTTCACCAGAACTTCACCAATACAGACCATTTCTGATTTCATTATTATCACTGCAATACTGGAATATTCTCTGGCCTTTAGGTCACCTGTTTTTGGAAAGGTAAAGGAATTAGGGGTGTCAGAATTCATTGCCTCTAATTGTAATTATTGTATTTGGGGCGACAGTTCCCATTGTACTTAATGTATTTTGGGTGCCACCCCTTGTGCCCCTCGCTGTGTTATAATATAGGCATCATGTACACCCCAACTAGTTCCTACTGTGACCCTGGAACTTTCTGCTGTAGTTCTAATTGGGTTCAGACTAAATATGGTTATGGATTATGGTTGGAAAAACATGCAGAGGTAAAAAACTGAAAAAAAGGCTTTATCAGGATTTGAGACTAGCAAAAGCCAGCCTGGGCACAGACGGAATTACAGAAAAGGCTTCAATAGGGAGTTTTGGCTGCAAAACAGCAGAAAGAAATGAGCAAAAGGAAATAAACAAAGATGGCGGCTTAACGGGACGTCACAATGGCTTTGGATATGAGCAGGAGCACAATGATGATTAATCAGGATCCACACAAGCACCTAGGACTGGAATTTACCCGTCCTGACATGACTAAGGGTATAAGAATGCCTACGACCAGCAATGTGTCTTACACATATTTGACATCGCCACTATCCCATAATACCATAGGGAGAGAACAACCCACCAAGTCTCGTTCATTTCCATATCATTCAAAGTTGACCAATCACAAGAGGACTTTCCAATTCAGGTCAAAGATTGCCTGTCAACAACATAGCCCTTTGCCTAGCCTCTATGACAATTTGATATCACCAATATCCCATAATACCATAGTATTATGAGAACAACCCACCAAGTCTCCATCATTTCCATATCGGTCAAAGTTGACCAATCACAAGAGGACTTTCCAATCCATGTCAAAGACTGCCTGTCAACAACATAGCCCTTTGCCTATTATAGGTTACACCTTCCATACAAAAGAATAGGAAGACCCACACCCATCTATCACAAGAGCTGTCAGACACATAGCTCTTTGCCTAGACTCTATGACAATTTGACATCACCCAATCCCTTCCATGATAAGATCTGAAATTCCAACACATGTGTTGAGCTGTGCCAAGTAAGCCTCAACTTCCCTATCCCATAATACCATAGGGAGAGAACAACCCACCAAATCTCGTTCATTTCCATATCGGTCAAATTAACCAATCACAAGAGAACTTTCCAATCCAGGTCAACAATATAGCCTTTTAACTAGACTCTTTGACATCGCCGCTATCCCGTAATACCATAGGGAGAGAACAACCCACCAAGTCTCTTCATTTCCATATCAGTCAAAGTTGACCAATCACAAGAGGACTTTCCAATCAATGTCAAAGACTGCCTGTCAACAACATAGCACTTTGTATATTATATATTACCCCCTTCCATACAAAAGAATAGGCAAACCCACACCCATCTATCACTAGAGCTGTCAGACACACAACCCTTTGCCAAGACTCTATGACAATTTGACATCACCCAATAAATTCCATGACAAGTTCTGACATTCCAACACATTACCATGTGTTGAGCTGTGCCTACTAAGCCTCAACTTCCCTATCCCATAAAACCATAGGGAGAGAAAAACCCACCAAGTCAACTTCATTTCCATATCAGTCAAAGTTGACCACTCACAAGAGGACTTTCCAATCCATGTCAAAGACTGTCTGTCAACAACATAGCCCTTTGCCTAGACTCTATGACAATTTGACATCGCCGCTATCCCGTAATAAAATAGGGACAGAACAACCCACCAAGTCTCCTTCATTTCCATATCGCTGAAAGTTGACCAATCACAAGAGGACTTTCCAATCCATGTTAAAGACTGCCTGTCAAACAACATAGCCCTTTGCCTATTATAGATTAGCCCCTTCCATACAAAAGAATAGGAAGACCCACACCCATCTATCACAGGAGATGTCAGACACAAAGCCCGTTGCATAGACTCTACGACAATTTGACATCACCCTATCCCTTCCATGATAAAATCTGACATTCAAACACATTACCATGTGTTGAGCTGTGCCAAGTAAGCCTCAACTTCCCTATCCCATAATACCATAAGGAGAGAACAACCCACCAAGTCTCCATCCTTTCCATATCAATCAAAGTTGACCAATCACAAGAGGACTTTCCAATCCATGTCAAAGACTGTCACTCAGCAACATATCCCTTTGCCTAGCCTCTATGACAATTTGACAAATCGCCGCTATCCCGTAATACCATAGGGAGAGAACAAACCACCAAGTCTCCTTCATTTCCATATCGGTCAAAGTTGAACAATCACAAGAGGACTTTCCAATCCATTTCAAAGACCGCCTATCAACAACATAGGCATTTGACTATTACAGATTACCCCCTTCCATATAAAAGAAAAGGAAGACCAACACCCATCTTTCACAAGAGCTGTCAGACACATAACCCTTTGCCTAGACTCTATGACAATTTGACATCACCCAATCAACTCCATGATAAGATCTGAAATTTCCAACACATTACCATGTGTTGAGCTGTGCCAAGTAAGCCTCAACTTCCCGATCCCGTAATACCATAGGGAAAGAACAACCCACCAAATCTCGTTCATTTCCATATCAGTCAAATTAACCAATCACAAGAAAACTTTCCAATCCAGGTCAACAACATAGCCTTTTAACTAGACTCTTTGACATCGCCGCTATCCCGTAATACCATAGTGAGAGAAAAACCCACCAAGTCTCCTTCATTTCCATATCGGTCAAACTTGACCAATCACAAGAGGACTTTCTAATCCATGTCAAAGACTGTCTGTCAACAACATAGCCCTTTGACTAGGCTCTATGACAATTTGACATTGCCGCTATCCTGTAATAAAATAGGGACAGAACAACCCACCAAGTCTCCTTCATTTCCATATCGCTGAAAGTTGAACAATCACAAGAGGACTTACCAATCCATGTTAAAGACTGCCTTTCAAACAACATAGCCCTTTGCCTATTATAGATTAGCCCCTTCCATACAAAAGAATAGGAAGACCCACACCCATCTATCACAGGAGATGTCAGACACAAAGCCCGTTGCCTAGACTCTACGACAATTTGACATCACCCAATCCCTTCCATGATAAAATCTGACATTCCAACACATTACCATGTGTTGAGCTGTGCCAAGTAAGCCTCAACTTCCCTATCCGTAATACCATAGGGAGAGAACAACCCACCAAGTCTCCATCCTATCCATATCAATCAAAGTTGACCAATCACAAGAGGACTTTCCAATCCATGTCAAAGACTGTCACTCAACAACATATCCCTTTGCCTAGCCTCTATGACAATTTGACAAATCGCCGCTATCCCGTAATACCATAGGAAGGGAACAACCCACCAAGTCTCCTTCATTTCCATATCCATCACAGTTGACCACTCACAAGAGGACTTTCCAATCATGTCAAAGACTCCCTGTCAACAACATAACCCTTTGCCTAGACTCTATTACAACTTGACATCGACGATATCCCGTAATACCATAAGGAGAGAACAACCCACCAAGTATGCTTCGTTTTCATATCGTTTAAAGTTGACCAATCACAAGAAGACTTTACCATCCATGTCAAAGACTGCCTGTCAACAAGATAGGCATTTGCCTATTATAGATTACCCCCTTCCATACAAAAGAATAGGAAGACTCACAACCATCTTTCACAAGAGCTGTCAGACAAATAGCCCTTTACCTAGCCTGTATGACTATGTGACATCACCCTATCCCTTCCATGATAAGGTCTGATATCCCAACACATTACCATGTGTTGAGCTGTGCCAAGTAAGCCTCAACTTCCCTGTCCCGTAATACCATAGGGAGAGAAAAAACCACCAAGTCTCGTTTTTTTCCATATCGGTCAAAGTTAACCAATCACAAGAGGACTTTCCAATTCATGTCAACAACATAGCCCTTTGCCTAGCCTCTATGACAATTTGACATCGCCGCTATCCGGTAATACCATAGGGAGAGAAAAAATGGCAAAGTCTTCTTCTTTTCCATATAGATCATAATTGATCAATCACAAGAGAACTTTCCAATCCATGTCAAAGACTGCCTGTCAACAACATAGCCCTTTGCCTATTATAGGTTACCACCTTCCATACAAAAGAAAAGGAAGATCCACACCCATATATCACAAGAACTGTCAGTCACATAGCCCTTTGCCTAGCCTCTATGACAATTTGATATCGCCGCTATTCCGAAACACCATAGGGAGAGAACAAACCACGAAGTCTCCTTCTTTTCCATATCGGTCAAAGTTGACCAATCACAAGAGGACTTTCCAATCCATGTCAAAGACTGCATGTCAACAACATAGCACTTGGTCTATTATAGATTAGCCCCACCCCACAGGTCAACACATGGCCATGTGTTGGAATGTTAGATTTTATCATGGGAGTGCTTAGGCAATGCCTAATTTGCCATAGAGCCTAGGCAAAGGGATATGGGACTGACAGCTCTTGTCATAGAAGGCTGTGGGTCTTCCTATTCTTTGTATGGCAAGGAGGAATCTATAGTAGGCAAAAGGCTATGTTGTTTGACAGGCAGTCTTTAACATGGATTGGAAAGTCCTCTTGTGATTGGTCAACTTTGACCGATATGGAAATGAAGAAGACTTTGCCGTTTTTTCTCTCCCTATGGTATTACGGGATAGCGGCAATGTCAAATTGTCATAGAGTCTAGGCAAAGGACTATGTTGTTGGCAGGCAGTCTTTAACATGGATTGGAAAGTCCTCTTGTGATTGGTCAACTTTGACCGATATGGAAATGAAGAAGACTTTGCCGTTTTTTCTCTCCCTATGGTATTACCGGATAGGAAAGTTGAGGCTTACTAGGCACAGGTCAACACATGGTCATGTGTTGGAATGTTAGATTTTATCATGGGAGTTCTTAGGCAATGGCTAATTTGCCATAGAGCCTAGGCATTGGCCTATGGGACTGACAGCTCTTGTCATAGAAGGCTGTGGGTCTTCCTATTCTTTGTATGGCAAGGAGGAATCTATAGTAGGCAAAAGGCTATGTTGTTTGACAGGCAGTCTTTAACATGGATTGGAAAGTCCTCTTGTGATTGGTCAACTTTGACCGATATGGAAATGAAGAAGACTTTGCCGTTTTTTCTCTCCCTATGGTATTACGGGATAGCGGCAATGTCAAATTGTCATAGAGTCGAGGCAAAGGACTATGTTGTTGGCAGGCAGTCTTTAACATGGATTGGAAAGTCCTCTTGTGATTGGTCAACTTTGACCGATATGGAAATGAAGAAGACTTTGCCGTTTTTTCTCTCCCTATGGTATTACCGGATAGGGAAGTTGAGGCTTACTAGGCACAGGTCAACACATGGTCATGTGTTGGAATGTTAGATTTTATCATGGGAGTTCTTAGGCAATGGCTAATTTGCCATAGAGCCTAGGCAATGGCCTATGGGACTGACAGCTCTTGTCATAGAAGGCTGTGGGTCTTCCTATTCTTTGTATGGCAAGGAGGAATCTATAGTAGGCAAAAGGCTATGTTGTTTGACAGGCAGTCTTTAACATGGATTGGAAAGTCCTCTTGTGATTGATCAACTTTGACCGATATGGAAATGAAGAAGACTTTGCCGTTTTTTCTCTCCCTATGGTATTACCGGATAGGGAAGTTGAGGCTTACTAGGCACAGGTCAACACATGGTCATGTGTTGGAATGTTAGATTTTATCATGGGAGTTCTTAGGCAATGGCTAATTTGCCATAGAGCCTAGGCAATGGCCTATGGGACTGACAGCTCTTGTCATAGAAGGCTGTGGGTCTTCCAGTCTTTAACATGGATTGGAAAGTCCTCTTGTGATTAGTCAACTTTGACCGATATGGAAATGAAGAAGACTTTGCCGTTTTTTCTCTCCCTATGGTATTACCGGATAGGGAAGTTGAGGCTTACTAGGCACAGGTCAACACATGGTTATGTGTTGGAATGTTAGATTTTATCATGGGAGTTCTTAGGCAATGGCCTATGGGACTGACAGCTCTTGTTATAGAAGGCTGTGGGTCTTCCAGTCTTTAACATGGATTGGAAAGTTCTCTTGTGATTGGTCAACTTTGACCGATATGGAAATGAAGAAGACTTTGCCGTTTTTTCTCTCCCTATGGTTTTACCGGATAGGGAAGTTGAGGCTTACTAGGCACAGGTCAACACATGGTTATGTGTTGGAATGTTAGATTTTATCATGGGAGTTCTTAGGCAATGGCTAATTTGCCATAGAGCCTAGGCAATGGCCTATGGGACTGACAGCTCTTGTCATAGAAGGCTGTGGGTCTTCCTATTCTTTGTATGGCAAGGAGGAATCTATAGTAGGCAAAAGGCTATGTTGTTTGACAGGCAGTCTTTAACATGGATTGGAAAGTCCTCTTGTGATTGGTCAACTTTGACCGATATGGAAATGAAGAAGACTTTGCTGTTTTTTCTCTCCCTATGGTCTTACGGGATAGCGGCAATGTCAAATTGTCATAGAGTCTAGGCAAAGGGCTATGTTGTTGGCAGGCAGTCTTTAACATGGATTGGAAAGTCCTCTTGTGATTGGTCAACTTTGACCGATATGGAAAAGAAGAAGACTTTGCCGTTTTTTCTCTCCCTATGGTATTACCGGATAGGGAAGTTGAGGCTTACTAGGCACAGGTCAACACATGGTCATGTGTCGGAATGTTAGATTTTATCATGGTTTGATGTTCCACGCATGGTCGCTACTTGACTATTTGGCTTGATGTCAATTGTATTACACAGGAGACCCCCCTTCTCTGCCTATGCAGGATCGCCCACCTTCGGGTGGACTTAACCTGCTTGCTGCAATCGGGTTGGGGGCATTCCTCCGATAGACGGGTGACGACCGCCTTGGCGGAAGGCTTGCTGAAGGCTTGAGGAGGATTTCTTCTTGGGAGAAAAAGTGAGTCAAGAATGCCATTCACCTTTGATTTTCCGAGCGGGGAAACCCAGCTGAAGAACACCGTAAGGATTGAAGTTGAAGAAGAACATCGGAGCCTGAAGGATTTAAGATTCATCGTGGGGGAGATTCTGCTTGGCGTTTTCAACCTCAAGAATGAAGAAATTCTTTGCCTTCAGGACCAAGAGAGGAGGGGAGCATATACCATCACCTTCACCTCTCTCCATTGCTGTGAAAACATCTACGCAGTATTATCCAATAAAGAACTGAAAGAGGATAGACTTGATGGCCTCAAGTTTTTTCTTTTATATGGGTTGGAGGACGTCCCGCTGGTCGTCCACCTGTTTAACCCATTTATTGATACCGCAGACATTGTCACCTTTCTGCAGCGGTATTGCACCGAGGTCCGCTTCTCCCATTTAATTAAGGGTGGACTCGGACACTGGAATGGGAAAAAGAAATTTTTTGTGAAGTTTCGTAAAGACCCGGATGGAATCGGTGGATTTATGCACCCTCCGTCAAATTTTCACATTGGAAGAAACAGGGGATACCTTTTTTACCCTGGTATGCCCTTGTACTGCCGCAACTGTAACCGCTTTGGACATACAAGAGAGTCCTGTCCGGACGCTAAGATGACCCGGTGTAATAAGTGTGGTCGACCGGGTCATATTGCTGTTGTATGCACACAAAAACAAATGTGTAATATGTGTGGGCAGGAAGGCCACAAGTATAGAGATTGCCCCAGAAAGGCTAAGAGACAGGGCGCCGGGGCTGAGCGGGCAGAGAAATCCAGTGCGAGGTCTGAGCAGGTGTCGACAGCGGTTGCCGTCCCAGCTAAGAAGACCTCGGGTAAGTCGGGTGAGTCGTCCGTACTGTCTGTGAATGGCAAAATGCCAGTTAAATCAAAACCGATAGTGGCGAGAAGGAGCTCAGTAGTCGGTCCTGAGAACGATTCGGTTGAATTGCCAACAACCGAGCACTCGATGAAGGTCCAGGAGGCTCGTAGGAAATCGGTTTCTGATTTAGGGAAAGGGATCGCCAAGCCATTGGTAATCCCTACCCATGAGAAGGCATTGTGCACACTGGCGGTGGGATCCGAGCAGCGTGCGATGAGGATCCCAGGTGTGGTGGTTTCGGAACAGACTTTTGCTGTACCAGCAGTGCTGGGGTCTGTGTCAAAGGGCGGAAACACCAGCCGCCGGGCATCATTGATGGAGTCGGAGCAAGGGTCCGAAGGTTCATCAGCGGAAAACCCTGCCATGACGATTCCAGATGCCACCTGTGAAGAGCAATGGATAAAAGCTGAGCGAAAGAAAAAGTCCAGGAGAAGGTCGCGCCGTGGCCAGAAGGAGGTTCCGGGAGTGTCTGGGATGGAGAAGTCTGTCTTGGAGGGTCCTGGTGGTCCGAAGGTCAGTGGAGTGGCTCATGTATCTCAAGGAAAAGAGGAGGAAGATCAACATCCTGCAGAGAAGCGTCTGCGAATTGAGAAAGACAGTGTTCAAAAGAAACAGTTTTCGTTGTCTTCAAGTTCAAGCGAAGGAGAACTCCAGATCGTGGTGGACGCATGCTATGTATCTTCCCCGGATCCGGTAAATTTTGCTGATCCTCCCTCTCCTCAACAAGGATTGGGGGGTTCTCAATATATCCCCTGCTTTGAATTCGATATGGACACTGTTCCTTTATAAGTTTTCATAATGACTTCTCTTAAACTTTCCTCACTAAATGTGAGATCCATAAAGAGCCCTAGCCGTAGGGCGGCTTTATTCTCCTACCTTGAGACTTTGGACTTTGATATATGTTTTTTACAGGAGTGTGCAATTGAAAGCAGTACGGACTATACTCACCTGAAAAAAGATTGGAAACTGGGACTGTCCGTTTGGTCCGGTTCAAATGAGAACAAGTGCGCAGGAGTGGGAATACTGTTTCGTGGAACCCACACCTCTATTCAGACTGTCACTGAAATTTTACCTGGTCGAGCGGTTTTAGTACATGTGTTTTTTAAGGGTCTTTTTTTACGTCTTTTAAATATTTATGCCTCTCCTGATAAGCAGGATAGGGCTGATCTTTTTGAAATGTTACCATTGTTTGCTGTTGGGTCATCTCCTCTACTAGTAGGCGGAGACTTTAATTGTGTCTTTGCAGGTGAACATCGACAAGGAGGTGACCCTAACAATAGAGACCGAACATCTTATCTGTTAAAAAATTTTATTGACGATTTTAGGCTAAAAGATAGTTTTAAAATGCTTTTTACCAACCCTGATACAACATGGTCAAATGGGAGGATACAGTCCAGAATTGATTTTATATTTTTATCCGAGGCTTTTAACCCTTTTAAATGTGATCTTTTAATTAACGTGTTTTCAGATCATAAGGTTTTATGTGCTCACCTAGAAATCTCCGGGGAAAAAAGGGTAAATGGAGGTCTCTGGAAACTAAATCTTCAATTGCTGGATGATCCCCAATTGTGTGACCGGTTTAAACGGACCTATCAATGTTGGCAGAATGCACGTAATCCCCGTGATTCAATGCTACATTGGTGGGAGGGTGTTAAGCCAAAAATCAAAGCATTTTTTGTCAAAGCGGGTAAGATAGCCGCAAAACGGAAAAAACAATGGTTTTATATTTTAAATTTAAGATTACAAGCGCTTTTAAAAATGCAAAGTGTCGATATTGATGTTGACCATGATATTTTTTCCTTAAAAGCGGAAATCAAGAAGCTGATCGACAAAAAAGGTAAAGAAATAATCTTTAATGCACATGTCCAGCACCTAGAAGAAGGCGAGAAATGTTCTAGGTTTTTCTTTAAAAAAGTTATGGACAAAAAAGAACTCATTTCCTCACTTGATGGTAAAACTAAAATGAGTGAAATTTTAGACATTGCATTTAATTTTTATCAGCTTCTATTTAATGAAAAAAGTATCGATGCCTCTATTTTAAAAGATTGTTTGAATGTTTTAGAGTGTAAATTAAGTGTTTTAGATCAAGAGCTTTTATCCAAAGATATCACCATTGAAGAACTGCTAATGGTTTTTAAAAGCTTTTTATTTGGTAAAACCCCTGGTGAGGATGGCCTACCAGTGGAATTTTATTTACACTTTTGGGACCTTTTAAAAGACGATCTTTTATTATTGTATAAAGAGGTTTTTACTGTTGATATTTTACCCCCTTCCTGGAGAAGAGGGATTGTGTCTTTAATTTTTAAAAAGGGCAACAAGGAGAGCCTAGAAAACTACAGGCCTATTACTCTCCTAAATGTCGATTATAAAATCATGGCCAAACTTATTGCTTTACGTTTAAAACCTTTTGCTGAAAAGTTAATCCATCCAGACCAGGTATGTGGGATTCCTGGAAGAAGCATGTCTGAATCCCTCAATATAATACGTGATGTTATCTGGTACTGTAAAGAAAGAAAGTTAAATCTTGCTATTTTATCCATTGATTTTGAGAAAGCTTTCGATCGCCTTTCTCATTCTTTTCTTTTTAGCATTTTGGAAAAAATGGCAATACCTGATATTCTTTTAAAAAGCATAAAGGTTTTATATAGGTCCTGTTTTAATCAAATTTCTATTAATGGCTTTTTAACCCAGCAGGTAATTTTAAAGTCAGGGGTGAAACAGGGATGTCCCTTATCCCCCTTTCTGTTTATTTGTGCGATTGAACCTCTTTTAATTCTTTTAAGATCTGATAAAGTCATTCGAGGTATTCATGTCCCCGGTGGAGGAGGACGACAAGCTAAAGTGTTAAGCTATATGGATGATGTCACTGTTTTATGCTCTTCCTCCTACTCCTTAAAAAGAGCACTTTTTCAGACGTCCATTTTCTGCTGTGCGTCTGGTTTTAAGTTAAACTTACACAAATGCAATTGTCTGGGTATAGGGGTGTGGGATGAGTCTCTCACCCCTGAAATCAGTGTTAAACAGGATCATATCAAAATTTTAGGAATTGTTTTTAATGCTGCAAATACAAGCACCCCAAATTGGGATTCAGTTTTAATAAAAATGGAAAGGAAGGTTTTAATGTGGAATTTGAGAAAGCTCACAATGGAAGGGAAAGTTTTAATCATAAAAATGATTCTATTACCTATTATGCTCCATGTGGCTCTGGTTTTCCCTCCTTCTTACTTATACATAAGAAAACTCACCAGGGTATGTTTTAAGTTTTTGTGGGGTTCAACAATGGAGAAATTAAAGAGAGATTATATGTATAAAGAGAAGATAAATGGCGGTAAAGATGTTCCCAACCTTCTTTTATTCTTTTATGTTAAATATTTCTGCTTTTGTTTTAAACTTTTAAATACGGATGGAATTTTTAGTTGCTTTCTTAAATATGCAGCAGGTATGATTTTTAAACATTGGTTCCGGGTTCCTTTGAATTCACCTGTATTATTATGTCCCCCAAAGCACTATGTGGTACTTGAAAAGGCAATTAGATCCTTCCGCCTGAAAGAGGTCAACTCTGAAATATTGGGGAATCAAAAACAGGTTACCAAGGTTTTAAAGAAAAATGATGAAATTGTTTTATCTGTTTCAAATTTTTCCCAGCAAAAATCTAAGAAAGTGTGGCGCAATGTGTTTGGGAAGTATCTTGCAAATGTCCACAAAGACCTCTCTTGGGCCATTGTCCACCAGTGCCTCCCCACGCGTGAATTCCAACATAAAAGGGGGATGTTGGCACGGGGGAAATGCCCGAGGAACTCATGCTGCAATGATGAGACCATATTACATGTGTTTTGGAATTGCCCCTATGCGCAAGAGCTCTGGAAAACAGTAGGACCTCTTTTTAAGCAAGTTGGGGATCTTAAGAATTTTAATTATCAAATGGTTTTATATGGTCTTTTTATTTGTCCATCCATAAAACAGTTTGAAATTTGTTGGATGATAATTAATTGTTTGAAAAATGCTATTTGGAAATGCAGAAATATTTTACTTTTTAAAACTGATGTTATCGATGTTAAAACCTGTATTCGAATTGCTTTTAGTCAAATGTATATTTATTTTTTAAGAGATAAAAAATATCTCGGAAATGAAAAAGCAATGTTAATTTGGGGGTTTAAACAATGGAATAATATTGTCAAGTAATTCTGTCAAATTTACTTGTCAAGAAATGTGAAAATATTATTTTCCTGTTTTAGTTCTGTAATTTATTATTATTGATTTTTTCTGATGATGTAATTATTTTTGTTGTTAATAAACTATTTAAAATCGGAAAATCGGCAATGGCTAAATTGCCATAGAGCCTAGGCAATGGCCTATGGGACTGACAGCTCTTGTCATAGAAGGCTGTGGGTCTTCCTATTCTTTGTATGGCAAGGAGGAATCTATAGTAGGCAAAAGGCTATGTTGTTTGACAGGCAGTCTTTAACATGGATTGGAAAGTCCTCTTTTGATTGGTCATCTTTGACCGATATGGAAATGAAGAAGACTTTGCCGTTTTTTTCTCTCCCTATGGTATTACGGGATAGCGGCAATGTCAAATTGTCATAGAGTCTAGGCAAAGGCCTATGTTGTTGGCAGGCAGTCTTTAACATGGATTGGAAAGTCCTCTTGTGATTGGTCAACTTTGACCGATATGGAAATGAAGAAGACTTTGCCGTTTTTTTCTCTCCCTATGGTATTACGGGATAGGGAAGTTGAGGCTTACTAGGCACAGGTCAACACATGGTTATGTGTTGGAATGTTAGATTTTATCATGGGAGTTCTTAGGCAATGGCTAAATTGCCATAGAGCCTAGGCAATGGCCTATGGGACTGACAGCTCTTGTCATAGAAGGCTGTGGGTCTTCCTATTCTTTGTATGGCAAGGAGGTATCTATAGTAGGCAAAAGGCTATGTTGTTTGACAGGCAGTCTTTAACATGGATTGGAAAGTCCTCTTGTGATTGGTCAACTTTGACCGATATGGAAATGAAGAAGACTTTGCCGTTTTTTTCTCTCCCTATGGTATTACGGGATAGGGAAGTTGAGGCTTACTAGGCACAGGTCAACACATGGTCATGTGTTGGAATGTTAGATTTTATCATGGGAGTTCTTAGGCAATGGCTAATTGCCATAGAGCCTAGGCAATGGCCTATGGGACTGACAGCTCTTGTCATAGAAGGCTGTGGGTCTTCCTATTCTTTGTATGGCAAGGAGGAATCTATAGTAGGCAAAAGGCTATGTTGTTTGACAGGCAGTCTTTAACATGGATTGGAAAGTCCTCTTGTGATTGGTCAACTTTGACCGATATGGAAATGAAGAAGACTTTGCCGTTTTTTCTCTCCCTATGGTATTACGGGATAGCGGCAATGTCAAATTGTCATAGAGTCTAGGCAAAGGGCTATGTTGTTGGCAGGCAGTCTTTAACATGGATTGGAAAGTCCTCTTGTGATTGGTCAACTTTGACCGATATGGAAATGAAGAAGACTTTGCCGTTTTTTCTCTCCCTATGGTATTACGGGATAGGGAAGTTGAGGCTTACTAGGCACAGGTCAACACATGGTTATGTGTTGGAATGTTAGATTTTATCATGGGAGTTCTTAAGGCAATGGCTAAATTGCCATAGAGCCTAGGCAATGGCCTATGGGACTGACAGCTCTTGTCATAGAAGGCTGTGGGTCTTCCTATTCTTTGTATGGCAAGGAGGAATCTATAGTAGGCAAAAGGCTATGTTGTTTGACAGGCAGTCTTTAACATGGATTGGAAAGTCCTCTTGTGATTGGTCAACTTTGACCGATATGGAAATGAAGAAGACTTTGCCGTTTTTTCTCTCCCTATGGTATTACGGGATAGCGGCAATGTCAAATTGTCATAGAGTCTAGGCAAAGGGCTATGTTGTTGGCAGGCAGTCTTTAACATGGATTGGAAAGTCCTCTTGTGATTGGTCAACTTTGACCGATATGGAAATGAAGAAGACTTTGCCGTTTTTTCTCTCCCTATGGTATTACGGGATAGGGAAGTTGAGGCTTACTAGGCACAGGTCAACACATGGTTATGTGTTGGAATGTTAGATTTTATCATGGGAGTTCTTAGGCAATGGC
The DNA here is from genome assembly GCF_017654675.1 of Xenopus laevis. Lineage (NCBI taxonomy): Eukaryota > Metazoa > Chordata > Amphibia > Anura > Pipidae > Xenopus > Xenopus laevis. The sequence continues at coordinate 202,019,011 of NC_054372.1, forward strand.
TAAATTGCCATAGAGCCTAGGCAATGGCCTATGGGACTGACAGCTCTTGTCATAGAAGGCTGTGGGTCTTCCTATTCTTTGTATGGCAAGGAGGTATCTATAGTAGGCAAAAGGCTATGTTGTTTGACAGGCAGTCTTTAACATGGATTGGAAAGTCCTCTTGTGATTGGTCAACTTTGACCGATATGGAAATGAAGAAGACTTTGCCGTTTTTTTCTCTCCCTATGGTATTACGGGATAGGGAAGTTGAGGCTTACTAGGCACAGGTCAACACATGGTTATGTGTTGGAATGTTAGATTTTATCATGGGAGTTCTTAGGCAATGGCTAAATTGCCATAGAGCCTAGGCAATGGCCTATGGGACTGACAGCTCTTGTCATAGAAGGCTGTGGGTCTTCCTATTCTTTGTATGGCAAGGAGGTATCTATAGTAGGCAAAAGGCTATGTTGTTTGACAGGCAGTCTTTAACATGGATTGGAAAGTCCTCTTGTGATTGGTCAACTTTGACCGATATGGAAATGAAGAAGACTTTGCCGTTTTTTTCTCTCCCTATGGTATTACGGGATAGGGAAGTTGAGGCTTACTAGGCACAGGTCAACACATGGTCATGTGTTGGAATGTTAGATTTTATCATGGGAGTTCTTAGGCAATGGCTAAATTGCCATAGAGCCTAGGCAATGGCCTATGGGACTGACAGCTCTTGTCATAGAAGGCTGTGGGTCTTCCTATTCTTTGTATGGCAAGGAGGTATCTATAGTAGGCAAAAGGCTATGTTGTTTGACAGGCAGTCTTTAACATGGATTGGAAAGTCCTCTTGTGATTGGTCAACTTTGACCGATATGGAAATGAAGAAGACTTTGCCGTTTTTTTCTCTCCCTATGGTATTACGGGATAGGGAAGTTGAGGCTTACTAGGCACAGGTCAACACATGGTCATGTGTTGGAATGTTAGATTTTATCATGGGAGTTCTTAGGCAATGGCTAAATTGCCATAGAGCCTAGGCAATGGCCTATGGGACTGACAGCTCTTGTCATAGAAGGCTGTGGGTCTTCCTATTCTTTGTATGGCAAGGAGGAATCTATAGTAGGCAAAAGGCTATGTTGTTTGACAGGCAGTCTTTAACATGGATTGGAAAGTCCTCTTGTGATTGGTCAACTTTGACCGATATGGAAATGAAGAAGACTTTGCCGTTTTTTTCTCTCCCTATGGTATTACGGGATAGCGGCAATGTCAAATTGTCATAGAGTCTAGGCAAAGGGCTATGTTGTTGGCAGGCAGTCTTTAACATGGATTGGAAAGTCCTCTTGTGATTGGTCAACTTTGACCGATATGGAAATGAAGAAGACTTTGCCGTTTTTTCTCTCCCTATGGTATTACGGGATAGGGAAGTTGAGGCTTACTAGGCACAGGTCAACACATGGTCATGTGTTGGAATGTTAGATTTTATCATGGGAGTTCTTAGGCAATGGCTAAATTGCCATAGAGCCTAGGCAATGGCCTATGGGACTGACAGCTCTTGTCATAGAAGGCTGTGGGTCTTCCTATTCTTTGTATGGCAAGGAGGAATCTATAGTAGGCAAAAGGCTATGTTGTTTGACAGGCAGTCTTTAACATGGATTGGAAAGTCCTCTTGTGATTGGTCAACTTTGACCGATATGGAAATGAAGAAGACTTTGCCGTTTTTTTCTCTCCCTATGGTATTACGGGATAGCGGCAATGTCAAATTGTCATAGAGTCTAGGCAAAGGGCTATGTTGTTGGCAGGCAGTCTTTAACATGGATTGGAAAGTCCTCTTGTGATTGGTCAACTTTGACCGATATGGAAATGAAGAAGACTTTGCCGTTTTTTCTCTCCCTATGGTATTACGGGATAGGGAAGTTGAGGCTTACTAGGCACAGGTCAACACATGGTATGTGTTGGAATGTTAGATTTTATCATGGGAGTTCTTAGGCAATGGCTAAATTGCCATAGAGCCTAGGCAATGGCCTATGGGACTGACAGCTCTTGTCATAGAAGGCTGTGGGTCTTCCTATTCTTTGTATGGCAAGGAGGTATCTATAGTAGGCAAAAGGCTATGTTGTTTGACAGGCAGTCTTTAACATGGATTGGAAAGTCCTCTTGTGATTGGTCAACTTTGACCGATATGGAAATGAAGAAGACTTTGCCGTTTTTTTCTCTCCCTATGGTATTACGGGATAGGGAAGTTGAGGCTTACTAGGCACAGGTCAACACATGGTCATGTGTTGGAATGTTAGATTTTATCATGGGAGTTCTTAGGCAATGGCTAAATTGCCATAGAGCCTAGGCAATGGCCTATGGGACTGACAGCTCTTGTCATAGAAGGCTGTGGGTCTTCCTATTCTTTGTATGGCAAGGAGGTATCTATAGTAGGCAAAAGGCTATGTTGTTTGACAGGCAGTCTTTAACATGGATTGGAAAGTCCTCTTGTGATTGGTCAACTTTGACCGATATGGAAATGAAGAAGACTTTGCCGTTTTTTCTCTCCCTATGGTATTACGGGATAGGGAAGTTGAGGCTTACTAGGCACAGGTCAACACATGGTCATGTGTTGGAATGTTAGATTTTATCATGGGAGTTCTTAGGCAATGGCTAAATTGCCATAGAGCCTAGGCAATGGCCTATGGGACTGACAGCTCTTGTCATAGAAGGCTGTGGGTCTTCCTATTCTTTGTATGGCAAGGAGGAATCTATAGTAGGCAAAAGGCTATGTTGTTTGACAGGCAGTCTTTAACATGGATTGGAAAGTCCTCTTGTGATTGGTCAACTTTGACCGATATGGAAATGAAGAAGACTTTGCCGTTTTTTTCTCTCCCTATGGTATTACGGGATAGCGGCAATGTCAAATTGTCATAGAGTCTAGGCAAAGGGCTATGTTGTTGGCAGGCAGTCTTTAACATGGATTGGAAAGTCCTCTTGTGATTGGTCAACTTTGACCGATATGGAAATGAAGAAGACTTTGCCGTTTTTTCTCTCCCTATGGTATTACGGGATAGGGAAGTTGAGGCTTACTAGGCACAGGTCAACACATGGTCATGTGTTGGAATGTTAGATTTTATCATGGGAGTTCTTAGGCAATGGCTAATTTGCCATAGAGCCTAGGCAATGGCCTATGGGACTGACAGCTCTTGTCATAGAAGGCTGTGGGTCTTCCTATTCTTTGTATGGCAAGGAGGAATCTATAGTAGGCAAAAGGCTATGTTGTTTGACAGGCAGTCTTTAACATGGATTGGAAAGTCCTCTTGTGATTGGTCAACTTTGACCGATATGGAAATGAAGAAGACTTTGCCGTTTTTTTCTCTCCCTATGGTATTACGGGATAGCGGCAATGTCAAATTGTCATAGAGTCTAGGCAAAGGGCTATGTTGTTGGCAGGCAGTCTTTAACATGGATTGGAAAGTCCTCTTGTGATTGGTCAACTTTGACCGATATGGAAATGAAGAAGACTTTGCCGTTTTTTCTCTCCCTATGGTATTACGGGATAGGGAAGTTGAGGCTTACTAGGCACAGGTCAACACATGGTTATGTGTTGGAATGTTAGATTTTATCATGGGAGTTCTTAGGCAATGGCTAATTGCCATAGAGCCTAGGCAATGGCCTATGGGACTGACAGCTCTTGTCATAGAAGGCTGTGGGTCTTCCTATTCTTTGTATGGCAAGGAGGAATCTATAGTAGGCAAAAGGCTATGTTGTTTGACAGGCAGTCTTTAACATGGATTGGAAAGTCCTCTTGTGATTGGTCAACTTTGACCGATATGGAAATGAAGAAGACTTTGCCGTTTTTTCTCTCCCTATGGTATTACGGGATAGCGGCAATGTCAAATTGTCATAGAGTCTAGGCAAAGGGCTATGTTGTTGGCAGGCAGTCTTTAACATGGATTGGAAAGTCCTCTTGTGATTGGTCAACTTTGACCGATATGGAAATGAAGAAGACTTTGCCGTTTTTTCTCTCCCTATGGTATTACCGGATAGGGAAGTTGAGGCTTACTAGGCACAGGTCAACACATGGTCATGTGTTGGAATGTTAGATTTTATCATGGGAGTTCTTAGGCAATGGCTAATTGCCATAGAGCCTAGGCAATGGCCTATGGGACTGACAGCTCTTGTCATAGAAGGCTGTGGGTCTTCCTATTCTTTGTATGGCAAGGAGGAATCTATAGTAGGCAAAAGGCTATGTTGTTTGACAGGCAGTCTTTAACATGGATTGGAAAGTCCTCTTGTGATTGGTCAACTTTGACCGATATGGAAATGAAGAAGACTTTGCCGTTTTTTTCTCTCCCTATGGTATTACGGGATAGCGGCAATGTCAAATTGTCATAGAGTCTAGGCAAAGGGCTATGTTGTTGGCAGGCAGTCTTTAACATGGATTGGAAAGTCCTCTTGTGATTGGTCAACTTTGACCGATATGGAAATGAAGAAGACTTTGCCGTTTTTTTCTCTCCCTATGGTATTACGGGATAGGGAAGTTGAGGCTTACTAGGCACAGGTCAACACATGGTTATGTGTTGGAATGTTAGATTTTATCATGGGAGTTCTTAGGCAATGGCTAAATTGCCATAGAGCCTAGGCAATGGCCTATGGGACTGACAGCTCTTGTCATAGAAGGCTGTGGGTCTTCCTATTCTTTGTATGGCAAGGAGGAATCTATAGTAGGCAAAAGGCTATGTTGTTTGACAGGCAGTCTTTAACATGGATTGGAAAGTCCTCTTGTGATTGGTCAACTTTGACCGATATGGAAATGAAGAAGACTTTGCCGTTTTTTTCTCTCCCTATGGTATTACGGGATAGGGAAGTTGAGGCTTACTAGGCACAGGTCAACACATGGTTATGTGTTGGAATGTTAGATTTTATCATGGGAGTTCTTAGGCAATGGCTAAATTGCCATAGAGCCTAGGCAATGGCCTATGGGACTGACAGCTCTTGTCATAGAAGGCTGTGGGTCTTCCTATTCTTTGTATGGCAAGGAGGAATCTATAGTAGGCAAAAGGCTATGTTGTTTGACAGGCAGTCTTTAACATGGATTGGAAAGTCCTCTTGTGATTGGTCAACTTTGACCGATATGGAAATGAAGAAGACTTTGCCGTTTTTTCTCTCCCTATGGTATTACGGGATAGCGGCAATGTCAAATTGTCATAGAGTCTAGGCAAAGGGCTATGTTGTTGGCAGGCAGTCTTTAACATGGATTGGAAAGTCCTCTTGTGATTGGTCAACTTTGACCGATATGGAAATGAAGAAGACTTTGCCGTTTTTTCTCTCCCTATGGTATTACGGGATAGGGAAGTTGAGGCTTACTAGGCACAGGTCAACACATGGTCATGTGTTGGAATGTTAGATTTTATCATGGGAGTTCTTAGGCAATGGCTAATTGCCATAGAGCCTAGGCAATGGCCTATGGGACTGACAGCTCTTGTCATAGAAGGCTGTGGGTCTTCCTATTCTTTGTATGGCAAGGAGGAATCTATAGTAGGCAAAAGGCTATGTTGTTTGACAGGCAGTCTTTAACATGGATTGGAAAGTCCTCTTGTGATTGGTCAACTTTGACCGATATGGAAATGAAGAAGACTTTGCCGTTTTTTCTCTCCCTATGGTATTACGGGATAGCGGCAATGTCAAATTGTCATAGAGTCTAGGCAAAGGGCTATGTTGTTGGCAGGCAGTCTTTAACATGGATTGGAAAGTCCTCTTGTGATTGGTCAACTTTGACCGATATGGAAATGAAGAAGACTTTGCCGTTTTTTCTCTCCCTATGGTATTACCGGATAGGGAAGTTGAGGCTTACTAGGCACAGGTCAACACATGGTCATGTGTTGGAATGTTAGATTTTATCATGGGAGTTCTTAGGCAATGGCTAAATTGCCATAGAGCCTAGGCAATGGCCTATGGGACTGACAGCTCTTGTCATAGAAGGCTGTGGGTCTTCCTATTCTTTGTATGGCAAGGAGGAATCTATAGTAGGCAAAAGGCTATGTTGTTTGACAGGCAGTCTTTAACATGGATTGGAAAGTCCTCTTGTGATTGGTCAACTTTGACCGATATGGAAATGAAGAAGACTTTGCCGTTTTTTCTCTCCCTATGGTATTACGGGATAGCGGCAATGTCAAATTGTCATAGAGTCTAGGCAAAGGGCTATGTTGTTGGCAGGCAGTCTTTAACATGGATTGGAAAGTCCTCTTGTGATTGGTCAACTTTGACCGATATGGAAATGAAGAAGACTTTGCCGTTTTTTTCTCTCCCTATGGTATTACGGGATAGGGAAGTTGAGGCTTACTAGGCACAGGTCAACACATGGTTATGTGTTGGAATGTTAGATTTTATCATGGGAGTTCTTAGGCAATGGCTAAATTGCCATAGAGCCTAGGCAATGGCCTATGGGACTGACAGCTCTTGTCATAGAAGGCTGTGGGTCTTCCTATTCTTTGTATGGCAAGGAGGAATCTATAGTAGGCAAAAGGCTATGTTGTTTGACAGGCAGTCTTTAACATGGATTGGAAAGTCCTCTTGTGATTGGTCAACTTTGACCGATATGGAAATGAAGAAGACTTTGCCGTTTTTTTCTCTCCCTATGGTATTACGGGATAGCGGCAATGTCAAATTGTCATAGAGTCTAGGCAAAGGGCTATGTTGTTGGCAGGCAGTCTTTAACATGGATTGGAAAGTCCTCTTGTGATTGGTCAACTTTGACCGATATGGAAATGAAGAAGACTTTGCCGTTTTTTCTCTCCCTATGGTATTACCGGATAGGGAAGTTGAGGCTTACTAGGCACAGGTCAACACATGGTCATGTGTTGGAATGTTAGATTTTATCATGGGAGTTCTTAGGCAATGGCTAAATTGCCATAGAGCCTAGGCAATGGCCTATGGGACTGACAGCTCTTGTCATAGAAGGCTGTGGGTCTTCCTATTCTTTGTATGGCAAGGAGGAATCTATAGTAGGCAAAAGGCTATGTTGTTTGACAGGCAGTCTTTAACATGGATTGGAAAGTCCTCTTGTGATTGGTCAACTTTGACCGATATGGAAATGAAGAAGACTTTGCCGTTTTTTCTCTCCCTATGGTATTACGGGATAGCGGCAATGTCAAATTGTCATAGAGTCTAGGCAAAGGGCTATGTTGTTGGCAGGCAGTCTTTAACATGGATTGGAAAGTCCTCTTGTGATTGGTCAACTTTGACCGATATGGAAATGAAGAAGACTTTGCCGTTTTTTTCTCTCCCTATGGTATTACGGGATAGGGAAGTTGAGGCTTACTAGGCACAGGTCAACACATGGTTATGTGTTGGAATGTTAGATTTTATCATGGGAGTTCTTAGGCAATGGCTAAATTGCCATAGAGCCTAGGCAATGGCCTATGGGGCTGACAGCTCTTGTCATAGAAGGCTGTGGGTCTTCCTATTCTTTGTATGGCAAGGAGGAATCTATAGTAGGCAAAAGGCTATGTTGTTTGACAGGCAGTCTTTAACATGGATTGGAAAGTCCTCTTGTGATTGGTCAACTTTGACCGATATGGAAATGAAGAAGACTTTGCCGTTTTTTTCTCTCCCTATGGTATTACGGGATAGGGAAGTTGAGGCTTACTAGGCACAGGTCAACACATGGTTATGTGTTGGAATGTTAGATTTTATCATGGGAGTTCTTAGGCAATGGCTAATTTGCCATAGAGCCTAGGCAATGGCCTATGGGGCTGACAGCTCTTGTCATAGAAGGCTGTGGGTCTTCCTATTCTTTGTATGGCAAGGAGGAATCTATAGTAGGCAAAAGGCTATGTTGTTTGACAGGCAGTCTTTAACATGGATTGGAAAGTCCTCTTGTGATTGGTCAACTTTGACCGATATGGAAATGAAGAAGACTTTGCCGTTTTTTTCTCTCCCTATGGTATTACGGGATAGCGGCAATGTCAAATTGTCATAGAGTCTAGGCAAAGGGCTATGTTGTTGGCAGGCAGTCTTTAACATGGATTGGAAAGTCCTCTTGTGATTGGTCAACTTTGACCGATATGGAAATGAAGAAGACTTTGCCGTTTTTTTCTCTCCCTATGGTATTACCGGATAGGGAAGTTGAGGCTTACTAGGCACAGGTCAACACATGGTCATGTGTTGGAATGTTAGATTTTATCATGGGAGTTCTTAGGCAATGGCTAAATTGCCATAGAGCCTAGGCAATGGCCTATGGGACTGACAGCTCTTGTCATAGAAGGCTGTGGGTCTTCCTATTCTTTGTATGGCAAGGAGGAATCTATAGTAGGCAAAAGGCTATGTTGTTTGACAGGCAGTCTTTAACATGGATTGGAAAGTCCTCTTGTGATTGGTCAACTTTGACCGATATGGAAATGAAGAAGACTTTGCCGTTTTTTTCTCTCCCTATGGTATTACGGGATAGCGGCAATGTCAAATTGTCATAGAGTCTAGGCAAAGGGCTATGTTGTTGGCAGGCAGTCTTTAACATGGATTGGAAAGTCCTCTTGTGATTGGTCAACTTTGACCGATATGGAAATGAAGAAGACTTTGCCGTTTTTTCTCTCCCTATGGTATTACCGGATAGGGAAGTTGAGGCTTACTAGGCACAGGTCAACACATGGTCATGTGTTGGAATGTTAGATTTTATCATGGGAGTTCTTAGGCAATGGCTAAATTGCCATAGAGCCTAGGCAATGGCCTATGGGACTGACAGCTCTTGTCATAGAAGGCTGTGGGTCTTCCTATTCTTTGTATGGCAAGGAGGAATCTATAGTAGGCAAAAGGCTATGTTGTTTGACAGGCAGTCTTTAACATGGATTGGAAAGTCCTCTTGTGATTGGTCAACTTTGACCGATATGGAAATGAAGAAGACTTTGCCGTTTTTTTCTCTCCCTATGGTATTACGGGATAGCGGCAATGTCAAATTGTCATAGAGTCTAGGCAAAGGGCTATGTTGTTGGCAGGCAGTCTTTAACATGGATTGGAAAGTCCTCTTGTGATTGGTCAACTTTGACCGATATGGAAATGAAGAAGACTTTGCCGTTTTTTCTCTCCCTATGGTATTACGGGATAGGGAAGTTGAGGCTTACTAGGCACAGGTCAACACATGGTAATGTGTTGGAATGTTAGATTTTATCATGGGAGTTCTTAGGCAATGGCTAAATTGCCATAGAGCCTAGGCAATGGCCTATGGGACTGACAGCTCTTGTCATAGAAGGCTGTGGGTCTTCCTATTCTTTGTATGGCAAGGAGGTATCTATAGTAGGCAAAAGGCTATGTTGTTTGACAGGCAGTCTTTAACATGGATTGGAAAGTCCTCTTGTGATTGGTCAACTTTGACCGATATGGAAATGAAGAAGACTTTGCCGTTTTTTTCTCTCCCTATGGTATTACGGGATAGGGAAGTTGAGGCTTACTAGGCACAGGTCAACACATGGTTATGTGTTGGAAATGTTAGATTTTATCATGGGAGTTCTTAGGCAATGGCTAAATTGCCATAGAGCCTAGGCAATGGCCTATGGGACTGACAGCTCTTGTCATAGAAGGCTGTGGGTCTTCCTATTCTTTGTATGGCAAGGAGGAATCTATAGTAGGCAAAAGGCTATGTTGTTTGACAGGCAGTCTTTAACATGGATTGGAAAGTCCTCTTGTGATTGGTCAACTTTGACCGATATGGAAATGAAGAAGACTTTGCCGTTTTTTCTCTCCCTATGGTATTACGGGATAGCGGCAATGTCAAATTGTCATAGAGTCTAGGCAAAGGGCTATGTTGTTGGCAGGCAGTCTTTAACATGGATTGGAAAGTCCTCTTGTGATTGGTCAACTTTGACCGATATGGAAATGAAGAAGACTTTGCCGTTTTTTCTCTCCCTATGGTATTACGGGATAGGGAAGTTGAGGCTTACTAGGCACAGGTCAACACATGGTCATGTGTTGGAATGTTAGATTTTATCATGGGAGTTCTTAGGCAATGGCTAATTGCCATAGAGCCTAGGCAATGGCCTATGGGACTGACAGCTCTTGTCATAGAAGGCTGTGGGTCTTCCTATTCTTTGTATGGCAAGGAGGTATCTATAGTAGGCAAAAGGCTATGTTGTTTGACAGGCAGTCTTTAACATGGATTGGAAAGTCCTCTTGTGATTGGTCAACTTTGACCGATATGGAAATGAAGAAGACTTTGCCGTTTTTTTCTCTCCCTATGGTATTACGGGATAGGGAAGTTGAGGCTTACTAGGCACAGGTCAACACATGGTTATGTGTTGGAATGTTAGATTTTATCATGGGAGTTCTTAGGCAATGGCTAAATTGCCATAGAGCCTAGGCAATGGCCTATGGGACTGACAGCTTCTTGTCATAGAAGGCTGTGGGTCTTCCTATTCTTTGTATGGCAAGGAGGTATCTATAGTAGGCAAAAGGCTATGTTGTTTGACAGGCAGTCTTTAACATGGATTGGAAAGTCCTCTTTTGATTGGTCATCTTTGACCGATATGGAAATGAAGAAGACTTTGCCGTTTTTTCTCTCCCTATGGTATTACGGGATAGCGGCAATGTCAAATTGTCATAGAGTCTAGGCAAAGGGCTATGTTGTTGGCAGGCAGTCTTTAACATGGATTGGAAAGTCCTCTTGTGATTGGTCAACTTTGACCGATATGGAAATGAAGAAGACTTTGCCGTTTTTTTCTCTCCTATGGTATTACGGGATAGGGAAGTTGAGGCTTACTAGGCACAGGTCAACACATGGTTATGTGTTGGAATGTTAGATTTTATCATGGGAGTTCTTAGGCAATGGCTAAATTGCCATAGAGCCTAGGCAATGGCCTATGGGACTGACAGCTCTTGTCATAGAAGGCTGTGGGTCTTCCTATTCTTTGTATGGCAAGGAGGTATCTATAGTAGGCAAAAGGCTATGTTGTTTGACAGGCAGTCTTTAACATGGATTGGAAAGTCCTCTTGTGATTGGTCAACTTTGACCGATATGGAAATGAAGAAGACTTTGCCGTTTTTTTCTCTCCCTATGGTATACGGGATAGGGAAGTTGAGGCTTACTAGGCACAGGTCAACACATGGTTATGTGTTGGAATGTTAGATTTTATCATGGGAGTTCTTAGGCAATGGCTAAATTGCCATAGAGCCTAGGCAATGGCCTATGGGACTGACAGCTCTTGTCATAGAAGGCTGTGGGTCTTCCTATTCTTTGTATGGCAAGGAGGAATCTATAGTAGGCAAAAGGCTATGTTGTTTGACAGGCAGTCTTTAACATGGATTGGAAAGTCCTCTTGTGATTGGTCAACTTTGACCGATATGGAAATGAAGAAGACTTTGCCGTTTTTTTCTCTCCCTATGGTATTACGGGATAGCGGCAATGTCAAATTGTCATAGAGTCTAGGCAAAGGGCTATGTTGTTGGCAGGCAGTCTTTAACATGGATTGGAAAGTCCTCTTGTGATTGGTCAACTTTGACCGATATGGAAATAAAGAAGACTTTGCCGTTTTTTTCTCTCCCTATGGTATTACGGGATAGGGAAGTTGAGGCTTACTAGGCACAGGTCAACACATGGTCATGTGTTGGAATGTTAGATTTTATCATGGGAGTTCTTAGGCAATGGCTAAATTGCCATAGAGCCTAGGCAATGGCCTATGGGACTGACAGCTCTTGTCATAGAAGGCTGTGGGTCTTCCTATTCTTTGTATGGCAAGGAGGTATCTATAGTAGGCAAAAGGCTATGTTGTTTGACAGGCAGTCTTTAACATGGATTGGAAAGTCCTCTTGTGATTGGTCAACTTTGACCGATATGGAAATGAAGAAGACTTTGCCGTTTTTTTCTCTCCCTATGGTATTACGGGATAGCGGCAATGTCAAATTGTCATAGAGTCTAGGCAAAGGGCTATGTTGTTGGCAGGCAGTCTTTAACATGGATTGGAAAGTCCTCTTGTGATTGGTCAACTTTGACCGATATGGAAATGAAGAAGACTTTGCTGTTTTTTTCTCTCCCTATGGTATTACGGGATAGGGAAGTTGAGGCTTACTAGGCACAGGTCAACACATGGTAATGTGTTGGAATGTTAGATTTTATCATGGGAGTTCTTAGGCAATGGCTAAATTGCCATAGAGCCTAGGCAATGGCCTATGGGACTGACAGCTCTTGTCATAGAAGGCTGTGGGTCTTCCTATTCTTTGTATGGCAAGGAGGTATCTATAGTAGGCAAAAGGCTATGTTGTTTGACAGGCAGTCTTTAACATGGATTGGAAAGTCCTCTTGTGATTGGTCAACTTTGACCGATATGGAAATAAAGAAGACTTTGCCGTTTTTTTCTCTCCCTATGGTATTACGGGATAGGGAAGTTGAGGCTTACTAAGCACAGGTCAACACATGGTCATGTGTTGAAATGTTAGATTTTATCATGGGAGTTCTTAGGCAATGGCTAAATTGCCATAGAGCCTAGGCAATGGCCTATGGGACTGACAGCTCTTGTCATAGAAGGCTGTGGGTCTTCCTATTCTTTGTATGGCAAGGAGGTATCTATAGTAGGCAAAAGGCTATGTTGTTTGACAGGCAGTCTTTAACATGGATTGGAAAGTCCTCTTTGATTGGTCATCTTTGACCGATATGGAAATGAAGAAGACTTTGCCGTTTTTTTCTCTCCCTATGGTATTACGGGATAGCGGCAATGTCAAATTGTCATAGAGTCTAGGCAAAGGGCCTATGTTGTTGGCAGGCAGTCTTTAACATGGATTGGAAAGTCCTCTTGTGATTGGTCAACTTTGACCGATATGGAAATGAAGAAGACTTTGCCGTTTTTTTCTCTCCCTATGGTATTACGGGATAGGGAAGTTGAGGCTTACTAGGCACAGGTCAACACATAATCATGTGTTGGAATGTTAGATTTTATCATGGAGTGCTTAGGCAATGCTAATTTCCATAGAGCCAGCAATGGCCTATGGGACTGACAGCTCTTGTCATAGAAGGCTGTGGGTCTTCCTATTCTTTGTATGGCAAGGAGGTATCTATAGTAGGCAAAAGGCTATGTTGTTTGACAGGCAGTCTTTAACATGGATTGGAAAGTCCTCTTGTGATTGGTCAACTTTGACCGATATGGAAATGAAGAAGACTTTGCCGTTTTTTTCTCTCCCTATGGTATTACGGGATAGGGAAGTTGAGTCTTACTAGGCACAGGTCAACACATGTTCATGTGTTGGAATGTTAGATTTTATCATGGGAGTTCTTAGGCAATGGCTAAATTGCCATAGAGCCTAGGCAATGGCCTATGGGACTGACAGCTCTTGTCATAGAAGGCTGTGGGTCTTCCTATTCTTTGTATGGCAAGGAGGTATCTATAGTAGGCAAAAGGCTATGTTGTTTGACAGGCAGTCTTTAACATGGATTGGAAAGTCCTCTTTTGATTGGTCATCTTTGACCGATATGGAAATGAAGAAGACTTTGCCGTTTTTTTCTCTCCCTATGGTATTACGGGATAGCGGCAATGTCAAATTGTCATAGAGTCTAGGCAAAGGCCTATGTTGTTGGCAGGCAGTCTTTAACATGGATTGGAAAGTCCTCTTGTGATTGGTCAACTTTGACCGATATGGAAATGAAGAAGACTTTGCCGTTTTTTTCTCTCCCTATGGTATTACGGGATAGGGAAGTTGAGGCTTACTAGGCACAGGTCAACACATGGTTATGTGTTGGAATGTTAGATTTTATCATGGGAGTGCTTAGGCAATGGCTAAATTGCCATAGAGCCTAGGCAATGGCCTATGGGACTGACAGCTCTTGTCATAGAAGGCTGTGGGTCTTCCTATTCTTTGTATGGCAAGGAGGTATCTATAGTAGGCAAAAGGCTATGTTGTTTGACAGGCAGTCTTTAACATGGATTGGAAAGTCCTCTTGTGATTGGTCAACTTTGACCGATATGGAAATGAAGAAGAATTTGCCGTTTTTTTCTCTCCCTATGGTATTACGGGATAGGGAAGTTAAGGCTTACTAGGCACAGGTCAACACATGGTTATGTGTTGGAATGTTAGATTTTATCATGGGAGTTCTTAGGCAATGGCTAAATTGCCATAGAGCCTAGGCAATGGCCTATGGGACTGACAGCTCTTGTCATAGAAGGCTGTGGGTCTTCCTATTCTTTGTATGGCAAGGAGGTATCTATAGTAGGCAAAAGGCTATGTTGTTTGACAGGCAGTCTTTAACATGGATTGAAAGGTCCTCTTGTGATTGGTCAACTTTGACCGATATGGAAATGAAGAAGACTTTGCCGTTTTTTTTCTCTCCCTATGGTATTACGGGATAGCGGCAATGTCAAATTGTCATAGAGTCTAGGCAAAGGGCTATGTTGTTGGCAGGCAGTCTTTAACATGGATTGGAAAGTCCTCTTGTGATTGGTCAACTTTGACCGATATGGAAATGAAGAAGACTTTGCCGTTTTTTTCTCTCCCTATGGTATTACGGGATAGGGAAGTTGAGGCTTACTAGGCACAGGTCAATACATGGTAATGTGTTGGAATGTTAGATTTTATCATGGGAGTTCTTAGGCAATGGCTAAATTGCCATAGAGCCTAGGCAATGGCCTATGGGACTGACAGCTCTTGTCATAGAAGGCTGTGGGTCTTCCTATTCTTTGTATGGCAAGGAGGTATCTATAGTAGGCAAAAGGCTATGTTGTTTGACAGGCAGTCTTTAACATGGATTGGAAAGTCCTCTTGTGATTGGTCAACTTTGACCGATATGGAAATAAAGAAGACTTTGCCGTTTTTTTCTCTCCCTATGGTATTACGGGATAGGGAAGTTGAGGCTTACTAGGCACAGGTCAACACATGGTTATGTGTTGAAATGTTAGATTTTATCATGGGAGTTCTTAGGCAATGGCTAAATTGCCATAGAGCCTAGGCAATGGCCTATGGGACTGACAGCTCTTGTCATAGAAGGCTGTGGGTCTTCCTATTCTTTGTATGGCAAGGAGGTATCTATAGTAGGCAAAAGGCTATGTTGTTTGACAGGCAGTCTTTAACATGGATTGGAAAGTCCTCTTTTGATTGGTCATCTTTGACCGATATGGAAATGAAGAAGACTTTGCCGTTTTTTTCTCTCCCTATGGTATTACGGGATAGCGGCAATGTCAAATTGTCATAGAGTCTAGGCAAAGGCCTATGTTGTTGGCAGGCAGTCTTTAACATGGATTGGAAAGTCCTCTTGTGATTGGTCAACTTTGACCGATATGGAAATGAAGAAGACTTTGCCGTTTTTTTCTCTCCCTATGGTATTACGGGATAGGGAAGTTGAGGCTTACTAGGCACAGGTCAACACATAATCATGTGTTGGAATGTTAGATTTTATCATGGGTGTTCTTAGGCAATGGCCTATGGGACTGACAGCTCTTGTCATAGAAGGCTGTGGGTCTTCCTATTCTTTGTATGGCAAGGAGGTATCTATAGTAGGCAAAAGGCTATGTTGTTTGACAGGCAGTCTTTAACATGGATTGGAAAGTCTTCTTGTGATTGGTCAACTTTGACCGATATGGAAATGAAGAAGACTTTGCCGTTTTTTTCTCTCCCTATGGTATTACGGGATAGGGAAGTTGAGGCTTACTAGGCACAGGTCAACACATGTTCATGTGTTGGAATGTTAGATTTTATCATGGGAGTTCTTAGGCAATGGCTAAATTGCCATAGAGCCTAGGCAATGGCCTATGGGACTGACAGCTCTTGTCATAGAAGGCTGTGGGTCTTCCTATTCTTTGTATGGCAAGGAGGTATCTATAGTAGGCAAAAGGCTATGTTGTTTGACAGGCAGTCTTTAACATGGATTGGAAAGTCCTCTTTTGATTGGTCATCTTTGACCGATATGGAAATGAAGAAGACTTTGCCGTTTTTTTCTCTCCCTATGGTATTACGGGATAGCGGCAATGTCAAATTGTCATAGAGTCTAGGCAAAGGCCTATGTTGTTGGCAGGCAGTCTTTAACATGGATTGGAAAGTCCTCTTGTGATTGGTCAACTTTGACCGATATGGAAATGAAGAAGACTTTGCCGTTTTTTTCTCTCCCTATGGTATTACGGGATAGGGAAGTTGAGGCTTACTAGGCACAGGTCAACACATGGTTATGTGTTGGAATGTTAGATTTTATCATGGGAGTTCTTAGACAATGGCTAAATTGCCATAGAGCCTAGGCAATGGCTTATGGGACTGACAGCTCTTGTCATAGAAGGCTGTGGGTCTTCCTATTCTTTGTATGGCAAGGAGGTATCTATAGTAGGCAAAAGGCTATGTTGTTTGACAGGCAGTCTTTAACATGGATTGGAAAGTCCTCTTGTGATTGGTCAACTTTGACCGATATGGAAATAAAGAAGACTTTGCCGTTTTTTTCTCTCCCTATGGTATTACGGGATAGGGAAGTTGAGGCTTACTAGGCACAGGTCAACACATGGTCATGTGTTTGAATGTTAGATTTTATCATGGGAGTTCTTAGGCAATGGCTAAATTGCCATAGAGTCTAGGCAATGGCTTATGGGACTGACAGCTCTTGTCATAGAAGGCTGTGGGTCTTCCTATTCTTTGTATGGCAAGGAGGTATCTATAGTAGGCAAAAGGCTATGTTGTTTGACAGGCAGTCTTTAACATGGATTGGAAAGTCCTCTTGTGATTGGTCAACTTTGACCGATATGGAAATGAAGAAGACTTTGCCGTTTTTTTCTCTCCCTATGGTATTACGGGATAGCGGCAATGTCAAATTGTCATAGAGTCTAGGCAAAGGGCTATGTTGTTGGCAGGCAGTCTTTAACATGGATTGGAAAGTCCTCTTGTGATTGGTCAACTTTGACCGATATGGAAATAAAGAAGACTTTGCCGTTTTTTTCTCTCCCTATGGTATTACGGGATAGGGAAGTTGAGGCTTACTAGGCACAGGTCAACACATGGTTATGTGTTGGAATGTTAGATTTTATCATGGGAGTTCTTAGGCAATGGCTAAATTGCCATAGAGCCTAGGCAATGGCCTATGGGACTGACAGCTCTTGTCATAGAAGGCTGTGGGTCTTCCTATTCTTTGTATGGCAAGGAGGTATCTATAGTAGGCAAAAGGCTATGTTGTTTGACAGGCAGTCTTTAACATGGATTGGAAAGTCCTCTTGTGATTGGTCAACTTTGACCGATATGGAAATGAAGAAGACTTTGCCGTTTTTTTCTCTCCCTATGGTATTACGGGATGGCGGCAATGTCAAATTGTCATAGAGTCTAGGCAAAGGGCTATGTTGTTGGCAGGCAGTCTTTAACATGGATTGGAAAGTCCTCTTGTGATTGGTCAACTTTGACCGATATGGAAATGAAGAAGACTTTGCTGTTTTTTTCTCTCCCTATGGTATTACGGGATAGGGAAGTTGAGGCTTACTAGGCACAGGTCAACACATGGTCATGTGTTGGAATGTTAGATTTTATCATGGGAGTTCTTAGGCAATGGCTAAATTGCCATAGAGTCTAGGCAATGGCCTATGGGACTGACAGCTCTTGTCATAGAAGGCTGTGGGTCTTCCTATTCTTTGTATGGCAAGGAGGTATCTATAGTAGGCAAAAGGCTATGTTGTTTGACAGGCAGTCTTTAACATGGATTGGAAAGTCCTCTTGTGATTGGTCAACTTTGACCGATATGGAAATGAAGAAGACTTTGCCGTTTTTTCTCTCCTTATGGTATTACCGGATAGGGAAGTTGAGGCTTACTAGGCACAGGTCAACACATGGCCATGTGTGGGAATGTTAGATTATATCATGGTTTGATGTTCCACACATTGTCGTTTCTCGGCTTTTTGGTTAAGTGTGAATGGTAGCAATACTTGACACCTTGGCTGATTAGAATTCTGAGACCCCCCTCCTCTGCCTTGGCGGGATCGCCCACCATATGGTGGACTTCACCTGCATGCTGCAATTGGGGAGGGGGCATTCCTCGGAGAAATGAGAGACGACGCCCCGCTGTTATCCTGATTGATGGGATAGTAATTTCTTGCTTCTTGGCCATTTTGGTTCTCGGAGACCCCCCTCCTCTGCCTTCGCAGGATCGCCCACTTTTAGTGGACTTCACCTGCATGCTGCAATTGGGGAGGGGGCATTCCTCTGATTAACAAGTCGCAATCCCTTTTTTCACTGACGAGTGCTGGTCTGCCCTTCGATCATCATGGATCCTGATTCCGATGTAGTTCCTGCCTACGCTCGGCTAAAGAACACCGTTCGGATCCAGTACAAAGACGGAGGAGCAGATGTTCGTGGACTCAGATACGTGGTGGAGGATATTCTTTTCAATCTTTTCTCCATCCAAAAGACTGAGGTATTGTCAATACAGGACTATCCTAAAAGAGGAATTTTTGATATTACTTTCACTGAAGAAGGAATATACAAAGACTTTGTTCGCAAAGCCGAAACCTCAAAAGGAAGTCCTGTCCTAAAGGGTGTACATGTAATACCACATTTTCCAGACGAAAGCGTTATTTTAGTGGTTAAAATGTATTCCCCTTTTGTCCCAGAACATGTAATTCGAACCTTTTTAGGGAATTTTTTCAAAGACATTAAAAACCTGGGTAAAATTAGCAATCAATTTGGTTTCTGGACTTGTAAATGGCGGTACCAAGTTACTTTTGTTAAAGACCCAAATGGATACGAAGGGAAGAAACACCCCCCTAGCAGAATTAGGTTGGGAACTGTAAATGGAGATTTGTTTTACACAGGAATGCCACTTTTCTGCCGAAAGTGTAAACAGCATGGACACCTGCAGGAGGACTGTGAAGCTCTCTGCACAAGGTGTGGCAGCCAGGAACATCCGGACAAGGAGTGTCCTAAAGGTAAAAGTAAGGACTGTAGACTGTGTTTAAAGACTGGTCATCTTTTCTGGGACTGCCCTCTAAGAGCACCCAAACCTGTCTCTGCTTTGCCTGTTCCTGTTTCTGTTCCTGTGTCTACTCCAGTGGTGGTGTCCTCAGCTCCTGTGGCCCAACCTCCTCCTTCGGAAGAGCAGTCAACGGCAGACAAGGATACAGAGTTATCTGATCCAATTGAGGAAGAGTTCCAACCTGTTTTGACCTCCAAAAAGAAGAAGCGTAAACAGAAACGAATGGCAGCCAGCGGACAGCAGACGAGAGTACCCCCCCTTGTTGTAGGAGTTGCTGGGAAGTCGGATGATGCTGAACCAGCTGCCATTCAATTACCAGAGATAAACCCAGAGGTTAAAACTAAAAGACGGCGTACTGCAAAAGACAAGCAGAATGAGCCCTGCCAAAGTACAGAAGGTGAGCAGTCAGTTACAGTCCCTTCTTCTTTCAGCACAGAGGAAAGGGGCCCTGAGACTTCCATGATCCCTGAGACTTCAGTGAGTCAGCTGGCAAAAATTCCTTCAGTGATGCAAACACCCAACTTGAACCCAGAAGACCCTTTGGTGGGAGGTGATGGGGTTGGGGAAGGGACATCCTTTTTCCAGGAAGGAAAAAAGACAGCTGACGAAGAAAATGTAGGGTCTGTTTTGTCACATTATGGGCCAGCTCCTTTTTTTGAGGGTTTTTTTGATATCAGTGAGAGTGGAAGTTCCCCAACATCAACACTCTGCACTGTTGAATCTGGGGAAATAGAAGAATCTAGTTCCGGTGACATGGATTGTCTGACCGGTGAAAATGAGGAGGTTTAAATGGTCTTTTTTATGTCTTTTAATTAATTGAGATGTCATCGGTTAATGGTATTTCTTTTAATGTAAGAAGGTTAAAGTCCAAGGTTCGAAGATCTGCTCTTTTTAGCTTTTTATCTGTTTTAACCGCATCTGTATTCTTTTTACAGGAGTGTGGCATTCCGCATAGCTTGAATTATAAAAAATATGAAGATGACTGGGTATATGGGCCTTCAGTGTGGTCTGGCTCCAATACATCTTCTTGTGCGGGAATTGCCATACTTTTTAAGGGAAATTTTACTGTGGATTTTAAACAAGAAATTTTACCAGGCAGGATTTTATTGGTTAAAGTTTTTATTGATGGTGTCAAATGGCAATTTTTAAATGTTTATGGGTCACCAGATAGGGTAGAAAGATCTGAAATGTTGGAAATTTTACCTTTATTTATTGATAATTCTTGCCCTTTGGTTTTAGCTGGTGATTTTAATTGTATTCTTAAGGGGGAAAAACGTTTTAAACAATCTAAAAACCGGAGTTATGACAAATCATCTGCAATGTTAAAAAATATTGTTTTTGATTTTAACTTAAATGATGTTTATAAGCTTTGTAATAAGGATTTACCGGAAGAAGATGGAGTTACCTGGAGCAATTCCTTGTGTAGCTCCAGGATAGATTTTGTTTTTACCTCCAAAAATGTTCAACCAATTTCTTGTAAATTTTTAACCAATGTTTTTTCCGATCACAAGATTTTATCTTTTGGTATCAAAACAGGTACTAAAAGTTTTAAGGGAAAACCTGCTTGGAAAATGAATATATCCCTTTTAGATGATGTAACGGTTATAACAGATTTTAAAAAGTTTTATGAAAATTGTAAGAAAAGGAAAAATGCAAATACTTCGTATTGTATATGGTGGGAACAAATGAAAAAAAAGATAAAACATTTTTTCATTAAAGTTGGCATTCGGAAGGCTAAGCAAAGAAGGGATTTCTTTGCTACTCTTAATTGTCGCTTACAAGCACTCTATAAAATGGAAAGCTGTGGTATTGAGGTTTCAAGTGACATTGTGGAATTAAAAAAGGAAATTTCTAAATGTCTGAAACAAAAAGGTAAAGAAATCATTTTCAATTCAAGAGTCAAACATATAGAAGAAAATGAAACATGTTCCAGAAATTTTTTTAAGAAAAAAGTTGAAAATCGTGGTTTTATTATTAATGTTGATGGGGTATCAGATTCACAAGGTATTATAAGGAAGGTTCATGAATTCTATTCTGATCTTTTTAAGGAAAAAAAAATTGATGAGTATTTTGTTGAAGATTCATTAAAACAAATTGAGCATAAACTGGATGATGTTTCTCAAAGGTTTTTATCCAGGTCTTTAAACAAACAGGAGGTTTTAGATGCAATTAAAGGTTTTAAAAAAGGTAAAGTCCCCGGGGACGATGGTATACCAATTGAATTTTATGTGGTTTTTTATGATATTCTTAAAGAAGATTTATTATCAATGTTTTTAGAGGTTTTTAATTCAAATATTCTACCAGTGTCATGGAAAAAAGGTGTAGTCACGCTATTGTATAAAAAAGGTGAGAAATCAAACTTAAAAAATTGGAGACCAGTAACTTTGTTGAATTGTGACTACAAAATTTTTGCAAAAATATGCGCAAACCGATTAAAAATGGTTATTGAAAAGTTGATTCACGCAAACCAAGTCTGTGGCGTTCCAGGTAGAAGTGTATGGGAAAACCTTAATCTCATAAAGGATATCATTAAGGATGCTAAAGATAGGAAAGATAACCTTGCAATTTTGTCGGTGGATTTCGAAAAAGCTTTTGATATGGTTTCACATTCTTATCTTTTTAAAGTTTTAAGTCATATGGGTATTCCAGAGTCTTTTTTATTGTGTGTAAAATCCTTTTATACTGACTGTTCAAGTAAGATTTTAGTAAATGGTTTTACAACAAAAGACATTTTTTTTAAGTCTGGAGTAAAACAGGGATGTCCTTTGTCACCTTTACTTTTTATATGTGCTCTAGAACCTTTGTTATGCTCAATTCGTAAAGACAAACAAATACGTGGTGTGACTTTGCCGGGTGGAGGTGGGGTAGAAGCAAAAATATCTGCTTATATGGATGATGTGATTTTCTTTTGTAAAGATATCCTTTCGTTGAAAAAAGTTTTAAGGCAAATCCAGTTTTTTTCTTGTGCTTCCGGTTTTAAAATTAACTTAAATAAGAGTTTAATTTTGAACCTTGGAAATCTGGATTTAAGGGACGTCCCGGTGCCTGTATCAGAAAAAATTACAAATTTAGGTGTTATTTTTGATGGTTTCAACAATGGTCTTGAGAGCTGGGATCTTGTAGCAAAAAAGATAAATCAAAAAGTTTGTATGTGGGGTTTGAGGACTTTGTCAATGGAAGGAAAAATTTTAATTATCAAAATGGTCATTTTACCAATTTTGCTGTATTTAAGTCTGGTTTTCCCTCCCCCAGAATATCTTCTAAAAAAAATTACAAGGGTTTGTTTTACTTTCTTTTGGAGTTCAAAAGCTGAAAAACTCAAAAGAGAAATTGTGGTAAAAACCAAAGAAAAAGGTGGAAAAGATTTTCCAGATTTTAAGGCATTCCTTTTACTTAGATTTTTTACTATGCGTCTAAATGCTCTTTTTAAAGATAATTATTGGTCCTTTTTTATCCGTTTTAATACTGGTTTTTTTATGAGAAAATGTGGTTGGTTTAAAACGGTTTTGAGTTGTCCATATGCTTTTAAGTTACCAAAAAGTTACAAGATTTTGGAAAAAATTGTGTCTTTATACAACTTAAAAGGAAAAGAGTTTAAGGTTTTATCAGATGGGAAAAAATTGTTAAGTAATTTGAAACAAGAGGCTGACATTTCTTTAGTGGGTAATTTTAATGAAACAAAAAGCAAAGAAATTTGGAAAATGGTTAATTTTACACATTGTTTTAATGTACAAAAAGACTTTTCATGGATGTGTATTTATCAATGTCTACCATGTAGAGCTTTCCAGTATAAGCGGGGTATAGTAAAAATTTCCAAATGTCCAAGGGATTGCTGCAGCGAAGAGGAGACTGTTCTTCATCTTTTATGGACTTGCAAATTTGCAAAAGAACTATGGACTAAAATCAACCCTCTTCTTTTAAAAATTTTAAATGCAAACAACATGGACTATTTTATGATTTTGTACGGTTTACTGGACTGTCCCTTTTATGATCAAAAACTTATTGCATGGAAAATAATCAACTGTTGTAAAGAAGCGCTATGGAAGGCCAGAAATATCCTCATTTTTCAAAATAAGATTTTATCTGTAAACAATGTTTTAAGTCTTGCTTTTAGTGAAATGTATTTATATTACCTAATTGACAAAAAACGTGATAATGTTTTAGCAAAGAAATGGTATGTAAAGAAATGGGCCTATGTAATTTGAACTATTGTAATGTTGAATATATTGTAAAATATGTAATTTTTCTAAAATGTTTGTTCCATTTGAATTTTTTTTTCAAAAATAAAGAAAGCGTGCCTATTTTATAGGTACAGCTATAAAAAAAAAAAAAAAAAAATGGCTAATTTGCCATAGAGCAGGGGTGTCCAAACTACGGCCCGCGGGCCAAATGCGGCCCGCGATCCAATTTTAATTGGCCCGCAGCAAAAAGCAGAAGAGGAGCCGAAGTCACAGCAGCACGTCGCAGTGATTTTTTAAACATTCTGTCACTCCCCCTCCCAGAAACCAGGCATGAAAAAAAGCTACACTGCTAAAAAAAACCCGTTCTATCCTCTGGCTCAACTCCCCCTTCAATAGTTTTACAACTACGGTCTCCGTTACATACCAGCTGCCAGCTCCCCCCTCCCTGCCAGAAACTAAAGGTGGACTCCGACTGTGACTTACATTTCCTGCTGCCGCACATTCATTTCTATGGGATCACTGAGAGACGCGAGTGTTGAATGTGTTGCAGCTTGATCCTGCTTATCAGCGATCACATGTGGCAGGAGGGAAGTAAGTTACAGTTGGAGTCCACCTTTAGTTTCTGGCAGGGAGGGGGAGCTCCAGAGGGAGTGCTTGTGTGCAAAGGAGGAGACAGAGTTTTAAGCTTTTTTTTCATGCCTGTTTCTGAGAGGGAGGGGGAGTTACAGGTGAGTGTCTAACTGAGAAAGAATAAACAATTGAAATAAAAGTTATTATAGACTACAGAGGCTGGATGTGGGGGTGGGTAAGGGCTGTCTATGGGGACAGAAGAAGATCAGTGCAGTAGGGCACTAACATACCATAATGGCTTCACATTCAATTTTGCCTGGATCCAGCAGCTTCATGAATATATACTTAATGGTTCGAATCAAACAATGTCAGGCTGATTGGTCGGCCCCCACACATTTTCATCTCACCAAATCTGGCCCCCGTTGTAAAAAGTTTGGACACCCCTGCCATAGAGCCTAGGCAAAGGGATATGGGACTGACAGCTCTTGTCATAGAAGGCTGTGGGTCTTCCTATTCTTTGTATGGCAAGGAGGAATCTATAGTAGGCAAAAGGCTATGTTGTTTGACAGGCAGTCTTTAACATGGATTGGAAAGTCATCTTGTGATTGGTCAACTTTGACCGATATGGAAATGAAGAAGACTTTGCCGTTTTTTCTCTCCCTATGGTATTACCGGATAGGGAAGTTGAGGCTTACTAGGCACAGGTCAACACATGGCTATGTGTTGGAATGTTAGATTTTATCATGGGAGTGCTTAGGCAATGCCTAATTTGCCATAGAGCCTAGGCAAAGGTATATGGGACTGACAGCTCTTGTCATAGAAGGCTGTGGGTCTTCCTATTCTTTGTATGGCAAGGAGGAATCTATAGTAGGCAAAAGGCTATGTTGTTTGACAGGCAGTCTTTAACATGGATTGGAAAGTCCTCTTGTGATTGGTCAACTTTGACCGATATGGAAATGAAGAAGACTTTGCCGTTTTTTCTCTCCCTATGGTATTACCGGATAGGGAAGTTGAGGCTTACTATCACAAGTACTGTCAGTCACATAGTCCTTTCCCTAGACTCTATGACAATTTGACATCACCCAATCCCTATCATGATAAGGTCTGACATTCAACACATTACCATGTGTTGAGCTTTGCCAAGTAAGCCTCAACTTCCTATATAAGGAGAAAACAACCCACCAAGTCTCCATTTCCATATCGGTCAAAGTTGACCAATCACAAGAGCACTTTCCAATCCATTTTAAAGACTGTTTACCAACAACATATCTCTTTGCCTAATATAGATTAGCCCCTTCCATACAAAAGAATAGGAAGACCCACAGCCTTCTATGACAAGAGCTGTCAGTCCCATATCCCTTTGCCTAGGCTCTATGGCAAATTAGCCATTGCCTAAGCACTCCCATAATAAAAGCTAACATTCCAACACATAGCTATGTGTTGATCTGTGCCTAGTAAGCCTCAACTTCCCTATCCCGTAATTCCATAGGGAGAGAAAAAACGGCAAAGTCTTCTTCATTTCCATATCGCTCAAAATTGACCAATCACAAGAAGACTTTCCAATCCAGGTCAAAGACTGCCTGTCAACAACATAGCCCTTTGCATAGGCTCTATGACAATTTGACATTGCCGCTATCCCGTGATACCATAGGGAGAGAAAAAACTGGCACAGTCGACTTGATTTCCATATCGGTCAAAGTTGACCAATCACAAGAGGACTTTCCAATCCATGTTAAAGTCTGCCTGTCAAACAACATAGCCTTTTGCCTACTATAGATTCCTCCCTGCCATACAAACAATAGGAAGACCCACAGCCTTCTATGACAAGAGCTGTCAGTCCCATATCCCTTTGCCTAGGCTCTATGGCAAATTAGCCATTGCCTAAGCACTCCCATGATAAAAGCTAACATTCCAACACATAACGATGTGTTGACCTGCGCCTAGTAAGCCTCAACTTCCCTATCCCATAATACCACAGGGAGAGAAAAAACGGCAAAGTCTTCTTCATTTCCATATCGGTCAAAGTTGACCAATCACAAGAGGACTTTCCAATCCAGGTCAAGGACCGCCTGTCAACAACATAACCCTTTGCCTAGACTCTATGACAATTTGACATTGCCGCTATGCCGTAATACCATAGGGAGAGAAAAAACGGCAAAGTCTTCTTCATTTCCATATCGGTCAAAGTTGACCAATCACAAGAGGACTTTCCAATCCATGTTAAAGACTGCCTGTCAAACAACATAGCCTTTTGCCTACTATAGATTCCTCCTTGCCATACAAAGAATAGGAAGACCCACAGCCTTCAATGACAAGAGCTGTCAGTCCCATATCCCTTTGCCTAGGCTCTATGGCAAATTAGCCATTGCCTAAGCACTCCCATGGTAAAAGCTAACATTCCAACACATAACGATGTGTTGATCTGTGCCTAGTAAGCCTCAACTTCCCTATCCGGTAATACCATAGGTAGAGAAAAAACGGCAAAGTCTTCTTCATTTCCATATCGGTCAAAGTTGACCAATCACAAGAGGACTTTCCAATCCATGTTAAAGACTGCCTGTCAAACAACATAGCCTTTTGCCTACTATAGATTCCTCCTTGCCATACAAAGAATAGGAAGACCCACAGCCTTCTATGACAAGAGCTGCCAGCCCCATATCCATTTGCCTAGGCTCTATGGCAAATTAGCCATTGCCTAAGCACTCTCATGATAAAAGCTAACATTCCAACACATTGCCATGTGTTGACCTGTGCCTAGTAAGTCTCAACTTCCCTATCCCGTAATACCATAGGGAGAGAAAAAACGGCAAAGTCTTCTTCGTTTCCATATCGGTCAAAGTTGACCAATCACAAGAGGACTTTCCAACCCAGGTCAAGGACTGCCTGTCAACAACATAACCCTTTGCCTAGACTCTATGACAATTTGACATTGCCGCTATCCCGTAATACCATAGGGAGAGAAAAAACGGCAAAGTCTTCTTCATTTCCATATCGGTCAAAGTTGACCAATCACAAGACGACTTTCCAGTCCATGTTAAAGACTGCCTGTCAAACAACATAGCCTTTTGGCTACTATAGATTCCTCCTTGCCATACAAAGAATAGGAAGACCCACAGCCTTCTATGACAAGAGCTGTCAGTCCCATATCCCTTTGCCTAGGCTCTATGGCAAATTAACCATTGCCTAAGCACTCCCATGATAAAAGCTAACATTCCAACACATGGCCATGTGTTGACCTGTGCCTAGTAAGCCTCAACTTCCCTATCCCGTAATACCATAGGGAGAGAAAAAACGGTAAAGTCTTCTTCATTTCCATATCGGTCAAAGTTGGCCAATCACATGAGGACTTTCCAATCCAGGTCAAGGACTGCCTGTCAACAACATAACCCTTTGTCTAGGCTCTATGACAATTTGACATTGCCGCTATCCCGTAATACCATAGGGAGAGAAAAAACAGCAAAGCCTTCTTCATTTCCGTATCGGTCAAAGTTGACCAATCACAAGTGGACTTTCCAATCCAGGTCAAGGAAAGCCTGTCAACAACATAACCCTTTGCTTAGACTCTATGACAATTTGACATTGCCGCTATCCCGTAATTCCATAGGGAGAGAAAAAATGGCAAAGTCTTCTTCATTTCCATATCGGTCAAAGTTGACCAATCACAAGAGGACTTTCCAATCCATGTTAAAGACTGCCTGTCAACAACATAGCCCTTTGCCTAGACTCTATGACAATTTGATATCGCCGCTATCCTGTAATACCATAGGGAGAGAACAACCCACCAGGTCTCCTTCATTTAAAGGAACAGTAACAGAATAAAAAGAAGTGTTTTAAAGTATTTAAAATCTAATGTAAAACGGGTGTGTTTGTTAAGAAACTCTACTTTCCTGGTCACTCTCCATATCAGCATTACAACCGGGAGGCCCCTCCCATCCCTGCCCCCAGACGAGATAGTCCCTCCCTCTCTAAAATCTTAAAGGTACTCACGAGACTCACCTACCTCATCTTTTTCTTTTCTGTTTTTGCCTTTAGACTACTGGAGGGCTGGCTTGCGTTCCCTATACGATTAGATCTTGAAGGTGAATATGGGGCAGAGTGAGGGACCCTTCCTCCTTTCCTTGTATGGCTTGGAGCGGGATATTAGGGGGTTTTCTCCTGACTATTAGTTTAACTATAAGTCAGTACCCACATGTCCCTAGAGGCGTGTCTTGTGAGTGGCCAGGAAGGTTGCTTGTGACACAGAGGATCCGTGGTTGTGGCAGGTAACTTAGCCTTAGAATTTCAGCTGCAGTTGATACTTTTTTACGGCGGCTCCTTACTTGTTTTCCCTCTAGGCGCTGGTACGCTTATGCGCATCGCACCCGACTTCCCAGTCCTTCTGCGCCGCCTTCATAGCGCCTTTGGCAGTTGCGCTGGATGGCTCTCTTCCTCTGTTCGGCAGCGTCTTGGTCTGCAGGGATCCGGAGTAAGCGGAAGCGCACTAGCGTGCGGGGAGAGGGGAGAGAAGTGTGTTTTGCCACATCCAAGATGGCGCGGCGTGTAAGTCGGGGAGTCAGGCGGCGGCCATTTTGGGGGAGGAGCTAGCCATATTAGGATATATATATACTGGTTCTGTTAGTTCTTTGATCTCTAAGGAGACAGTCTCTGCTTGCACTTAGCACTTTGGTTGGACTAGTCTACCTTGCAGGTATTTTGGTTTTTACTGTTTTGGTGGGATAGAATGTGCTTTTTTAATTGTTACTTGAATTGTTTTTTCTTGGGGATCTTTTAGACGGTGTTGTTGGGATTTGCATTATGGATCCTTTAGCCTCAGGTGCCTCTGCCTTCCAAGCTAGGTAAGTCCCTCGTTTTTTCTGCGGGTGTTTCTTCCTTCTCTCTCTCTCTCTTTTTTCTAATTTATTTCTTTTTTTTGGTCTTAGCTTACCTGAAGAGAATCTTCCTAGAAAACACAAGACCAAAGGGAACCAATTGAAAGTGCCTGAATGTGTGGGATGCTTTAAGCCACCTCTGTTGGGCAGAAAATTCTGTGACACCTGCTGGAAGGAGTTTTGCAGGTCTGCTTCTGATTCCTCTGGATTGGGCAGAGAGACCTTGGAAGAGGAACAAGGGCCTACCCTGGAAGCAGGGGGAAGTTTATGAGGAATTTTCTGATGAAGAGGGGGGGTTCCCAAGGAACGCAACTGAGTCTTTTAGATATTCAGAAGACGAGTCTGAAGTTATGTATGAATCCTTCGACTTTTCATTAGTTCCTCCCCTAATTAAAGCATTAAGACTCGCTTTGGGAGTAGAAGAAGAAGTGGAAGATACTAAAACAATTAAAGTTTTACCTACCCTTTCAAAGAACCGTCAGACTTTTCCTTTGTTTGCAGAAGTCTCAGATCTGATTAAGACAGAGTGGCAGAAGGTGGCTAAGAAAGTCTCTTTTACTTCGCCAGGCTCCAGGTTTGCAAGATTGTACCCGTTCAGAGAGACAGATATTAAAGATTGGATGGTTTCTCCATCAGTGGATCCTGCTGTCATTCATCTGGCTAAAAAGACAACACTACCAATTGATGACTAAAAGACCCCATGGACAGAAGAATAGAATCTGACCTTAGAAAGGCGTTTATGATTTCAGGGGCAGCATGCAAACCGGTGGTAGCCTTAATTTCGGTGGCCAAGGCTATGTCATTTTGGATTGATTCAATCGACAAGGCCGTTATGGAGGGAGCAGATAAGAAAGAAATTTCAGATAGCCTAACGGAACTGAAGATTGCTACAGGTTTTATCTCAGAGGGAGCAATAGATCTTACAAGACTATCTGCCCATTCTATGGCTGTTTCAGTGGTGGCTCGACGGGCTCTTTGGCTCAGACCTTGGGCTGCAGATACCTCATCCAAGATGAGTTTATGTACTCTTCCTTTTGAGGGTTCTCGACTGTTTGGTGCAAAATTCGATGAGGTTATAACGAAAGCCTCAGGAGGAAAGAGTCAGTTTCTGCCACAAGACAAAAAGAAACCAAGATATCAGCCATTCAGGTCTTTTATGTCTCGAGGATCTGCAAGGGCAGGATTCTCTAACTATTCGGCTAGAGGAGCCAGAGACAATTTTAAGTCTTTTCCCTGGAAAAGGGGTCAATCGACCTTTGTCAGCAGTGATAAGTCCAGACCAACCCAGCAGCCTAAGAAATCTTCCTGACTATCCGCCGGCAGAGGAAAAAGTGGGGGCCAGACTAGGGGAGTTCTGTCAGGTTTGGCACACTACCATTTCAGACCAGTGGGTTCTAGACATCCTGACGAGGAGTTATCATCTGGAATTTTCCACAGTCCCAGTGGAAGACAGAATTGTGGTATCTCATTACCCGACTTCGGGAGAAAAGAAAAGAACCCTGGATCAGTATGTGCAATGGCTACTATAAGTAAGAGCGGTAATTCCGGTTCCTCCTCAAGAGGTGAACAAGGGAATTTATTCAGTCTTATTTCTGGTGAAAAAGTCTTCGGGAGGCTGGAGACCAATTCTGAATATCAAAGAGGTAAACAAGTACCTGAAGTTTCAGAAATTCAAGATGGAGTCCATCTTTTCCATCATTGCAGCAATACTACCAGAAGACTGGCTTCTCTCTATAGACCTTCAAGATGCCTACTTTCACATTCCAGTCATAGAGGCTCATAAGCGCTTCCTTCGCTTTTCTCTAGCGGGAAGGCATTTCCAATTTCGTTGCCTGCCGTTTGGCCTATTAACCTCACCGAGGGTTTTCTCCAAAGTTCTGGTAACCCTGATTGCGGCTCTAAGATTGGAGGGGATCTCCATATGGCATTACCTGGACGACATCCTATTGTCAGCAAGGAGCAGGGAAACCCTCATTTCTCATCGAGATCGAGTTTTGAATTTTTTACAAGTTCCCGGCTGGATAATAAATTGGGAGAAAAGCCATCTGGTCCCCTCTCAGTCCTTGCAGTACCTGGGAGCCTGGTTCGACACATTGAAGAGAGAAGAATCTCAACAGAGGCCTTCCATTAGCTCAACCTCAATGGAGGACACTAGTCTCGGAGCACATCTGGACTCGGAATGGGTTCAGGGACAATGGTCTTGCCAACAGAAGGGAGTTCCATCCAATATATTAGAGATCAGGGCAGCAAAGAATGCTCTGTTTTCTTTTGCCCAAGTTCTCCAGGGCTCATCAGTTCGGATGTTGATAGACAATACTTCTGCGGTGGCATATGTCAAGAAGCAGGGGGGAACCAAGAGCAGATCCTTACTGCAGGAAGTACAGCTGATTTTGTCTTGGGCAGAGAAAAATCTGGAACTCTTGACAGCTGGTTACCTTCCGGGAGTAGAAAATCAGAAGGCGGATTTTCTGAGTCGGAATATACTGTCAGTTCACGAATGGTCTCTACATCAGGAAGTATTCCAGATGCTGGTGGAGAGATGGGGGTTACCAGAGGTCGATCTGATGGCTTCGAGGTACAACAACCAATGTCCGGTCTTCTTCTCCAGAAGGTTCTGCCCGAAGGCGAGAGCAGTGGATGCACTTTTACAAAACTGAACAGGTCTTCTACTATATGCTTTTCCTCCATTTCCACTCATTCTTCAAACGCTGCAGAAGGTCATTCAAGACGAAGTGGAAATGATATTGATTGCACCAAAGTGGCCACGCAGACCATGGTATCCGCTTCTGTTGAAGCTGGCAATTGCACCACTATGGCCTCTTCCACAGAGAAAAGATCTTCTGAAACAGGGACCTGTGTTACATCCAAACCCTGGGGCCTTGTCTCTTCAGGCGTGGAGACTGAGCGCAAAAGGCTGTTGGCCTTAGGTCTTTCGGAGGCGGTAGTATCTACTCTCTTAAGATCTAGGAAACCTTCTACTTCTTTGACATATTATATAATCTGGGAAAGGTTCTTATTATGGAAAGAACAACTTGAGGATTCAGAAGAGATCTCATTATCCCAGGTCTTGGGGTTCCTTCAAGAGGGTCTGGAAAAGGGTCTTTAGTACAGGACTCTTAAAGTTCATGTCTCTGCTATTTCAGCATTATCAAATGTTTCATGGGCCAGAGAACATATGATTAAAAGATTCTTGTTGGCTGCTCTTAAATTACGTCCACCAGTGAAGAAGGATGCAGTTGTTTGGAGTCTGCCTTTGGTGCTAAAAGCCTTGTCATTAGATCCTTTTGAGCCATTGGAGACTATTTCAGTATGGCTTTTGACTCTTAAAACACTTTTTCTGATAGCAGTGGCTTCCGCTTCTAGAGTGGGGGAATTGCAAGCACTTTCATGCATTCCAAGTCATATCTTGTTTTTGCATGATAAAGTCGTGTTAAAGCCAGATAAGTCATTTCTACCTAAGGTGGTATCTCCATTTCATTTGAAGAAGGAAGTTACTCTCCCTATATTTAATGCGGGAAACAAGGAAATGGAAGAAATGCATAATATAGATCCAATACGTTGCCTAAATCGCTATCTTGAGGTCACAAGTAACTTTAGGAAGTCGGAGAGACTCTTCGTAGTACCAGCGGGTTGCCACAAGGGACAGGCGGCTTCATCATCAACTATCAGTAGATGGATCTGCTTATGTATCTCTAAAGCATATCAATCTCAGGGTAAGCTAGCTCCAGAAGGCTTGAGAGCTCATTCATCTAGGGCAGTTGCTGCATCCTGGGCAGCATTGGCGGAAGTCCCAACATCACAGATTTGCGAAGTGGCTTCCTGGTCTTCAGCAAGAACCTTCATAAAACATTATTCTCTGGATGTTTCGCTCTCCAGTAATCATGCTTTTACGGCAGGGACTCACCTTGCTTTTGTGTCATGAATTAAATATTTTTGCATTATTAGTTTCTGGAGAGTGTTTTTTCCCACCCTTAAGTGCTGATGGCTTGGTAGATCCAGTTGTAATGCTGATATGGAGTGACCACGAAAAGGGAGAATTGTTTTCATACATACCGTAATTCTCCTTTCCTGGTCACTCTCCATATCAGCATTCCCCACCCTTTAGTTTGAACTTGGTATTAGACGAGGTAGGTGAGTCTCGTGAGTACCTTTAAGATTTTAGAGAGGGAAAGACTATCTGGTCTGGGGGCAGGGATGGGAGGGGCCTCCCGGTTGTAATGCTGATATGGAGAGTGACCAGGAAAGGAGAATTACGGTAAGTATGAAAACAATTCTCCACACAGTACACAGTAGATAACAGATAAGTACTACTATAGTTTATATAAACAAGCTGCTGTGTAGCCATGGGGGCAGCCATTCAAGCAAAGGATATACAGTAGATAACAGTTAAGTACTACTATAGTTTATATAAACAAGCTGCCGTGTAACCATGGGGGCAGCCATTCAAGCACAGGATACACAGTAGATAACAGATAAGTACTACTATAGTTTATATAAACAAGCTGCTGTGTAGCCATGGGGACAGCCATTCAAGCACAGGATACACAGTAGATAACAGATAAGTACTACTATAGTTTATATAAACAAGCTGCTGTGTAGCCATGGGGGCAGCCATTCAAGCACAGGATACACAGTAGATAACAGATAAGTACTACTATAGTTTATATAAACAAGCTGCTGTGTAGCCATGGGGGCAGCCATTCAAGCACAGGATACACAGTAGATAACAGATAAGTACTACTATAGTTTATATAAACAAGCTGCTGTGTAGCCATGGGGGCAGCCATTCAAGCAAAGGATACACAGTAGATAACAGTTAAGTACTACTATAGTTTATATAAACAAGCTGCCGTGTAACCATGGGGGCAGCCATTCAAGCACAGGATACACAGTAGATAACAGATAAGTACTACTATAGTTTATATAAACAAGCTGCTGTGTAATCAGGGGGCAGCCATTCAAGCACAGGATACACAGTAGATAACAGATAAGTACTACTATAGTTTATATAAACAAGCTGCTGTGTAGCCATGGGGGCAGCCATTCAAGCACAGGATACACAGTAGATAACAGATAAGTACTACTATAGTTTATATAAACAAGCTGCTGTGTAATCATGGGGGCAGCCATTCAAGCACAGGATACACAGTAGATAACAGATAAGTACTACTATAGTTTATATAAACAAGCTGATGTGTAGTCATGGGGGCAGCCATTCAAGCACAGGATACACAGTAGATAACAGATAAGTACTACTATAGTTTATATAAACAAGCTGCTGTGTAGCCATGGGGGCAGCCATTCAAGCACAGGATACACAGTAGATAACAGATAAGTACTACTATAGTTTATATAAACAAGCTGCTGTGTAGCCATGGGGGCAGCCATTCAAGCAAAGGATACACAGTAGATAACAGTTAAGTACTACTATAGTTTATATAAACAAGCTGCCGTGTAACCATGGGGGCAGCCATTCAAGCACAGGATACACAGTAGATAACAGATAAGTACTACTATAGTTTATATAAACAAGCTGCTGTGTAGCCATGGGGGCAGCCATTCAAGCACAGGATACACAGTAGATAACAGATAAGTACTACTATAGTTTATATAAACAAGCTGCTGTGTAGCCATGGGGGCAGCCATTCAAGCACAGGATACACAGTAGATAACAGATAAGTACTACTATAGTTTATATAAACAAGCTGCTGTGTAGCCATGGGGGCAGCCATTCAAGCACAGGATACACAGTAGATAACAGATAAGTACTACTATAGTTTATATAAACAAGCTGCTGTGTAGTCATGGGGGCAGCCATTCAAGCACAGGATACACAGTAGATAACAGATAAGTACTACTATAGTTTATATAAACAAGCTGCTGTGTAGCCATGGGGGCAGCCATTCAAGCAAAGGATACACAGTAGATAACAGTTAAGTACTACTATAGTTTATATAAACAAGCTGCCGTGTAACCATGGGGGCAGCCATTCAAGCACAGGATACACAGTAGATAACAGATAAGTACTACTATAGTTTATATAAACAAGCTGCTGTGTAGCCATGGGGGCAGCCATTTAAGCACAGGATACACAGTAGAGAACAGATAAGTACTACTATAGTTTATATAAACAAGCTGCTGTGTAGCCATGGGGGCAGCCATTCAAGCACAGGATACACAGTAGATAACAGATAAGTACTACTATAGTTTATATAAACAAGCTGCCGTGTAACCATGGGGGCAGCCATTCAAGCACAGGATACACAGTAGATAACAGATAAGTACTACTATAGTTTACATAAACAAGCTGCTGTGTAGCCATGGGGGCAGCCATTCAAGCACAGGATACACAGTAGATAACAGATAAGTACTACTATAGTTTACATAAACAAGCTGCTGTGTAGCCATGGGGGCAGCCATTCAAGCACAGGATACACAGTAGATAACAGATAAGTACTACTATAGTTTATATAAACAAGCTGCTGTGTAGCCATGGGGGCAGCCATTCAAGCAAAGGATACACAGTAGATAACAGTTAAGTACTACTATAGTTTATATAAACAAGCTGCCGTGTAACCATGGGGGCAGCCATTCAAGCACAGGATACACAGTAGATAACAGATAAGTACTACTATAGTTTATATAAACAAGCTGCTGTGTAGTCATGGGGGCAGCCATTCAAGCACAGGATACACAGTAGATAACAGATAAGTACTACTATAGTTTATATAAACAAGCTGCTGTGTAGCCATGGGGGCAGCCATTCAAGCAAAGGATACACAGTAGATAACAGTTAAGTACTACTATAGTTTATATAAACAAGCTGCCGTGTAACCATGGGGGCAGCCATTCAAGCACAGGATACACAGTAGATAACAGATAAGTACTACTATAGTTTATATAAACAAGCTGCTGTGTAATCAGGGGGGCAGCCATTCAAGCACAGGATACACAGTAGATAACAGATAAGTACTACTATAGTTTATATAAACAAGCTGCTGTGTAGCCATGGGGGCAGCCATTCAAGCACAGGATACACAGTAGATAACAGATAAGTACTACTATAGTTTATATAAACAAGCTGTTGTGTAATCATGGGGGCAGCCATTCAAGCACAGGATACACAGTAGATAACAGATAAGTACTACTATAGTTTATATAAACAAGCTGCTGCGTAGCCATGGGGGCAGCCATTCAAGCACAGGATACACAGTAGATAACAGATAAGTACTACTATAGTTTATATAAACAAGCTGCTGTGTAGCCATGGGGGCAGCCATTCAAGCACAGGATACACAGTAGATAACAGATAAGTACTACTATAGTTTATATAAACAAGCTGCTGTGTAGCCATGGGGGCAGCCATTCAAGCAAAGGATACACAGTAGATAACAGTTAAGTACTACTATAGTTTATATAAACAAGCTGCCGTGTAACCATGGGGGCAGCCATTCAAGCACAGGATACACAGTAGATAACAGATAAGTACTACTATAGTTTATATAAACAAGCTGCTGTGTAGTCATGGGGGCAGCCATTCAAGCACAGGATACACAGTAGATAACAGATAAGTACTACTATAGTTTATATAAACAAGCTGCTGTGTAGCCATGGGGGCAGCCATTCAAGCAAAGGATACACAGTAGATAACAGTTAAGTACTACTATAGTTTATATAAACAAGCTGCCGTGTAACCATGGGGGCAGCCATTCAAGCACAGGATACACAGTAGATAACAGATAAGTACTACTATAGTTTATATAAACAAGCTGCTGTGTAATCAGGGGGGCAGCCATTCAAGCACAGGATACACAGTAGATAACAGATAAGTACTACTATAGTTTATATAAACAAGCTGCTGTGTAGCCATGGGGGCAGCCATTCAAGCACAGGATACACAGTAGATAACAGATAAGTACTACTATAGTTTATATAAACAAGCTGTTGTGTAATCATGGGGGCAGCCATTCAAGCACAGGATACACAGTAGATAACAGATAAGTACTACTATAGTTTATATAAACAAGCTGCTGCGTAGCCATGGGGGCAGCCATTCAAGCACAGGATACACAGTAGATAACAGATAAGTACTACTATAGTTTATATAAACAAGCTGCTGTGTAGCCATGGGGGCAGCCATTCAAGCACAGGATACACAGTAGATAACAGATAAGTACTACTATAGTTTATATAAACAAGCTGCTGTGTAGCCATGGGGACACACAGGGAGCATAGGGCAGGCAGGGTATGGGACACACAGGGAGCCTGACTTTAATCATAATATTGGGAGATTCCTAAGTACAAATTGTCTTAGTAAATGTTTGTACTTGTGGTGAGGAAGAAGATATATGGTTAATAACCCTCACTACTCCAAGATTGTTTCACTTTACAATCATTTTCTTACTCTCCAGTTCCTTTCCCCAAATTTCAATTGGAAAGAATTGAAATCGTATCATGTTGTTTATGGGACCCACCTCAACCCAAGTCACTGGACGTGTTCCACTGGTTCTGGAGAAATGCACCAAATCCTACATTAGATGTGACATTAATGAATATTATCAGAGTCTCATTGTCCACATATTCCTCCTGCCATTGTAATGTCTAATTTGCTGCCATAGTCACCGATCAATTGTATCCTCCAATGGAATGTGAATATGACAGTTACAGTTTTTAACTCCTCATGTCAAAGCACATAGACGTTTGGTGAACACTCTACCAATTGGCATAATTCTTGGAGCAAAATTTATGGGGGTATTTATCAAGGGTCAAATTTCTTAGGGTTAAAACCCTCGAAATTCGACCATCGAATTGAAAAACTTTTCTGCATAAATATAAAAATCGATTAACAATCCTAAATGGTTCGAATTGAACGATTCAAATGATTTTTAGCAATTGATCAAAGGATTTCTATTCGACCAAAAAAAAACTGAAAAGTGCTCTGGAAGGTCCCCATAGGCTAATATTGCACTTCGGTAGCTTTAATTTGACGAAGTATGAAGTCAAAGTTTATTTTAAAGAGACAGTACTTCGATTATCGAACGGTCGAATAGTCAAACAATTTTTACTTCGAATCATTGGAATCAAAGTAAAATGGTTGACTATAGCCTATTCGATGGTCAAAGTTCCCAAAAATTTACTTCAGAATTCAAACTTTTTGAAATTCTAACCATTCACTCCAGCTTAGTAAATCTGCCCCTAAGTGACCAATGAGACTCTGCAACAACTTCAATTCATTACAAGATAAAGTGTTAGAGAGTAGTAACTTTAATTCAACTGATTTATCATCCGGAAGTCTAAATTCCAGTTTGAATTGAGTCTGTCCCTATTATTAGGGAAACAATATAGTTATATAGTTATAGTTGGGTGAAAGGGTCCCAGACTCTTGTAACCAATGAAATGGGTTAAGTATCGTTCTCCAGCTGTCTGTCTAATGAGGGCCCAAAAACAAAACAATCATCTAAATAATGAATTACATATTTGGATCCAGTTTCCCATGTCAATTGAAGAAAAGTAGAAAAACCCTTCAAAATAAAAGCCAGAAAGGGACGTCCCCATGGGAAGACTCCTGTCAAAGTAGAAGATTCCATTAAAGTGGAATCCCAAGAAGTGTAAACACAATGGATCAATGGGAAGAGAGCGGAGAGAAGATTTAATGGGATATTTTGACATTAATGCTCATTCCCACATTCTCGGAGAAGATTTCGGGTCTTATACACAGAAGAATATGAGACATATATCAATGTCTATGGCAACATTCAGAGTCTCCGGCTGGGAATGACAATGACGTGTCTGAATGTTTCAGCTTCTTTTCATACAACTCAACTGGAATGTAAACAGTTTGGAAGGGAAACTCAGTGATTGGGTCTAGAACTCTACCCAGTTCGAGGTCTTTCCTAATTTTCTCCCCAACTACCTGTGGATGTTGCTAAACAAACTTATGATCTGGAACTTCCACTGAAGCCTTAACCTGTTCAATTAATATCCAGAAGGCAAATTAAAAGTCAGATTTAATTAGATCTACTTTCAGTTTGTTGGGATCTAGGCTTGGCCAAGGCAACATTGTTGCTGAAATCACTGCTGATGTTGTTTTTCCTAAGCTACAGGTTTGGGGTGTCGCACGCGAGTCAGAGTCCTGGAGTGGTGAGTATCCTGACTTGAATGCGTAATGGAGGATTTTTGTGTGTTGACGCATTGTATTAAAATTATTGGCTGCAGGGTTAGAGCATATCCAAAAAGTATTGTTCATAAATATTTGTATTGATAGCCAAAATAGGTATCACTTCTACAATACTTTTTGTTTTTTCATTTGTTATTCCTGTACAGTTAACACTTTCAGGTCTATATCTGCACGCTTATTATCTACCCAACAGACATTTGGTTTTCTTGGTGTAGAACGAGCTGTAGATGGAAATGACTTTGGTGCCACATTCTTATCCACAAATCCACATCTTTTTGACCCCATCTTAAACCTGGATGTTCTGCAGTTTGTTGCCTAAAAATGTCATCATAGGAGAAGCAAGATATACGACCCGCATGCTTCTAGCACAATATCCAGACGTTTGAACAGCTGACAGTTGTGCGATGGCTTTTGAGAACAAAATAGAAGATGCAGGTAACCTGAGTCTGAAAATGTTCTACTTACTGACCACCTTCTATTTTCCTCACTGGCAACTTTTTTTCAGCTTTTATAAAATCCTTGTAAGATGGTAATGAGAACAAAATGTCAATGTTTTCCTCCCTAATAATTTTTTTTCCTTTATGGAGGGAGAGAGGTGAAGAGCTAATGGTGTAGAGTCACAAACTGATACATCTCAGGAAGCCGTATCCGTTCAGTGTATCTGGAATAGACCCAGGCTTTTTCTCTCATTTGCCAATAACTATGGCCAGTGATGTCATCACTTCCATAATAACAGCAATATCATTAGCATTAAATACATTAGCAGTAAATACATTAGATACATTAGCATTAGATACAGTAGAAATGTTGTAGGAACTGGAGTCTCTCTGGAGTGAGGTGACTGGGAAACCTCTTGGCTTTGTTACACAGAAGATGGATTTGGAGCAGGCACTGAATGTGTAGGAGCTGAGTGTAAAGAGTTGAGTGTAAAGAGCTGAGTGTAAAGAGTTGAGTGTAAAGAGTTGGGTGTAAAGAGTTGAGTGTAAAGAGTTGGGTGTAAAGAGTTGGGTGTAAAGAGTTGGGTGTAAAGAGCTGAGTGTAAAGAGTTGGGTGTAAAGAGTTGGGTGTAAAGAGCTGAGTGTAAAGAGCTGAGTGTAAAGAGCTGAGTGTAAAGAGTTGGGTGTAAAGAGTTGGGTGTAAAGAGCTGATTGTAAAGAGTTGGGTGTAAAGAGTTGGGTGTAAAGAGCTGAGTGTAAAGAGTTGGGTGTAAAGAGTTGGGTGTAAAGAGCTGAGTGTAAAGAGCTGAGTGTAAAGAGTTGGGTGTAAAGAGTTGGGTGTAAAGAGCTGAGTGTAAAGAGTTGGGTGTAAAGAGTTGGGTGTAAAGAGCTGAGTGTAAAGAGTTGGGTGTAAAGAGTTGGGTGTAAAGAGCTGCTTGAGGTGCCGGTTGCTCAGGGCTGACAGTGTATTGAGGTGGGATCTGGGCAGACATAAGTTTCCCCCTGAATTAACCTGTTGCACCATCTTCTTGTGTTTAACCCTTTTATCAGGCTGTTTCCTCACACCGTGCTTGAAAGCACCAATGCTCTTTATAACTGGCTTAGCCATTACTAGCGGCACTATCTGCTTTACAGCTGCAACTTCAGACAGGTCCTCATGTGACCGCTGGTCTGACTCCTGATACACTATGATGTCATTGTTTCGCATAACTCCACCTACTTCACTGTGTCTGCCTCTGATGTCATCACTGCCTCACCCCCAATGCCCCGCCTCTTTGTTTGGGTTTAGTCTCCGGCAAAGTCAACTCCTTGTCACATCGCTGACCAGACTGCAACAGGCGCCCAAATGAACCGCTTTATATAACTGTCATTTATATAACCGTCATTTTATATAACTGTCGTTTTATATAGCCTTCATTCTCACAGGCTTTTATCAGGTGGGCTACAATCAATGTGCTTGATCCATCAATCAGCTCTGCCTTTACCTGCCCCCATTCTCCTACTTGCCCCCTTTACAATATCTAACTTTCCTATTGGATTTAACACTATAATTGCTATGCCCCACTACCATGCCCAACTAAAGAGGGATAAATACCCCCTGCTGGGGCCAAATACTCTGGATATTATTCCTCCAAATGATTCCAGCTGTGGTACATACAGTGTATGAGAAACCCAATGTAAGTGCTGCAGCATTCCTCACCAGATATCTGTATGGAATCTGCATGGATTCTGTAGGGATTCTGTAGGGATTCTTCATGGATTACACATGAATTCTGTAGGGACATCACAGGGATTCTGTAGGGATTTTGTATGGGTTCTGTATGGATTCTATAGGGATTTTGTATGGATAATGTAGGATTGTTGTATGGATTCTGTATGGATTCTGCATGGAATGTGTAGAAGTAATGAGTAGGGCCTGGGTTAGGATCATTTACACTCGACGTACTGGAGAACGGAGCAGAATTCAATAAAGACAATACACAGGTTGGCCGCCATTCTTTACTGAATAATAAGAGAAATGTTGAACCATCTGATGAATAAGTCAATGTCTTTCAACATCAGAACTAGAACATTCAATACAATAATCTCTCCCATATTCAATGGCTTAACTTGAGTTTGGGGAGAGTTGAGCGAGTAGTTAAGGAGCCAGCGATTGGTGCAAAGATTTTATGTAAAGTCCCAGACAAGTGTGAATAAATCTTATGAAATGATAACGGAGTCCAGAGCTCCCATGATTCCGAGGGTCTGGGCAGAAGTAACAGAAGAAGTGATGGTTGTACCAATGGCAGAATAAAGAAGGTGTTGGAGTTGCATTTGCAGCAGTCGCTCCCCCATCAGAGACAAGTCGTGGGGTCAATAGATACCGAGAGCCGGAGAGATATGGGAATGTGGTCCGACAGCCCTGCCAGCTGCGTAATAAACACAAACTGATCCACAACCTGAGAAAAGAAAAACATAAATATTTAGCGCCGGTGTCAATATCCAAGTTATGGGCAGAGAAAACAGGAAAGAATCGTGCGAAACTCACTGAAGTAACATCTGTATTCGGCCAGTGAACCCGGCTCTTTGGCATCTTTTTATTTGAAATGAATTTGAACACTGAAGCCAAACCAGGACATGAGGAATTTATTTGTTCTGTAATGGAGCAGCCCTCCAGCACCCTCATCCACTGACCTCACTGCAGCCCTCCAGCACCCTCATCCACCAACCTCACTGCAGCCCTCCAGCACCCTCATCCACTGACCTCACTGCAGCCCTCCAGCACCCTCATCCACCGACCCCACTGCAGCCCTCCAGCACCCTCATCCACTGACCCCACTGCAGCCCTCCAGCACCCTCATCCACCGACCCCACTGCAGCCCTCCAGCACCCTCATCCACCGACCCCACTGCAGCCCTCCAGCACCCTCATCCACCGACCCCACTGCAGCCCTCCAGCACCCTCATCCACTGACCTCACTGCAGCCCTCCAGCACCCTCATCCACCGACCCCACTGCAGCCCTCCAGCACCCTCATCCACTGACCCCACTGCAGCCCTCCAGCACCCTCATCCACCGACCCCACTGCAGCCCTCCAGCACCCTCATCCACTGACTCCACTGCAGCCCTCCAGCACCCTCATCCACTGACCCCACTGCAGCCCTCCCATGACCCTCATCCACTGACCCCACTGCAGCCCTCCCATGACCCTCATCCACTGACCCCACTGCAGCCCTCCCATGACCCTTCTTACCGTGGCAGGGAATGAGTCCGGGGGCCGGTACAAGATATAATCAATGCGACGGCCTGTCCCGTGCGGCACATCAGGGTTTGAGTTGAGAGGTAGAGGGGGGGCTAAATAAAGTTGCCGCTCATTGGGAGACTGTAGAGTCCTGCGAAGGGACAACAATGAAATCAGAACTTGCTCCAAACAAAATGCACAATCAGCACAATCCCATTCATGGTCTCACCTCTTCATATTATGCGGAGTATTAACTGCTTCATGGTACAAACATTCCGGCCGCAGGAGGGTGCCTGGGGGGCACAAGAGAAACGGTCACTAACTGAACCACAAGGGGGTGCCACAGACTTTCCACTGAAATCATTATTGTCACTATGGGGTATGAAAACTCACGTTTCTTCATTTGTGCCTTACGTGCCCAGAGCATTCCCTTCTCCCATAATAACCACTGGCTCTTCTCTGCCATTACCCTTCCTGTTACCCCTCCTCACACACAATGAGTGTATATATATATAAAATACACAAGAGACATGAATATCCTGTAAATTACATCCTTATAAACAGTGACTAGTGATGTCATCAGTTATAAACGGTGAGTTGTGATGTCATTTCTGTCAGACGACTCACTAAAACGTGTGTATTATAATAAATAAAGTACCCCCAGTTGCAAAATATAAGGATATTAGAAGTTACCTCGGAGTTCCATGACCTGTATAACTCGGCCTTCAGCCTCGTACTTTTATATGGTCATGAAACTCCTCGGTAACTTATAATATCCTTATATTTTACAAGAGGGGGTACTTTATTCACTATATATTCCTATTGCCACCAGGGTTACACAATTATGGGAGAGAGAGGGAGAGAGTGATATGGAGCTTGAGAGAAGCCTGCCCATATGTAACCATGGCTCTTACACATAGAAACCACTGAGGATGTGGATCAGAGAGTAGAAAGGATTATATAGGGATTGATAGTGAGGGTTAAAATGCAATAGAAATGTGATCTTTTGTTTCCCATTTGCTTTTGGCTATTGATTTCTACATTATAATTATTTTTTATTACATTATGGTTAGTTTTAACACAAGAATCAAACACTATAATAAATGTTGTAAATCAGCAATCTGGAAGGCTAAGAAAGGAAATGAAGAGTTAATGGCGGTGGAGGTGAAAACGAACCCTAAAAAGTTTTTTAAATCTATTAATAGTAAAAAGATGCAGGTTGAGAGTGTTGCTCCATTAAATAATGTTACCAGTCTGGTTGTAACAGATACAGAAAAGGCAAATGTGTTAAATCAGTTCTTTTCTTCAGTGTATACAATAGAGGAGTGTGAGTTCCCAGGCTCACTTTATAACTGCACTAATGGCTCAGCTCAATCTAGTCAGTGACTGACTCAGGATATGATTCATAAAGCTTTAATACAAATTAATGTAAACAAGGCTCCAGGGCCTGATGGCATACACCCCCGGGTTCTAAGAGAGATTAGTTCAGTTTTAGACCAGCCCTTATTTCTGATTTTCTCAGATTCACTGTCATCTGGTATGGTGCCTATGGATTGGAGAAAAGCTGATGTGAGTGGTGGGGGCAGTAAATGTGATCTATTTGGATTTTGCCAAAGCGTTTGATACTGTGCCCCACAAACGACTGCTTTCTAAACTAAGGTCTGTTGGGCTTAATGAAGTCGTTTGCACATGGATAGGAAACTGGCTACAGGATCAGGTACAGAGGGGGGTTGTTAATGGGACATTCTCTACTTGGAGTAAAGTTCTTAGTGGGGTCCCCCAGGGCTCAGTATTGGGGCCACTTTTATTTAACTTGTTCATTAATGACTTAGGGGAGGGTGTTGTAAGTAATGTATCAGTGTTTGCAGATGAGACAAAACTATCAGCCCAATTAATTCCATCCAGGATGTGGCACTTGCAACAGGATCTTGACTAACTGGCAATCTGGGCAGCTAAGTGGCAAATGAGATTCAATGTTGATAAATGTAAAGTCCTGCACCTGGGGTGTAACAATATCCACTTATACCCTTAATGGGACTGCACTAGGCAAATCCATAATGGAGACGGAGCTTGAAGAGGTATAAGAAGGGGTTGGATGGTGTTTAGTAAGTGAGGGAATACAGGGATATGGGAGATAGCTCATAGTACAAGTTGATCCAGGGACTGGTCCCATTGTATTTTGGAGTCAGGAAGGAATTTTTCCCCCTCTGAGGCAAATTGGAGAGGCTTCAGATGGGGTTTTTTACCTTCCTCTGGATCAACTGGCAGTTAGGCAGGTTATATATAGAGTTACTATGTATGTAATCCAGTCACAACAGAACATTATGTTTCTTGCCTGAGCCCCCTCGTAGCCTTTCTCCTTAAATCCCTTGGTAAAAAGCTCAGATTGAAAGTTCTAGGCGTCAGTAGTGGGACAGTTCCTCCTAAGTCTGGGAAGTGGCTGAAGGGGAGAGATGAGGAACATTGTGGAGACTATTTTATATATAGTGAATAAAGTAGCCCCTCTTGTAAAATATAAGGATATTATAAGTTACCGAGGAGTTTCATGACCATATAAAAGTACGAGGCCGGAGGCCGAGTGTTTTTATACAGGTCATGGAACTCCGAGGTAACTTCTAATATCCTTATATTTTGCAACTGGCGGAACTTTA
Organism: Xenopus laevis; assembly: GCF_017654675.1. Taxonomy (NCBI): domain Eukaryota; kingdom Metazoa; phylum Chordata; class Amphibia; order Anura; family Pipidae; genus Xenopus; species Xenopus laevis. Next base: position 202,063,955 of record NC_054372.1, read on the forward strand.
TTTATTATAATACACACGTTTCAGTGAGTCATGTGACAGAAATGACATCAGAACTCACCGTTTATAACTGATGACATCAGAACTCACCGTTTATAACTGATGACATCACTACTCACCGTTTATAAGGATATAATTTACAGGATATTCATGGCTTTTGTGTATTATATATAAATATATAAATAACAATCTACTAAAACCTCCTGGGAGTTTTTTCCATTTTATGAAACCTCTTTTTCACTGAATCAATTACTGAATTGAAAGTGATTCCAGTGTTATTCAGATTTAGATCAGAAATGAATCTCAAGGGTTTCTTTTAGTTTAATGATTGAATTGGGGGGTGCGGATCTTGGGGTCCCATTCATTGGGTCCGGTTATTTGGTTTTCCACTTTAGCTCCTTTCCTGCTCAGTATTGGGATGGAATAAGTCTGTTTGATGGTCACTCCCTTCTATTGTACACCACTACGGAATAGGTTTCCACTTTGTGTATAAACTGTCAGAAACAAATCAGTTTGATTATATTGTGAACTTACCTAGTGCCCCAAATCTGTCTCTCCCGGCACAGTCTCTGCAGGGGTCTTTATAGACTTCAAATAGGTCATGTGATTGTTCCAAGTGGTCGTCTAATATAAAATAAGCGCAGAATTAGCATTAAGTTGCCAATTGCAACAGCAAACACTGCGGCAGCAAAGCTGGACATTGATTTCATTCCCACATTCCTTTCTGACCAGATCTCATGGGGAGAGAAAAGCTCTCGGGTGCAGAACTGTAACTGGCAACCAGCGGCCTCGATTCTTCACTGACCAATTGAAGAGACTTTAGCACCAGCCACGGGGACACGAGAACCGACCAATTGATCAGCAACAAGGTTAGAAAACTGCCACTTGTGTTTTAGAAGGGTGGACATTAAAACCTGAGAGTTCAGCAGAAATGTGCACAATTAAAGAGTTTGTCCTCATTTCTCTCATCAACCAACTGCCAGTAGGACACATCTCTGGGCACAAAATGCACCTAAGCACTAACACTACTTGCACCGCTCTTTAACACACACTTTTAAAAACTATGGGACATGCAATAAATGTATTGTTTTGCTATTTACCTGCTCTAGGCAGACGCCTCTTCTGGCGACCCCTAGTTCCAGGCCTGACTTTCTTTCATTAGACAATGGCCGGCTGTTCTTAGGGGCATTGGAGACGGTGGATGGGTTGGGGCAATGTTGCTGGAGGGATCCCACCATCCCTACCCTTTACTGGTCAATAATCAGACAGTTGTGTATATCTAGGACACTGCCATGGGCCCCAGACTGGATTTCCAGGATTTTACCCCAAGGTGACGGCCCTGCTGCTGGAAACGGCAGCCTTTTTGCTAATTAAATTGTTGCTGGTCCTGCTGGCTATGACGGCTCATATGGGAATTCCGCCACCTCCAAGTATCTGCCATAGAAAGACGGCTGAAGCACTGGCCCACTTATTGTATTTGAGAATATAAGATAAGAAAGCAATAGAAAATGCTGGGCTTTACCTGCTGAGCAGTTATCAAAATTAAGGTCTCCGCAGAGAACATCAAACACAGTTATTTCTCCGGCCTCGCTGTTCTCCGACTGGAAGTCCAACACCCACTGCAGCAAATGGGACATCTGGTCACACCGAACACAAGCGTCAGCTGAAGGGAGACACAGGGTCTGACGTCAGTTCTCTCCGAGAGTCTGGAATATCTCCAGCACATTCATCATGTGCCAACCCACTGGGGCTGGGGCTACCAGGCCTGGATTTGTGGCAATGGAGGGCAACATGCTGCTCACTGGCCACTGGGTGGGACTCGTGTCTCTCAAGAAAAACCTCTGAAATGAGCAATTGTCAAGCTCAGGAATCAACATTCTTCTCATGATCTTCCCTTAAACAATGGACTGATTCAAACCCAATAGTAAAGGACTTTCTCATTTATGTACTGGGGGGGGGGGGAGTTATTTCACATTTCATTATTTGAAAGTTGGGAAATATGTTTGGAAAAAAGTGGAAATCAGCTGCAAGTAAATGGAAGGAGAAGACCTGGCGCTATACTTTATACATTCACATTGGCACCGCTATAACTTATTTCTGGGTGAGATGATGAGAGGGAACGTTTGGAGAAGGACGAGGTTTCTATTGAGCAGAAGGTCATGAAATTCTACAGGAGACCATAAGGGTCAATTCCCTGCGGTGCCAGCGCTGCCGTGTAGAGACCCAAGTGCTCAGGGACAGGAGACTCGAGGATGGGGGGGATCAGTGTCAATAGCAATGGGGGTTGTGTGTTCTGTGTGTTCTGACCCTCAGCTGTGACAGTGGGAAAGGATCACAAGCATTTACTGATTTATATATATTCTCCCAGTTTTGTATTTAGAAGCCTTGGTGCCCAAGTTATTTGTAAGTTGAGTTGTGTGTGTGATCCCGAGTGGTAACCCTCCTCCAACAGCGCAGCGAGGGACACCGGACTAGAAGAGTCACATGGAACGTGCTTTTAAATAGACTCTACAACTGCTGGGGGGCCCCACAAGGCCCTAATTCATGGCAACAAATATTGGTAAAAAAAGGAGAACCTTTGGATATGTTGTTGACCCTAAAATGAATTTGCTGTGGGGCCTTAACATCTAGTTAACTGTGTGCTCTAGGGTTGCCACCGTCTGGAAAAAAATACCGGCCTTCCTATATATTTATCTTTATTCCCTATTAATAACATTGGGATCACTGACCTTCCTATATATTTATCTTTATTCCCTATTAATAACATTGGGATCACTGACCTTCCTATATATTTATCTTTATTCCCTATTAATAACATTGGGATCATATCACTGACCTTCCTATAGATTTATCTTTATTCCCTATTAATAACATTGGGATCACTGACCTTCCCTATTAATAACATTGGGATCACTGACCTTCCCTATTAATAACATTGGGATCACTGACCTTCCTATATATTTATCTTTATTCCCTATTAATAACATTGGGATCACTGACCTTCCTATATATTTATCTTTATTCCCTATTAATAACATTGGGATCACTGACCTTCCTATATATTTATCTTTATTCCCTATTAATAACATTGGGATCACTGACCTTCCTATATATTTATCTTTATTCCCTATTAATAACATTGGGATCTCTGACCTTCCTATATATTTATCTTTATTCCCTATTAATAACATTGGGATCACTGACCTTCCTATATATTTATCTTTATTCCCTATTAATAACATTGGGATCACTGACCTTCCTATATATTTATCTTTATTCCCTATTAATAACATTGGGATCTCTGACCTTCCTATATATTTATCTTTATTCCCTATTAATAACATTGGGATCACTGACCTTCCTATATATTTATCTTTATTCCCTATTAATAACATTGGGATCACTGACCTTCCTATATATTTATCTTTATTCCCTATTAATAACATTGGGATCTCTGACCTTCCTATATATTTATCTTTATTCCCTATTAATAACATTGGGATCACTGACCTTCCTATATATTTATCTTTATTCCCTATTAATAACATTGGGATCACTGACCTTCCTATATATTTATCTTTATTCCCTATTAATAACATTGGGATCACTGACCTTCCTATATATTTATCTTTATTCCCTATTAATAACATTGGGATCACTGACCTTCCTATATATTTATCTTTTATCCCTATTAATAACATTGGGATCACTGACCTTCCTATATATTTATCTTTATTCCCTATTAATAACATTGGGATCACTGACCTTCCTATATATTTATCTTTATTCCCTATTAATAACATTGGGATCACTGACCTTCCTATATATTTATCTTTATTCCCTATTAATAACATTGGGATCACTGACCTTCCTATATATTTATCTTTATTCCCTATTAATAACATTGGGATCACTGACCTTCCTATATATTTATCTTTATTCCCTATTAATAACATTGGGATCACTGACCTTCCTATATATTTATCTTTATTCCCTATTAATAACATTGGGATCACTGACCTTCCTATATATTTATCTTTTTTCCCTATTAATAACATTGGGATCAACCATCATTTTTATTAAAATACCGGCCAGGTGGTGACCTGGAGTTGCAGGAGGCAGAGAGGAGTCTGGGTAAGGCAGGTATATAAGGGTAAGGTACAAGTATCACCAAACTGGACCTTTTCACTAAATTGTTGCACAAAGAAACTTCCTTGTGTTTCATCATCTCAAGCGTCTGCCCAACAGAACGTTCCTCTGTCTCCAGACATTTCTATACAGAAACATGGGGGGCACAAAAAGCCGAGCCGGGTGTTTTCTCCAGATTCAGACCCCCCACATCCTTCTCTCTGCCCCATTGGAAAAGCTCCCCTTAAAATTGTAATGGGACCTTAGCAAAGTCTTTCCCTGGGAGGCCATTTCTATTCACAAACATTAAACCCTACACTTAAATATAAATCTAATATTTGCTCATTAAAGCAGAAATACAGGAAAAAGTGAAATAAAGTAAAGAGAGCGACTCTCACCCTCCGGGGCGTGCAAGTGGGTGCAATTGATATATCCCACAATCCTCTGCTGCTCCTCATTCACTCCAACCTGAACCTGGAAGCAAACGACAGGTGAGTATTTGCAGGGAACCCTGGGGCTAATAATGTGGCCAATTGGCTTGTCCAGAGAAAGCTCCGGGTACAACATAGAAACGAGTGTATGGCCCCGGCACAGACTTGCTTCTCACCAGGTCTGGACTGAGAATTAAAATAGGCCCTGGCATTTCAGCTACACAGAGGCCCAATCAGCCCACTAAATAGTGACTGTCTATGGCACCTTATAGCAGCCCCTCTGGCATTTGCCACAACCCACAGATTGCCAGTCCGGGCCTGCTTCTCACTACCCACTAACCCCACTTGTGCCAATTATGGGGACACAAAAAATCCCCCTCGGGAAGAGTTCAGTGCAAAAATAAATTGAGTAAACCGTCCTTTGCTTCTCTCTAAGCAACGATCAGAAGGGGGGCCCCGTAGGACAGGGGGACACGTGAAGGAACAGGTTTGTTCCTTGGGGCCCCCCTTCTAGTTGCTGAGATACAAAGGAGGACTTTGGGTTGTGCCAATTACATTCAGTAACTTGTTATTTGATCCTTATCTGACCCCTCACTGTACACAAGTAATGATCAATGATGAACTGATAACAAATCCACTAAAATGCAATAAAACCTCTAAAACCCTAAAAAGAAGACGGATTGAGTCATCTCATTTATATCATTTTATTCCACATAGGGCTCCTGTATATCAAAACCTGCTCAGTGGATCTCTCCATAATAAAGCTAATAAAGTGATTGGCTGAGGCTCTAGATCTGGGCAGAGGCATAGGGCCAATTCATACCTAAAGGGTCAAACAATTCTAGATCATTCCCACCTTCCAATATGTGAATGTCTGAAAGAAAATGATCCTTTGTTTTCTATGTTCCTGTGGCTGATGTGTAAGTTCTGGTGCTGGAACTGGTGGATGTGCCGTTGCCATTGTCTCCTTTTCATTGGCTCCTCTCGTGTCTATTGGCACCAACATTGGATGTGGCACAGGTGAAGGCACCTGGAATTGTGTATTAGTGTTGGAACGTATATTCTATCTATATATATTCCAACACTATTGCAGGACATTGTCCCTTGGAATCCTTATCTATATGGCTAGCAACCTATACCCTCAGGGAAGGACTCCCATTGGCCCACGTGTGGTTTGAGTAGTTCCTGGTCTACAAAAGGTGAGGGAACACTGACTCTCTGGGAGCCACTCCATGGGGGAGATATTGCTGCTGCTGCTGGAGTGTGTGGGACAGGAGGCCTCAATAGGAGCCCAATGTAGAGGAGGCCTCGGTACTTGGAGAAGAGTTGGAGCCAGTGAGTGATCAGAAGTGTTATCTAGAGAGGGATAGCTACTAGCAGCAGTGCAGCGCTCCATCAAGGACAATAACACGGGGCTAAGAAACACGGGGCTAAGAAACACGGGGCTAAGAAACACGGGGCTAAGAAACACGGGGCTAAGTAACACGGGGCTAAGTAACACGGGGCTAAGTAACACGGGGCTAAGTAACACGGGGTAGGCCCAGGGAACACTCACCATGTAAATAAGGGGGTCAAGGTGCACAGACCCCCGGGACCTCAGCTTGGGGGGCAGATAAACCAGACAGCGAATAAACAAGCCGTATCCAGGCACTTAAACATTCCACAGGGGCCACATGAGTCAATATAAAATGTGTATTGAAAGTTACATTAAAAGATAAATATCTCCAGTGGCCTTACGCGTTTTGTGCCTCCAATGGCTCATGGGCTAATGTCACATTACATCAAATATGGGCCATTTGTGCTGTTACAATTAATGGATTGAATCAGATTGTGTGAAAGTGTCGCCAACATCCAACTGTCCCATAATCAGAGAACAAGTGGCTTTGGCTAAAGGCTGCCAGCTAGTCACACTACCACATATATAGTCTCTATACACACACACACATATATATATATATATATATATAACTATAGCTTCTGTAAGCTACGCATGTTATTACTCTTTCCAGTTTTCAAATGGGGGTCAGTGACCCCATTTAAAAAAACAAGGCTACAAATGTATTGTTATTGCTAATTTTTATTCCTCATCTTTCTATTCAGGCCTCTCCTATTTATATTCCAGTCTCTGATTCAAATCAATGCATGGTTGCTAGGGGAATTTGGACCCTAGCAACCAGACGGCTGAAATTACAAACTGCAGAGCTGCTGAATAAAAAGCTAAATAACTCAAAAACCACAAATAATAAATAATTGTCTCAGAATATCCCTCTCTACATCATACTAACAGTTAATTTAAAGGGGAACAACCCCTTTAAGGATATGCTGTTTCCTTAATGACTGCTTTGGAATTTGAATGTGTTTTCGGTTTTCTCAATGGGTTTGTGACCAGGATGGAGAGCCACCAGCACCCAATTAGTTGAGGTTTTTTTTTTTTAAATTATTTAGCAGCTCTCCAGTACATAATTTTAGCAGCTATCTGTGTTGCTAAGCTCCAAATAACCGTAGCAACCAGGCATTGATTTGATTTAGAAACTGGAATATGAATAGGAAGGAAAACTAAAAACTAATAGTAACTATAATATCGCAGTGTCACAGAGTAATAGCTTTTTGGTCGCCAGGGTCATTTGAAAGCTGAAAAGACTAAAAGGCAAATAGAGTAAGTGAAAGGCTGATCAGCTATTCTATAACATACTGAAGGTTTATTAAAGGTGAACTATCCCTTTAAAGATTGTCACAGAACAGAGAGGGTCAATCAGATTTCATTAAACCCATTTAACACGTCGGTGTCTTCACTTTCCCCTTGATGAAGCCACTTGGCGCGGCGCAGCCTTTCTATAAATATAAATACACAGAGGAGTGGGGCCCGGCCGACTAGTTGGAATCTCGGGGCCCCCGTGACACCGTAACGTTAACGCAGTAACGCAGTAACGCAGTAACGCAGTAACGCAGTAACGCAGTAACGCAGTAACACAGTAACACAGTAACACAGTAACACAGTAACACAGTAACACAGTAACACAGTAACACAGTAACGCAGTAACGCAGTAACGCAGTAACGCAGTAAGTAACACAGTAACGCAGTAACGCAGTAACGCAGTAAGTAACAACAGTAACGCAGTAACACAGTAACACAGTAAGTAACACAGTAACGCAGTAACGCAGTAACGCAGTAAGTAACACAGTAACACAGTAACACAGTAACGCAGTAAGTAACACAGTAACGCAGTAAGTAACACAGTAACGCAGTAACGCAGTAACGCAGTAACGCAGTAACGCAGTAACGCAGTAAGTAACACAGTAACACAGTAACGCAGTAACGCAGTAAGTAATACAGTAACACAGTAACGCAGTAACGCAGTAACGCAGTAAGTAATACAGTAACACAGTAACGCAGTAACGCAGTAACGCAGTAACGCAGTAACGCAGTAACACAGTAACACAGTAACACAGTAACACAGTAACACAGTAACACAGTTAACGCAGTAACGCAGTAACGCAGTAACGCAGGAAGTAACACAGTAACGCAGTAAGTAACACAGTAACACAGTAAGTAACACAGTACGCAGTAACGCAGTAACGCAGTAACGCAGTAACGCAGTAACGCAGTAACGCAGTAAGTAACACAGTAACACAGTAACGCAGTAACGCAGTAAGTAATACAGTAACACAGTAACGCAGTAACGCATTAAGTAATACAGTAACACAGTAACACAGTAACGCAGTAACACAGTAAGTAACACAGTAACGCAGTAACGCAGTAACGCAGTAACGCAGTAACGCAGTAACACAGTAACACAGTAACGCAGTAACGCAGTAACGCAGTAACAGCAGTAACGCAGGAAGTAACACAGTAACGCAGTAACGCAGTAAGTAATACAGTAACACAGTAACACAGTAACACAGTAAGTAACACAGTAACACAGTAACGCAGTAACGCAGTAACGCAGTAACGCAGTAACACAGTAACGCAGTAACGCAGTAACGCAGTAAGTAACACAGTAACACAGTAACACAGTAACGCAGTAAGTAACACAGTAACGCAGTAAGTAACACAGTAACGCAGTAACGCAGTAACGCAGTAACGCAGTAAGTAACACAGTAACACAGTAACGCAGTAACGCAGTAAGTAATACAGTAACACAGTAACGCAGTAACGCAGTAAGTAATACAGTAACACAGTAACACAGTAACGCAGTAACACAGTAAGTAACACAGTAACACAGTAACGCAGTAACGCAGTAACGCAGTAACGCAGTAACGCAGTAACACAGTAACACAGTAACACAGTAACACAGTAACACAGTAACACAGTAACGCAGTAACGCAGTAACGCAGTAACGCAGCAGTAAGTAACACAGTTAACGCATAGTAACACAGTAACACAGTAAGTACACATAACCCAGTAACGTAGATCCAACCCAGTAACGCACCAGATAACGCACAGTAACGCAGTAAGTAACACAGTAACCACCAGTAACGCATAGTAAGTAAACAGTAACACAGTACGCCACAACGCAGTAACCGCATAAGTAATACCAGTAACACAGTAACACATAGAACGCAGTAACACAGTAACACAGTAACGCAGATAAGTAAGCAGACAGTAACACTAAAGTAACGCAGTAACGCAGTAACGCAGTAACGCCAACTTAACCAATAGTAACCACAAGTAACACAGTAACACAGTAACGCAGTAACGCAAGTAACGCCGCAGTAACGCAGAGTAACGCAGGACAGTTTAACACAGTAACGCAGTAACGCAGTAAGTAATACAGTAACACAGTAACACAGTAACACAGTAAGTAACACAGTAACACAGTAACGCAGTAACGCAGTAACGCAGTAACGCAGTAACACAGTAACACAGTAACACAGTAACACAGTAACGCAGTAACACAGTAACGCAGTAACGCAGTAAGTAACACAGTAACGCAGTAACGCAGTAAGTAATACAGTAACGCAGTAACGCAGTAAGTAACACAAGTAACGCAGTAACACAGTAACACAGTAACACAGTAACACAGTAAGTAACACAGTAACGCAGTAACGCAGTAACGCAGTAAGTAACACAGTAACACAGTAACACAGTAACGCAGTAAGTAACACAGTAACGCAGTAAGTAACACAGTAACACAGTAACGCAGTAAGTAACACAGTAACACAGTAACGCAGTAAGTAACACAGTAACACAGTAACACAGTAACGCAGTAACGCAGTAACACAGTAAGTAACACAGTAACGCAGTAACGCAGTAACGCAGTAACACAGTAACACAGTAACACAGTAACGCAGTAACACAGTAACGCAGTAACGCAGGAAGTAACACAGTAACGCAGTAACGCAGTAAGTAATACAGTAACACAGTAACACAGTAACACAGTAAGTAACACAGTAACGCAGTAACGCAGTAACGCAGTAACACAGTAACACAGTAACGCAGTAACGCAGTAACATAGTAACACAGTAACGCAGTAAGTAACACAGTAACACAGTAACGCAGTAAGTAACACAGTAACACAGTAACGCAGTAACACAGTAACGCAGTAACGCAGTAACATAGTAACACAGTAACGCAGTAAGTAACACAGTAACACAGTAACGCAGTAAGTAACACAGTAACACAGTAACGCAGTAACGGCAGTAACATAGTAACACAGTAACACAGTAACGCAGTAAGTAACACAGTAACACAGTAACGCAGTAACACAGTAACGCAGTAACATAGTAACACAGTAACGCAGTAAGTAACACAGTAACATAGTAAAACACAGTAACACAGTAAGTAACGCAGTAACACAGTAACACAGTAACACAGTAACACAGTAACACAGTAACACAGTAACACAGTAACACAGTAGCACAGTAGCACAGTAGCACAGTAGCACAGTAACACAGTAACACAGTAACACAGTAACACAGTAACACAGTAACACAGTAACACAGTAACACAGTAACACAGTAGCACAGTAACACAGTAACACAGTAACACAGTAACACAGTAACACAGTAGCACAGTAGCACAGTAGCACAGTAAGTAACACAGTAACACAGTAACACAGTAACGCAGTAACGCAGTAAGTAACACAGTAACGCAGTAACGCAGTAAGTAACACAGTAACGCAGTAACACAGTAACACAGTAACGCAGTAAGTAACACAGTAAACAGTAACACAGTAACGCAGTAACGCAGTAAGTAACACAGTAACACAGTAACACAGTAACACAGTAACGGCAGTAAGTAACACAGTAACGCAGTAACGCAGTAAGTAACACAGTAACGCAGTAACACAGTAACGCAGTAAGTAACACAGTAACACAGTAACGCAGTAACACAGTAACACAGTAACGCAGTAAGTAACACAGTAACACAGTAACGCAGTAACGCAGTAACGCAGTAACATAGTAACACAGTAACGCAGTAAGTAACACAGTAACACAGTAACGCAGTAAGTAACACAGTAACACAGTAACGCAGTAACACAGTAACGCAGTAACGCAGTAACATAGTAACACAGTAACACAGTAACGCAGTAAGTAACACAGTAACACAGTAACGCAGTAAGTAACACAGTAACACAGTAACGCAGTAAGTAACACAGTAACACAGTAACGCAGTAACACAGTAACGCAGTAACATAGTAACACAGTAACGCAGTAAGTAACACTAACACAGTAACGCAGTAACGCAGTAAGTAACACAGTAACATAGTAACACAGTAACACAGTAAGTAACGCAGTAACACAGTAACACAGTAACACAGTAACACAGTAACACAGTAACACAGTAACACAGTAACACAGTAACGCAGTAAGTAACACAGTAACACAGTAACACAGTAACGCAGTAACGCAGTAACGCAGTAAGTAACACAGTAACGCAGTAACGCAGTAAGTAACACAGTAACGCAGTAACACAGTAACACAGTAACGCAGTAAGTAACACAGTAACGCAGTAACGCAGTAAGTAACACAGTAACATAGTAACACAGTAACACAGTAAGTAACGCAGTAACACAGTAGCACAGTAGCACAGTAACACAGTAACACAGTAACGCAGTAAGTAACACAGTAACACAGTAACACAGTAACGCAGTAACGCAGTAAGTAACACAGTAACGCAGTAACGCAGTAAGTAACACAGTAACGCAGTAACACAGTAACACAGTAACGCAGTAAGTAACACAGTAACGCAGTAACGCAGTAAGTAACACAGTAACGCAGTAACACAATAACGCAGTACGCAGTAACGCAGTAAGTTAGTTGAAACAAAGACACACGTCCATCAAGTCCAACCTTTAGACTCTATATATCACCTGCCCAACACACAATGGGGGTCATTTATAAAGTTAGTGCAGCGCATATTTTTCGCAAATGGTTGTATTGCGCATGTTTCTTCGTGAATGCTAATATATTGCACTGCTCTGCCCGTCTTTCCAGCTTTTGCGAATTCGCAGAGTGAATACATTTTCGCAAATGGCGAAAATGAGACGGCAGTTTGTGCGAGCGCTTCCAATGCAAAAATAGCGTTGACAGTAACTTAAATTTGCAGTTTGCAAAACTGTTTTGCGAATATTTTATCCGCCACCAAAGTTTTGGCGTAATTGAGTCGCAGAGTGTGCGCATACATATTGGCAATTTGTGATTTGTGACATATTTAAAAAGCTGCTATACACTTCCGCATTGTGAAAAAAAATAAATCGCAATTCTGCTTGTACCCTCTTATTCAGCTTTATAAATATAACCATGCGCATATATATACATTCACTTTGTGAACCAATCTGCCCTGCGCAAAGTTTATAAATGACCCCCATGTGCTCCATATTAGTATTTGGGCCTCCAATTCAGCAGACCCCCAACTGAAGCCCTAGTCTCCCCCCGACACCCAAATGGGCCCGGCTGGTTTGTACGAATTCTCTCTGGACACAAATAAGTGAACAAATCAGCAGCTTTTTGTGCGATGAAATAAAGGAGTGACGTTACCTTGACACAGAGAAGTCCTTTGGCAGCGAGTGAGTCTTCTCCTCGGCCGTTGGGGTAACAGAAATACTTGGCGGCAAGAGGAGGGTATCGGCTGGCGAGGAACAGACCACTGTTAAAGAACCTGAAGCCACAGTTATAGGGCCCCGAGGGGCCAACATTATACAAGATGTGAGGGAAGGAAGGAGCCAATAAGCGGCGCAGTTTGCCACTTGCCCGACCATCAAACACTTCCTGGAGGCAAAGAAAATCTGCTCCTCTGGGGAAGTCAATGGAGATCTCACTAGGAAATTCCTCCTGGTCTGTCTCCACCCTGGTCTGGACATGATTAGTGCTGCAGAGAGAGGCCGACTCCTCGCTCTTCCCATTGACACCCTGATATTCTCGGGGGGCTGTAGGCGCACCCAATAGGCTGCAGATGGTACCAGTACGTTTCTGAGTGTGTCTGAGGTTACTGAAGCGGGCGAGACCGTCGGGTAACAGGCAGAGGTTGGCACTGATGAACACAAATGTGCATTTACCTCCGACTATCTTTTCTGGAGGAGCTTGTGCCCCTGACTGATTCTGGTAGCAGAAGGGACGTCGAATCTGATGGAGAGGGGCCCAAAGCAAAAGCCCCAAAATCCCAAGAGGAAGGGAGAGCAGGAATAACAGAAGGAAGACTGGAACCCCGAGAAGCAGACGTAGAAGCCTCAGTGCAAATCCCTGGGAGCGATCAATACTGGTGGGAACCGCACAGCTCAAGAGACGATCTATGAACCAGTAGGAAGGAAAGAGAAGCACCAAACCCACCGAGAAACATGGGCCAAACACAGGACACTTGAAAGGGGATTCCAACAGAGACATGGGGGGGTGAATGGCACTCTGGGAAAAGAGACAAAAAGGATAAAATATTAAATACCATTCATTAGGTTTTAATTACCTGAGAGCAGAAACAGATTAACAATGAGGGTTACATACACATATATATATATAGAAACATTGGGGTGTCACCCTGCTATAGTTCCAGGGGTACCCAGGGTACAAATAAACACTCACCCCAAATCTCCCCCTAACTGGCCTTCAGACTGGGCCCCCTTAGCTCATAACAAGGTTAGAGATATATAGAAACATTGGGGTAACAGTCACCCTGCTATAGTTCCAGGGGTACACAGGGTACAAATAAACACTCACCCCAAATCTCCCCCTAACTGACCTTCAGACTGGGCCCCCTTAGCTCATAACAAGGTTACAGATATATAGAAACATTGGGGTAACAGTCACCCTGCTATAGTTCCAGGGGTACCCAGGGTACAAATAAGCACTCACCCCAAATCTCCCCCTAACTGACCTTCAGACTGGGCCCCCTTAGCTCATAACAAGGTTACAGATATATAGAAACATTGGGGTAACAGTCACCCTGCTATAGTTCCAGGGGTACCCAGGGTACAAATAAGCACTCACCCCAAATCTCCCCCTAACTGACCTTCAGACTGGGCCCCCTTAGCTCATAACAAGGTTACAGATATATAGAAACATTGGGGTGTCACCCTGCTATAGTTCCAGGGGTACCCAGGGCACAAATAAGCACTCACCCCAAATTTCCCCCTAACTGACCTTCAGACTGGGCCCCCTTAGCTCATAACAAGGTTACAGATATATAGAAACATTGGGGTGTCACCCTGCTATAGTTCCAGGGGTACCCAGGGCACAAATAAGCACTCACCCCAAATCTCCCCCTAACTGACCTTCAGACTGGGCCCCCTTAGCTCATAACAAGGTTACAGATATATAGAAACATTGGGGTAACAGTCACCCTGCTATAGTTCCAGGGGTACCCAGGGTACAAATAAGCACTCACCCCAAATCTCCCCCTAACTGACCTTCAGACTGGGCCCCCTTAGCTCATAACAAGGTTACAGATATATAGAAACATTGGGGTAACAGTCACCCTGCTATAGTTCCAGGGGTACCCAGGGTACAAATAAGCACTCACCCCAAATCTCCCCCTAACTGACCTTCAGACTGGGCCCCCTTAGCTCATAACAAGGTTACAGATATATAGAAACATTGGGGTAACAGTCACCCTGCTATAGTTCCAGGGGTACCCAGGGTACAAATAAACACTCACCCCAAATCTCCCCCTAACTGACCTTCAGACTGGGCCCCCTTAGCTCATAACAAGGTTACAGATATATAGAAACATTGGGGTGTCACCCTGCTATAGTTCCAGGGGTACCCAGGGTACAAATAAGCACTCACCCCAAATCTCCACCTAACTGACCTTCAGACTGGGCCCCCTTAGCTCATAACAAGGTTACAGATATATAGAAACATTGGGGTAACAGTCACCCTGCTATAGTTCCAGGGGTACCCAGGGCACAAATAATCACTCACCCCAAATCTCCCCCTAACTGACCTTCAGACTGGGCCCCCTTAGCTCATAACAAGGTTACAGATATATAGAAACATTGGGGTGTCACCCTGCTATAGTTCCAGGGGTACCCAGGGTACAAATAAGCACTCACCCCAAATCTCCCCCTAACTGACCTTCAGACTGGGCCCCTTAGCTCATAAGGTTACAGATATATAGAAACATTGGGGTGTCACCCTGCTATAGTTCCAGGGGTACCCAGGGTACAAATAAGCACTCACCCCAAATCTCCCCCTAACTGACCTTCAGACTGGGCCCCCTTAGCTCATAACAAGGTTACAGATATATAGAAACATTGGGGTGTCACCCTGCTATAGTTCCAGGGGTACCCAGGGTACAAATAAACACTCACCCCAAATCTCCCCCTAACTGACCTTCAGACTGGGCCCCCTTAGCTCATAACAAGGTTACAGATATATAAAACATTGGGGTGTCACCCTGCTATAGTTCCAGGGGTACCCAGGGTACAAATAAGCACTCACCCCAAATCTCCCCCTAACTGACCTTCAGACTGGGCCCCCTTAGCTCATAACAAGGTTACAGATATATAGAAACATTGGGGTGTCACCCTGCTATAGTTCCAGGGGTACCCAGGGTACAAATAAACACTCACCCCAAATCTCCCCCTAACTGACCTTCAGACTGGGCCCCCTTAGCTCATAACAAGGTTACAGATATATAGAAACATTGGGGTGTCACCCTGCTATAGTTCCAGGGGTACCCAGGGTACAAATAAACACTCACCCCAAATCTCCCCCTAACTGACCTTCAGACTGGGCCCCCTTAGCTCATAACAAGGTTACAGATATATAGAAACATTGGGGTGTCACCCTGCTATAGTTCCAGGGGTACCCAGGGTACAAATAAACACTCACCCCAAATCTCCCCCTAACTGACCTTCAGACTGGGCCCCCTTAGCTCATAACAAGGTTACAGATATATAGAAACATTGGGGTGTCACCCTGCTATAGTTCCAGGGGTACCCAGGGTACAAATAAACACTCACCCCAAATCTCCCCCTAACTGACCTTCAGACTGGGCCCCCTTAGCTCATAACAAGGTTAGAGATAATATGGGGGGTGTAAATCCCAGTGATACACAGTACTACTGTATATAATGCATTTACCTGTTCCCAGGTGTGTATATAGTTAACGACACATACAAGGAAACTTACCTGTTCTCAGGTGCAGGAAGTTGACTGGGTTAAACTCCCCATGTGATGTGGCTGCAGAGTGACATCATCAGGTCACATGACACAATTAACTGGTTAGAGGCCGATGTTGGAGTTAAACAGAAGATGTGTCGGGGGAAGGGAGGCAGCCATTATATTCCATGTGATTATCTGTGCAGATAAAGTTGCATTTGAAACAGATCAGATACAGGAGACAATACAGACAGACGTGTGTATAACAGAACTGACAGTTGGAGCTCACAGCAGGAAGTGACAGTTGGATTCACAGCAGGAAGTGACAGTTGGAGCTCACAGCAGGAAGTGACATTTTAGGATTGGGACTTGGAACTAAACTACCCGGGAGATTGTGATTCACATTTTGTGTCTTTGATGCAACTGAACAATCTTTGGTGGGAAGCTCCAGACTTTACTGGGGGCTCCTAAGAGATTTTGGGGGGCACTACTTGTTTCTGTGTTGGGGATATGGACTGACATTTGCTATGAGACCAGTAGATGGCGATGTTACACCTCCCATTGTTATCCCCCCTCCCCCATTCTCTCCGGTTGCGCCATTTTCTTTTTCTCTAGTGTGAGCCCCCCAGCCTCGAGCCCCCCTGCACAGACCAGATATAATAGTGTGAGACTTGATGCTTCCCACATAAGAGGAGGGTCCCACTGCCATTGGCTGGAAGTCTCATTAGATTGTCAGCTCTTCTGTTTCCCCCACTCAACCCAGAGACAGAAGAGGGCGTGGCCTGGATGTGTAATAAGTAAGACATGTCCGATACCCTCATATTAACTAGTTATCAGCCATGAGACCCAGACCCCCTGCAGCGTCTCTACCTTTACCTGGGAGCCCTCCAGCCGTCCTTTCTTAAAGGGGGGGGTCATCTTTAAGTTAAATTTAGGGGCTAATTCTAAGTAATGTTTCCATTGGTTTTCATTATTTATGAATTATATATTTTGTATAGTTTTATAGTTATCTTCCTTCTTCTTCTGACTCTTTCCAGCTTCCAGCTGACTCTTTCCAGATGGGGTCACCGACCCCATCTTTCTATTCAGGCCTCTCCTATTCATATTCCAGTCCCTTATTCACATCACATTATATTTATATCAGTGTAACTTTCATAGACACGGGATTTTTGGCAACACAATAGAGAAAGCTGATAAATCTGCAGTAACTTTATATAATGAACGAGCTTTTCTCAGGGCTCTATTGTATTATATGAGATTGGGGACAATCCAAGAAATGGGTCAATACATGGACAGAACCCCCAGGCAACACTTATTAACATAAACTCGTATAAAACTGCAACTGAATGGAATAACTGGCCACTCTTATTTCTGGGTAACCCCTCTGATGCCCTTAGGGCTCCCCCAGATCCTCTAAACCCCACACTTAATATTCTGGGCTCAACAGTAATGGGGACGAGTCAGTTATATTCCCAATGGGATTTCAAATAGATTCCTCCAAACTTGTACCTGGGAGCAGTTTTACATAATGATTTAACTAAATCCCCTGAACTCAAATTAATGCCCCGAACTTCATAAACTGGAAATAAAATTCTGGTTTGGTCCTCACTTCCATTGATTTGGGCCAAATAAATCTGAGTAAAACACTCCTATTGCCAATGGATCTATAGTTCTTATGCCAAGTACCACTAACAGCTTCTGGAAAAAAATACTCACCTTCCTATATATTTATCTTTATTCCCTATTAATAACATTGGGATCACTGACCTTCCTATATATTTATCTTTATTCCCTATTAATAACATTGGGATCACTGACCTTCCTATATATTTATCTTTATTCCCTATTAATAACATTGGGATCACTGACCTTCGTATATATTTATCTTTATTCCCTATTAATAACATTGGGATCACTGACCTTCCTATATATTTATCTTTATTCCCTATTAATAACATTGGGATCACTGACCTTCCTATATATTTATCTTTATTCCCTATTAATAACATTGGGATCACTGACCTTCCTATATATTTATCTTTATTCCCTATTAATAGGGATCACTGACCTTCCTATATATTTATCTTTATTCCCTATTAATAACATTGGGATCACTGACCTTCCTATATATTTATCTTTATTCCCTATTAATAACATTGGGATCACTGACCTTCCTATATATTTATCTTTATTCCCTATTAATAACATTGGGATCACTGACCTTCCTATATATTTATCTTTATTCCCTATTAATAACATTGGGATCACTGACCTTCCTATATATTTATCTTTATTCCCTATTAATAACATTGGGATCACTGACCTTCCTATATATTTATCTTTATTCCCTATTAATAACATTGGGATCACTGGCCTTCCTATATATTTATCTTTATTCCCTATTAATAACATTGGGATCACTGACCTTCCTATATATTTATCTTTATTCCCTATTAATAACATTGGGATCACTGACCTTCCTATATATTTATCTTTATTCCCTATTAATAACATTGGGATCACTGACCTTCCTATATATTTATCTTTATTCCCTATTAATAACATTGGGATCACTGACCTTCCTATATATTTATCTTTATTCCCTATTAATAACATTGGGATCACTGACCTTCCTATATATTTATCTTTATTCCCTATTAATAACATTGGGATCACTGACCTTCCTATATATTTATCTTTATTCCCAATTAATAACATTGGGATGAATCGTCATGTTTAGTGGCCAGACCAGTAAAATAGGAGCCCGGTGGTGACTCTACTCGCAGTATCTTAATAAACTCCCTCCACAACTATTGGCCACTGAAGCTCCCAGAGGTTCTTTATTATGTTACAAATCTTCTCTGGTTCTGGTTCTGATCTTGTTGGTCAAAATGTAACTATTTACTGTCTGGCAATTAAACCTGTTGTATAGAGGAATTAAATAACAAAATAAAGGGGTCACGTCACTTCTGGAAATCAATCTTAGAAAATTTGCTCCCCAGTGATTCCCAAGTGTTAATCTGTTTTATGGTTTCATTCCATAAATCCCTATTTTATAGAAATTCCAGGCCCTGACAGTGGGATACTCATTATATATTAGGAAAGGGAAACATATTTAACCCCTGACATAACATGTACTTTGTGTGTGTATATATATATATATATATATATATATATATATATATACACACATATATCTATACACTATATACACTGATATATTCATTATATACACTGATATATATATACACTATACACTATATACACTGATATATATATACACTATACACTATATACACTGATATATATTGTTGGGCCCCTAATTATCTGCTGCACTGTCCCGGCCCATTGGCTAAAGTTGGACCAATCAGCAGCTTTGCCACATGGTGTGACGTCCCCAATTAAATCATTTCAGAAACAAGTAACAGAAGAGATAAAGCAAAGTTTTCCTCTGATTATTCCCCTGGACCAACTAATATTCTGCTTCATCAAATACAGGAAAGTATTTATTCAGGTTAAAGGGTTAATGAGAAGTTCAGTCTGTTCCCCCCACGTCACTAATGGTTGGAGCCGACATGTCCCTTTGTCCAATTAGACAAGAGGGGGAGGAGCAACAACACAAGATTTACACCATGAGCCTGCTCTGTTTAGTCACATGACCCCCCTCGTCAGTAACAGGACAGGCACTGGTTAATAAAACGTCACTTTATCCCAGGGAATTAATACAGGGGGTGAGTTAGATGTTGTGCCCATGGACCAGTCCTGTTTCTCACGTCACTAGAAAGTTCCTCCCTCTTTCCTTTACTTTCACTTCCACTAAATACAATTGTACAAAGAAACATTTGGGGAAATGACTTCAACATCAGTTTGTGGCCAGAGAATAAGATAAAGGGTCTGTGTATAAAGGGTCTGGGTATAAAGGGTCTGTGTATAAAGGGTCTGTGTATAAAGGGTCTGTGTATAAAGGGTCTGTGTATAAAGGGTCTGGGTATAAAGGGTCTGTGTATAAAGGGTCTGTGTATAAAGGGTCTGTGTATAAAGGGTCTGTGTATAAAGGGTCTGTGTATAAAGGGTCTGTGTATAAAGGGTCTGTGTATAAAGGGTCTGTGTATAAGGGTCTGAGTATAAAAGGGTCTGGGTATAAAGGGTCTGGGTATAAAGGGTCTGTGTATAAAGGGTCTGAGTATAAAGGGTCTGAGTATAAAGGGTCCTGGGTATAAAGGGTCTGGTATAAAGGGTCTGTGTATAAAGGGTCTGTGTATAAAGGGTCTGTGTATAAAGGGTCTGTGTATAAAGGGTCTGTGTATAAAGGGTCTGAGTATAAAGGGTCTGGGTATAAAGGGTCTGGGTATAAAGGGTCTGGGTATAAAGGGTCTGTGTATAAAGGGTCTGAGTATAAAGGGTCTGTGTATAAAGGGTCTGGGTATAAAGGGTCTGGGTATAAAGGGTCTGTGTATAAAGGGTCTGTGTATAAAGGGTCTGTGTATAAAGGGTCTGTGTATAAAGGGTCTGTGTATAAAGGGTCTGTGTATAAAGGGTCCTGGTATAAAGGGTCTGGGTATAAAGGGTCTGGGTATAAAGGGTCTGGGTATAAAGGGTCTGGGTATAAAGGGTCTGGGTATAAAGGGTCTGTGTATAAAGGGTCTGGGTATAAAGGGTCTGGGTATAAAGGGTCTGGGTATAAAGGGTCTGGGTATAAAGGGTCTGTGTATAAAGGGTCTGTGTATAAAGGGTCTGTGTATAAAGGGTCTGGGTATAAAGGGTCTGGGTATAAAGGGTCTGGGTATAAAGGGTCTGTGTATAAAGGGTCTGTGTATAAAGGGTCTGGGTATAAAGGGTCTGTGTATAAAGGGTCTGTGTATAAAGGGTCTGTGTATAAAGGGTCTGGGTATAAAGGGTCTGTGTATAAAGGGTCTGTGTATAAAGGGTCTGTGTATAAAGGGTCTGGGTATAAAGGGTCTGGGTATAAAGGGTCTGTGTATAAAGGGTCTGTGTATAAAGGGTCTGTGTATAAAGGGTCTGGGTATAAAGGGTCTGGGTATAAAGGGTCTGTGTATAAAGGGTCTGTGTATAAAGGGTCTGGGTATAAAGGGTCCCCCTCTGCCCAACCCTCAGATCAGCCCCAGGATCTCCCCCAAGTAACAAACACTGATCTTACCTCTAACAGGTACAGTCTGGACTTAGCTCCTCCCTCAGCTCCTCCCTCCCCTCTGGCTCTGATCTCAGCTCCGCTCCCCATGTCCCTCCCCTGAACAATTAACCCATTCAGCCCCGGAATCACTGGCTCCTCACACCACACGTTGCACAAAACTGACTTCCCCTTTAACCCAAAGTAAAGCCATTGCCACGTCACCAGTATTTCTTTTACCCTCTCCTTCCATCATAATGTTCTTTATTAACCAGCAGACTATTGCAATGCCTGTATATTACACAACATTTATACTGTATATTTGTAATGTGAAATCTCTTACTGTTCTTTTCAGCCATGAAATCCTACACCCGCCCCTCCCCCTCCTCTGCTCCTCCCACCTCTGCCCTCACTCCCCTCCCCCTCACTCCTCTGTCCTCTGGACAAGTATCAAATAGGAATTAAATAATATTAATTAATCCATATAACAACATATAATTTGTTATTACTGGTACTTTCTACTCCTTTAATAATGAATCAACAATTCAGCAGGAACAGTCCCTAAGTTTGCTCATAGTCTGTACAGAGAGATCCCATAAAACTATGGTACATAGGTATTCCCCTGTACTAAGCACAATTCAGCAGGAACAGCCCCTAAGTTTGCTCATAGTCTGTACAGAGAGATCCCATAAAACTATGGCAGCAAAGGTATTCCCTGTACTAAGCACAATTCAGCAGGAACAGTCCCCTAAGTTTGCTCATAGTCTGTACAGAGAGATCCCATAAAACTATGGTACATAGGTATTCCCCTGTACTAAGCACAATTCAGCAGGAACAGCCCCTAAGTTTGCTCATAGTCTGTACAGAGAGATCCCATAAAACTATGGCACATAGGTATCCCCTGTACTAAGCACAATTCAGCAGGAACAGTCCCCTAAATTTGCTAATAGTCTGTACAGAGAGAGATCCCATAAAACTATGGCAGCATAGGTATTCCTCTGTACTAAGCACAATTCAGCAGGAACAGTCCCCTAAGTTTGCTCATAGTCTGTACAGAGAGATCCCATAAAACTATGGCAGCATAGGTATTCCTCTATACTAAGCACAATTCAGCAGGAACAGTCCCCTAAGTTTGCTCATAGTCTGTACAGAGAGATCCCATAAAACTATGGCAGCATAGGTATCCCCTGTACTAAGCACAATTCAGCAGGAACAGTCCCCTAAGTTTGCTCATAGTCTGTACAGAGAGATCCCATAAAACTATGGCAGCATAGGTATTCCCTGTACTAAGCACAATTCAGCAGGAACAGCCCCTAAGTTTGCTCATAGTCTGTACAGAGAGATCCCATAAAACTATGGCACATAGGTATTCCCTGTACTAAGCACAATTCAGCAGGAACAGCCCCTAAGTTTGCTCATAGTCTGTACAGAGAGATCCCATAAAACTATGACAGCAAAGGTATTCCCTGTACTAAGCACAATTCAGCAGAAACAGTCCCTAAGTTTGCTCATAGTCTGTACAGAGAGATCCCATAAAACTATGGCAGCATAGGTATTCCCTGTACTAAGCACAATTCAGCAGGAACAGTCCCTAAGTTTGCTCATAGTCTGTACAGAGAGATCCCATAAAACTATGGTACATAGGTATTCCTCTGTACTAAGCACAATTCAGCAGGAACAGTCCCTAAGTTTGCTCATAGTCTGTACAGAGAGATCCCATAAAACTATGGCAGCATAGGTATTCCCTGTACTAAGCACAATTCAGCAGGAACAGCCCCTAAGTTTGCTCATAGTCTGTACAGAGAGATCCCATAAAACTATGGCACATAGGTATTCCCTGTACTAAGCACAATTCAGCAGGAACAGCCCCTAAGTTTGCTCATAGTCTGTACAGAGAGATCCCATAAAACTATGACAGCAAAGGTATTCCCTGTACTAAGCACAATTCAGCAGAAACAGTCCCTAAGTTTGCTCATAGTCTGTACAGAGAGATCCCATAAAACTATGGTACATAGGTATTCCCTGTACTAAGCACAATTCAGCAGGAACAGCCCCTAAGTTTGCTCATAGTCTGTACAGAGAGATCCCATAAAACTATGGCACATAGGTATTCCTCTGTACTAAGCACAATTCAGCAGGAACAGCCCCTAAGTTTGCTCATAGTCTGTACAGAGAGATCCCATAAAACTATGGCAGTATAGGTATTCCCTGTACTAAGCACAATTCAGCAGGAACAGCCCCTAAGTTTGCTCATAGTCTGTACAGAGAGATCCCATAAAACTATGGCACATAGGTATTCCCTGTACTAAGCACAATTCAGCAGGAACAGTCCCTAAGTTTGCTCATAGTCTGTACAGAGAGATCACATAAAACTATGGTACATAGGTATTCCCTGTACTAAGCACAATTCAGCAGGAACAGCCCCTAAGTTTGCTCATAGTCTGTACAGAGAGATCCCATAAAACTATGGCAGCATAGGTATTCCTCTGTACTAAGCACAATTCAGCAGGAACAGTCCCTAAGTTTGCTCATAGTCTGTATAGAGAGATCCCATAAAACTATGGCAGCATAGGTATTCCCTGTACTAAGCACAATTCAGCAGGAACAGTCCCTAAGTTTGCTCATAGTCTGTACAGAGAGATCCCATAAAACTATGGCAGCATAGGTATTCCCTGTACTAAGCACAATTCAGCAGGAACAGTCCCTAAGTTTGCTCATAGTCTGTACAGAGAGATCCCATAAAACTATGACAGCAAAGGTATTCCCTGTACTAAGCACAATTCAGCAGAAACAGTCCCTAAGTTTGCTCATAGTCTGTACAGAGAGATCCCATAAAACTATGGCACATAGGTATTCCTCTGTACTAAGCACAATTCAGCAGGAACAGTCCCTAAGTTTGCTCATAGTCTGTACAGAGAGATCCCATAAAACTATGGCAGTATAGGTATTCCCTGTACTAAGCACAATTCAGCAGGAACAGCCCCTAAGTTTGCTCATAGTCTGTATAGAGAGATCCCATAAAACTATGGCACATAGGTATTCCCTGTACTAAGCACAATTCAGCAGGAACAGTCCCTAAGTTTGCTCATAGTCTGTACAGAGAGATCACATAAAACTATGGTACATAGGTATTCCCTGTACTAAGCACAATTCAGCAGGAACAGCCCCTAAGTTTGCTCATAGTCTGTACAGAGAGATCCCATAAAACTATGGCAGTATAGGTATTCCTCTGTACTAAGCACAATTCAGCAGGAACAGTCCCTAAGTTTGCTCATAGTCTGTACAGAGAGATCCCATAAAACTATGGCACATAGGTATTCCCTGTACTAAGCACAATTCAGCAGGAACAGCCCCTAAGTTTGCTCATAGTCTGTACAGAGAGATCCCATAAAACTATGGCAGCATAGGTATTCCCTGTACTAAGCACAATTCAGCAGAAACAGTCCCTAAGTTTGCTCATAGTCTGTACAGAGAGATCCCATAAAACTATGGCACATAGGTATTCCCTGTACTAAGCACAATTCAGCAGGAACAGTCCCTAAGTTTGCTCATAGTCTGTACAGAGAGATCCCATAAAACTATGACAGCAAAGGTATTCCCTGTACTAAGCACAATTCAGCAGGAACAGCCCCTAAGTTTGCTCATAGTCTGTACAGAGAGATCCCATAAAACTATGGCAGCATAGGTATTCCTCTGTACTAAGCACAATTCAGCAGGAACAGTCCCTAAGTTTGCTCATAGTCTGTACAGAGAGATCCCATAAAACTATGGCAGTATAGGTATTCCCTGTACTAAGCACAATTCAGCAGGAACAGCCCCTAAGTTTGCTCATAGTCTGTACAGAGAGATCCCATAAAACTATGGCACATAGGTATTCCCTGTACTAAGCACAATTCAGCAGGAACAGTCCCTAAGTTTGCTCATAGTCTGTACAGAGAGATCCCATAAAACTATGGTACATAGGTATTCCCTGTACTAAGCACAATTCAGCAGGAACAGCCCCTAAGTTTGCTCATAGTCTGTACAGAGAGATCCCATAAAACTATGGCAGCATAGGTATTCCTCTGTACTAAGCACAATTCAGCAGGAACAGTCCCTAAGTTTGTTCATAGTCTACAGAGAGATCCCATAAAACTATGGCACATAGGTATTCCCTGTACTAAGCACAATTCAGCAGGAACAGTCCCCTAAGTTTGCTCATAGTCTGTACAGAGAGATCCCATAAAACTATGGTACATAGGTATTCCCTGTACTAAGCACAATTCAGCAGGAACAGTCTCTAAGTTTGCTCATAGTCTGTACAGAGAGATCCCATAAAACTATGGCAGCATAGGTATTCCCTGTACTAAGCACAATTCAGCAGGAACAGTCTCTAAGTTTGCTCATAGTCTGTACAGTGAGATCCCATAAAACTATGGTACATAGGTATTCCCTGTACTAAGCACAATTCAGCAGGAACAGTCCCTAAGTTTGCTCATAGTCTGTACAGAGAGATCCCATAAAACTATGGCAGCATAGGTATTCCCTGTACTAAGCACAATTCAGCAGGAACAGTCCCTAAGTTTGCTCATAGTCTGTACAGAGAGATCCCATAAAACTATGGCAGCATAGGTATTCCCTGTACTAAGCACAATTCAGCAGGAACAGCCCCTAAGTTTGCTCATAGTCTGTACAGAGAGATCCCATAAAACTATGGTACATAGGTATTCCCTGTACTAAGCACAATTCAGCAGGAACAGTCTCTAAGTTTGCTCATAGTCTGTACAGAGAGATCACATAAAACTATGGTACATAGGTATTCCCTGTACTAAGCACAATTCAGCAGGAACAGCCCCTAAGTTTGCTCATAGTCTGTACAGAGAGATCCCATAAAACTATGGCAGCATAGGTATTCCTCTGTACTAAGCACAATTCAGCAGGAACAGTCCCTAAGTTTGCTCATAGTCTGTATAGAGAGATCCCATAAAACTATGGCAGCATAGGTATTCCCTGTACTAAGCACAATTCAGCAGGAACAGTCCCTAAGTTTGCTCATAGTCTGTACAGAGAGATCCCATAAAACTATGGCAGCATAGGTATTCCCTGTACTAAGCACAATTCAGCAGGAACAGTCCCTAAGTTTGCTCATAGTCTGTACAGAGAGATCCCATAAAACTATGACAGCAAAGGTATTCCCTGTACTAAGCACAATTCAGCAGAAACAGTCCCTAAGTTTGCTCATAGTCTGTACAGAGAGATCCCATAAAACTATGGCACATAGGTATTCCTCTGTACTAAGCACAATTCAGCAGGAACAGTCCCTAAGTTTGCTCATAGTCTGTACAGAGAGATCCCATAAAACTATGGCAGTATAGGTATTCCCTGTACTAAGCACAATTCAGCAGGAACAGCCCCTAAGTTTGCTCATAGTCTGTATAGAGAGATCCCATAAAACTATGGCACATAGGTATTCCCTGTACTAAGCACAATTCAGCAGGAACAGTCCCTAAGTTTGCTCATAGTCTGTACAGAGAGATCACATAAAACTATGGTACATAGGTATTCCCTGTACTAAGCACAATTCAGCAGGAACAGCCCCTAAGTTTGCTCATAGTCTGTACAGAGAGATCCCATAAAACTATGGCAGTATAGGTATTCCTCTGTACTAAGCACAATTCAGCAGGAACAGTCCCTAAGTTTGCTCATAGTCTGTACAGAGAGATCCCATAAAACTATGGCACATAGGTATTCCCTGTACTAAGCACAATTCAGCAGGAACAGCCCCTAAGTTTGCTCATAGTCTGTACAGAGAGATCCCATAAAACTATGGCAGCATAGGTATTCCCTGTACTAAGCACAATTCAGCAGAAACAGTCCCTAAGTTTGCTCATAGTCTGTACAGAGAGATCCCATAAAACTATGGCACATAGGTATTCCCTGTACTAAGCACAATTCAGCAGGAACAGTCCCTAAGTTTGCTCATAGTCTGTACAGAGAGATCCCATAAAACTATGACAGCAAAGGTATTCCCTGTACTAAGCACAATTCAGCAGGAACAGCCCCTAAGTTTGCTCATAGTCTGTACAGAGAGATCCCATAAAACTATGGCAGCATAGGTATTCCTCTGTACTAAGCACAATTCAGCAGGAACAGTCCCTAAGTTTGCTCATAGTCTGTACAGAGAGATCCCATAAAACTATGGCAGTATAGGTATTCCCTGTACTAAGCACAATTCAGCAGGAACAGCCCCTAAGTTTGCTCATAGTCTGTACAGAGAGATCCCATAAAACTATGGC
Source organism: Xenopus laevis (assembly GCF_017654675.1). Classification (NCBI taxonomy): domain Eukaryota; kingdom Metazoa; phylum Chordata; class Amphibia; order Anura; family Pipidae; genus Xenopus; species Xenopus laevis. The sequence goes on from NC_054372.1 coordinate 202,091,448, forward strand.
ACATAGGTATTCCCTGTACTAAGCACAATTCAGCAGGAACAGTCCCTAAGTTTGCTCATAGTCTGTACAGAGAGATCCCATAAAACTATGGTACATAGGTATTCCCTGTACTAAGCACAATTCAGCAGGAACAGCCCCTAAGTTTGCTCATAGTCTGTACAGAGAGATCCCATAAAACTATGGCAGCATAGGTATTCCTCTGTACTAAGCACAATTCAGCAGGAACAGTCCCTAAGTTTGTTCATAGTCTACAGAGAGATCCCATAAAACTATGGCACATAGGTATTCCCTGTACTAAGCACAATTCAGCAGGAACAGTCCCCTAAGTTTGCTCATAGTCTGTACAGAGAGATCCCATAAAACTATGGTACATAGGTATTCCCTGTACTAAGCACAATTCAGCAGGAACAGTCTCTAAGTTTGCTCATAGTCTGTACAGAGAGATCCCATAAAACTATGGCAGCATAGGTATTCCCTGTACTAAGCACAATTCAGCAGGAACAGTCTCTAAGTTTGCTCATAGTCTGTACAGTGAGATCCCATAAAACTATGGTACATAGGTATTCCCTGTACTAAGCACAATTCAGCAGGAACAGTCCCTAAGTTTGCTCATAGTCTGTACAGAGAGATCCCATAAAACTATGGCAGCATAGGTATTCCCTGTACTAAGCACAATTCAGCAGGAACAGTCCCTAAGTTTGCTCATAGTCTGTACAGAGAGATCCCATAAAACTATGGCAGCATAGGTATTCCCTGTACTAAGCACAATTCAGCAGGAACAGCCCCTAAGTTTGCTCATAGTCTGTACAGAGAGATCCCATAAAACTATGGTACATAGGTATTCCCTGTACTAAGCACAATTCAGCAGGAACAGTCTCTAAGTTTGCTCATAGTCTGTACAGTGAGATCCCATAAAACTATGGTACATAGGTATTCCCTGTACTAAGCACAATTCAGCAGGAACAGTCCCTAAGTTTGCTCATAGTCTGTACAGAGAGATCCCATAAAACTATGGCAGCATAGGTATTCCCTGTACTAAGCACAATTCAGCAGGAACAGTCTTTTCCAATTATATTTATTGGTATTTTGAATAGACAGAGCAAAAACAGCAAAGCAATAATTCACAATAACATTTGTCAGTTTTCATAATAAAAGAAAGAATAATTCCATAACAATCCAATACAAAGAAAACATCAAATATTGACTTTAAAACAAAAATTAAAAAATAAAGTGATATAAAATAAAAACTTCTTCTCTGCCGCAAAAACAAACAAAAGATTTACAAAGTTGATGGACAGAATTCTCATCAGTTGAAGTTGGAAGTAGAAGTAGGTCGAGAAGAGTCTTTATCACAATTTGACATCAATTTCTATATAAAAACTCCGCAGACTCTGAATATTAAAGTAGTGACTGAGACTAAAGCAAATGTTCCACATGTAAAAACTTCATCAATGTGGACAGATCTGAGATCAGATAAAATAACCTTTAAAGGGATACTGTCATGAGAATTTTTTTTTCCCCAAAATGAATCAGTTAATAGTGCTGCTCCAGCAGAATTCTGCACTGAAATCCATTTCTCAAAAGAGCAAACAGATTTTTTTATATTCAATTTTGAAATCTGACATGGGGCTAGACATATTGTCAATTTCCCAGCTGCCCCCAGTCATGTGACTTGTGCCTGCACTTTAGGAGAGAAATGCTTTCTGGCAGGCTGCTGTTTCTCCTACTCAATGTAACTGAATGTGTCTCAGTGGGACCTGGATTTTACTATTGAGTGTTGTTCTTAGATCTACCAGGCAGCTGTTATCTTGTGTTAGGGAGCTGCTATCTGGTTACCTTCCCTTTGTTCTTTTGTTTGGCTGCTGGGGGGAGGGGAGGGGGTGATATCACTCCAACTTGCAGTACAGCAGTAAAGAGTGACTGAAGTTTATCAGAGCACAAGTCACATGACTGGGGACAGCTGGGAAATTGACAATATGTCTAGCCCCATGTCAGATTTCAAAATTAAATATAAAAAAATCTGTTTGCTCTTTTGAGAAATGGATTTCAGTGCAGGATTCTGCTGGAGCAGCACTATTAACTGATTTCCCCCCCCCCCCCATGACAGTATCCCTTTAAGTCTGGGGAATATGTGATATACAAATGGTCTGTACGTGTCCCACAGCTCCGGAGTTCAGGTCTCCATAGACACAAACATTTTCCTTGATTTAAATACAATCCCACCAATCCGTCTAATTATTGTGAAGTCAGTGGGAATCGAACGATCGCGCACTTTATGTTTTTTCGTCCGACATCTGTCAGAGAATTGATCGGCCGAGTTACAAAACTTTCATTGGTCCCAGTGCAATGTATGTATGTCTGCTGGGCCAATCAGGCAGCTCCCCTCAGTTTTCCTGCCAATATCTTTTTAGTTGAAGGACAAATCGTACATTGAAACGTTCGTTTAGAGATAATCGTGGTCTCACCATAACGAAAAGATCTTTTGAAAATCTCTACATCTATGGGCAGATTTATAGTGTGAGTATTTTGTATAGAGCTTGTGGCAGGGCCGGACTGGGGGTAAAAAGCAGCCGACACAAAAACATGCAATAAAACAATAAAACAATAAAACAATAAACATACAAAGGTTTTATACACATCCACTCATTGGTAAAACTGCAACCAATTATGTCTATAAAGTGCCGTCTTTTTCACTTAAAGGAAAACTAAACCCTTACTAATAAAATCCCCTATCCCCATAGACCCGCCTTTCCTGCTCCCCCCCCCCCAGCCTAGGTGGTACTTTGGTAAATGTCCCTTTACTTAACCCTCGGTGCAGATTCAGGGCATCAGAGATCGCGGGCGCCATCTTTTTCTCTTCGGGAAGAGAGCGGCATAATGGTTCATGCGCAGTTGGAACAATCTTCTGTTTCACCACAAGTGACGCCGAAAGTCACGGGAATTGCCAAAGCGCCGGAAGAAGATCCGTAGATTAGGGAAGAGCAGAAGACGGAGCCTGTGATCTCTGATGCCCTGAATCTGCTCCGGGGGCTAAGTAAAGACTTAGGGACATTTACCAAAGGTGCCACCTGGGCTAATACTTTTTTTTCTATCTCTAAAATGACTGTAAATAGTGTATAGAATAATCTAAGTTTGTCCCTCAGTTCAGCTGCTTCGTGCTCTAGGGTGAAGCCCTGATCCCTTTTATCCCTTATCTCTGTGACTATGAAAGTAGTGAGCTGCACCTACTCCTGACATTAACACTGAGCATTTAGTTCTAAACGTCTGCCGGACTCGCTGCGCAGCAAGAAGAGGATTATTTTATTATTAACATGTATTTATATAGCGCCAACATATTGCGTAGCACTGTAAAGTAAATGTGATTATACAACTACATCACATGAATTACATATATAGAACATATGGAGTTACATACATCACAATCAATACAGGTACAAGAAGGTGAGGAAGGCCCTATGCAAAAGAGCTTACACTCTAAAAGGAAGGGAGTAATACACAAGGTGTGGGAGTGGGCAAGATGGAATTAAGTGGGTGAGAAATGTGGTACTGTATGTGGTGTTGCGTTTGGTAGTTAAGCAGAGTGAGGGGAGGCTTCTCGAAAGAAGTGCGTTTTCAGAGATTTCTTGAAAGCAGAAAGGTTGGGAGAAAGTGGGACAGAGCGTGGGAGAGAGTTCCAGAGGAGGGGTGCAGCCCTTGCAAAGTCTTGAATGCGAGCATGTGAGGAGGTAATGAGAGAAGAGTTGAGTAGCAGGTCAGTAGAGGAGAGTAGTAAGCGATTGGGTGAGTATATAGAGATGAGTTCAGAGATGTAGGGAGGGGCAGAGTTATGAAGTGCTATGAAAGTCAGTGTCATTAATTTGAATTTGATTCTGAAAGGTAACAGAAGCCAGTGCAGGGATTGACAGAATGGCGAGGCAGAGGAGGAGCGGTTGCTGAGGTGTATGAGCCTCGCAGCAGTGTTCATTATGGACTGGAGAGCTGACAGTCTCTGGAGGGGGAGGCCAATTAAAAGAGAGTTACAGTAGTCTAGACGTGATATGATGAGAGAGTGAATAAGAATTTTGGCAGCATCTTGGGTGATAAATGAAGGTATTTTGGATATGTTCCTTAGGTGGAAGTGACATGATTTAATAAGTGACTGGATATGAGGAGTGAATGACAGGGCAGAATCTAGGATAACCCCAAGGCACCGGGCCTGGGGAGAGGGGGTGATAGTGGAATTAACTATGATGGATACTTCAGGGATGCTACTGGTGTTAGTTGGAGGAAAGAGAACCATTTCAGTTTTAGAGAGGTTTAATTTAAGGTAGTGTTGTGACATCCAGGTAGAGATAGCGGACAGGCAGGAGGAGACGCGAGTTAGGAGTTCTGGGTTGAGATCAGGAGATGAGAGATGGATCTGAGTATCGTCAGCATAGAGGTGGTAGTGGAAACCATATGAATTTATTAATTTGCCAAGGGAGGAAGTATAGAGGGAGAATAGTAATGGTCCCAGGACAGAGCCTTGAGGAACTCCAACAGAAAGAGGTAGGGGAGAAGATAATACTCCATTGTAGGAGACACTGAAGGAACGATTGGTGATGTAAGAAGAGAACCAGGACAGGGCTGTGTCACGAAGGCCAAGCGACTGGAGGGACTGGAGGAGGAGAGGGTGATCTACAGTGTCAAATGCGGCTTAGAGGTCAAGTAGTATTAGTAGTAAGAAATGATTGTTGGCTTTAGCGGTTAAAAGGTCATTAGTTAGTCGAGTCAGGGCAGTTTCCTTGGAGTGTTGTGGCTTAAAACCAGATTGTAGGGGGTCCAGCAGGTTATTGTCAGAGAGGAATGAGGTAAGTCGGTTGTAGACTAGGCGCTCAAGTAGTTTAGAGATGAAAGGTAGCAGAGAGATAGGTCGGAGGTTGTCAAGATTGGAGGGATCAAGAGAGGGTTTTTCAGAATGGGGGTGACAAGAGCATGTTTTAGTTGAGAAGGAAACAGTCCAGTTGAGAGCGAAAGATTAAATAGGTGAGTTAAGGCTTTGATTAGACAAGGATTGGTATTGCGGAGAAGTTTTGAGGGAATTGGATCAAGCGGGCAGGTGGTAAGGTGAGAAGAGGCCAGAAGCTTTGAGATTCCTCATCAGTGACAGGGGTGAAGGAGCACAGGAGAGACTGGGGAGTGTGGAGGGAGGGTGGTGGAAGTCTAGGGGGGTTGAGTAGTGGAATGTCCCTTCTGATAGTGACAATTTTGTTTTTGAAGTGCTCAGCAATATCTTGAGCAGAGACAGATGTGCATGGAGGGGGTGGAGAAGGGGAAAGGAGAGGGTTAAAGGTGGAGAAAAGTTGTGCTGGTTTTTTAGAAAGGGAGTTAATGAGTGAAGTAAAGTATGTTTGTTTGGCTTGGAAGAGGCTGGTGTTAAAGGAGCGCAGGGCAGATTTGTAGCTCCAAAAGTCTGATTCTGAACAGGATTTGCGCCAGCGACGCTCAAGTGCACGTGAGTCTTTGGAGCTTGTGTATGAGCAGTATGTCAAGGTTGAAGTGGTTTGGGACTAGAACGTTTAGTTTTTATAGGAGCAGCTCATTTAGGGCAGTGGTGAGAGGACTATAGTAGTAGCCACATTAGGACATGAGATGGCTGAGATATTAGAGTGAAGAGAGTGAAAGGAAGAAGAGAGATGAGACTACAGCTTGCAAGTCACGGTAAGTACGTGTTTGGGGAATAGCAGGGGGTGAGGAGGGAGTTAGTGAGAGTTGAAATGTGACCATATTGTGATCAGAGAGGGGAAATGGGGAGTTAGTAAAATTGGTGGTTGAACAGAGTCTGGTAAATATGAGATCCAGAGCATTACCATTGGAGTGAGAGGGGGAGTCTGAGCACAAAGATAAGCCTAGGGAGGAGGTTAGTGAGAGAAGTTTAGAGACAGAAGAGTTGTTAATGTTGTTAACGGGTATATTAAAGTCACCTAATATGATGGATGGTATGTTAGATGAAAGAAAGTAAGGAAGCCAGGCAGCAAAGTTGTCCAGAAATTGTGCAGTTGGTCCTGGTGGTGGATATATAAGAGCAATGCAGAGTGAAACAGGAGAAAAGAGCCTAATGAGACTCAAATGAGGAGAATGATAGAGAGGGAACAGGTGGGAGAACTTTAAAAGTAGAGCGGGGAGAGAGAAGCAAACCCACCCCACCTCCAGGTCTGTTAGCAGGTGTGGGAGTATGAGTAAGTATGAGTAAGTATGAGTGAGTAAGTATGAGTAAGTATGAGTAAGTATGAGTAAGTATGAGTGAGTAAGTATGAGTAAGTATAAGTAAGTATGAGTAAGTATGAGTAAGTATGAGTAAGTATGAGTAAGTATGAGTAAGTAAGTATGAGTAAGTATGAGTAAGAATGAGTGAGTAAGTATGAGTAAGTATGAGTAAGTATGAGTAAGTATGAGTAAGTAAGTATGAGTAAGTATGAGTAAGTATGAGTAAGTAAGTATGAGTAAGTAAGTATGAGTAAGTATGAGTAAGTAAGTATGAGTAAGTAAGTATGAGTAAGTATGAGTAAGTATGAGTAAGTATGAGTGAGTAAGTATGAGTAAGTATAAGTAAGTATGAGTAAGTATGAGTAAGTATGAGTAAGTAAGTATGAGTAAGTATGAGTAAGAATGAGTGAGTAAGTATGAGTAAGTATGAGTAAGTATGAGTGAGTAAGTATGAGTAAGTATGAGTAAGTATGAGTAAGTATGAGTGAGTAAGTATGAGTAAGTATAAGTATGAGTAAGTATGAGTAAGTATGAGTAAGTATGAGTAAGTAAGTATGAGTAAGTATGAGTAAGTATGAGTAAGTAAGTATGAGTAAGTATGAGTAAGTATGAGTAAGGTGTAGCCCCCATAGGACAGGGCAGCAGGTGAGGCAGTGTCAGTAGTAGACAGACAGGTGTCAGTAAGTGCGAGTAGGTTAAAGGAATTGGCAATGAAATGGTCGTGTATAGCGGTGAGTTTGTTGCAGACAGAGCTGACATTCCAGAGAGCACAGGGAAGATTAACTGGATTATCAGGAAAAGCTCTTTAACACTTCTCCAGCTCATTATATGGCTTTAACCCGTTGCTGATCATTAACTACTTGCAAACTCTACGAAACTGGTCAAAATTCTTTTGTTTAAGCAGCTTCTATTAATGTGTGTGACTGTTAATTTCAGAGCAGCAGCAGCGCATGCAGGAGACAGACCAGAATAATGAGGGGGGCACTTCTCTGCACGCTGGAGGCATCCGTGGGTTAAGGTGATTAAGTGGTCTCGGCCACGTCCATTTGCGTGTTTGCAGGATTACTCACGGGCAAGTGCAGCACAGTTTCTAATTAGGATTATCTATCCGGAGCGGCCCACTTGAATGAAATATAGAGCGGCCCCTCGGGCATTTGCTGGAGCAGAGAGATTGCCGGGCCTGGCTTGTGGTGTTAGAGTTTAAGCTTACTGTTGTGTAATGGCTGCATGAGTCTGCTAATAAACTTCTTCTCTCCTCGACTACCAAAACACATCAGGAAGTTTCCTGAACCCAACGCAAGAAAATCGATTTCGGAGACGCTGCAGATGTACAAAATATTTCTCCTTGTTCCAATGTTTTCTGTCGGTTATAGAAATATCAGGAGAAGTTGGTTGATAATGATCAGTAGAAATTCAGGAGAGACTTCAGGTCAATGTTCAGACTCTCAAGCTGAATTCTGTGACTTCATTTAGGACAATAACAAAGTGTAATAACATGTGACTTCCTGAAATCAAATCATTTATAATCAGAGACGTCTCATTTCAGCTCAATCACTTTCTGTTCCGTCCCCTGTGCTGAGAATATAAATATACAGAGCCCCCCCCTCCCACCAACATCTTCCCTTTTGTTCCCCTTCCAAGTCCCCCTCACTTTATTCCTTCTGCACCATCAGCCCTGACTGTCACTTACCTACTTACTTACCTGCCCCTCTGGAACTAGAGACAATGTCCTTGTGCTGCAACTCCCTTTACCCTATGACTGTCCTACCCCCATGTATCAACCTACACCCTAAATGAGTATACGGCCCCCGCGTCTACCTACTGTACCAGGGGCATCAGGTGAGTCATGTAAGTGCCCCTTGTACTAACTCAATCTACCAACTGTCTCCCCCCCTCTACTCATCTACCTGCTCCTCATTCTACCCAACCCCAACTTACCTCTAACCTCCCTCTAATCTCCCCAAACCCCCCTCTAAAATCCCCCTGTAACCTCCCCAGCAAGTCCCCGTGTGCCTGATCAAGTCCATATAAGACAGTGCAGAGGTAGATTGGGGCATCAGGACCTCACATAGTGTCAGTGACATTATTCATTAAATCCTCTGTTTGTGCCATTTTGCCCCTAGTGCGGGTTAAATAAAACCATTATGGTCCTAGTTGTTACATTTATTTTGCTCTGACTAATTGGATTATTTTGGGTTATTTGTGGCCTTAAATCCCCCCTCCTCTCATCCTTGTCGATAGTGTCAGCTCCACTGGAACCAACTAAACCAGAGCCAGAGGCCTGTATAAAGGGCAACTTAAACCTCCCCTATTCTAACCTTTCATTTGGGGGTCAGGGAGGTGTTATCTGGTTACCTTCCCATTGTTGTTAGGCTGCTGGGGAGGAGAGGGGTGATATCACTCCAATTTGCAGTACAGCAGTAAAGAGTGACTGAAGTTTATCAGAGCACAAGTCACATGACTGGGGGCAGCTGGGAAACAAACAAAATGTCAGTTTACATGACCGGAGGGGGCAGTTTACATGACCGGAGGGGGCAGTTTATATGATAGGAGGGGGCAGTTTGGGACCCACCTCTGGGCTGGGATGTTTGTCGGCAGCAGGAGGGACGTCCCCTAATATATATACTGTATATATATATATATATATACACACACACACACACAATGAGATAAAGGAATGGCCCAGAAATAGACCATCACTTTGTTTGTTACCATTTAAATAGCACGTGGGGCACCCCAATTCCCCCAGGGGTTAAAGAGATGCCCCTACATTCTTCCTTAAAGGGACAACAGCCACAATCACCTTAGTATCAGTTTATTATTTATACATAGAAATCTAGTCTTTAACATCAGCCAATGAAATCCAGTGGGTGTGGTTACTCAGCTCTCACCTTATATAGGAGAATTCAGCCAGAGGGGATTCTGGGAGCCGAGGGGCAGACATTGCACCAGAGAAGAGGGCGTTTCCATGACAACGCAAGTAAATGATCAGACCCCGTATTTACTCCCCCAATAACAGATCAGGACCCTCCAATCACAGGCAGGGGCCACAAGGCTTCTATTTCCAGCTCAATATATAATATACATAGAGATCCCACCGCAGCACTGTGGGTAAAGGGGAGGAGCAAAATCGCCAGTTTGTCTGGGCTAAACCAATCGGGTGTCTCCTTATCTGTAACACTGATTAAAAGGACCATCCCTCTTTTACTTGATTTAAATAAAAGTGTACGATGTGGGTTTAGGGGCCCCAAGTGGCAGATCTATCTCTCCCTATACATTGTGTTACATCACAGTAACATGGAAAAGTGGCCAATCAGAAGGATTTCTGATTTCAGCTCCGCCCATCAGTTACCGACACCCCCCCCAGAACCCATGTTCCCCCCCATTACAGTGCCAGAACCAGAGAAGGACAATGAATATATTACACACATATATATATATATATTTACATCAAAGTGCAAAGCGGCACCAGTCCTGGGACCACCCATTCCAGTAAGAGAACTCAAACCTCCCCCAATTGTTCCCAAATTCTAAACTAACGGAGGTAAACACAGGAGCCCAGAGTGCGGGGGAGGGGCAGGTCAGGTTCCATGGCGCTGGGGTAAGTGCAGATTATCAGAATATAATGATGTTGCCTCAGATCATAGCAATTTACATGCACCAGGGATATCACAATGGGCAATCAACAGCGTAACCCATACAATCCGCTGATTTACAGGGGCCACAGACAGCACAGTGGGTAGCGCCAGGCAGGGGTATAACCCACGTAATCATATACAATGGGGATATACAATGGGACACTACAGTAGGGATGTCACTATGGGCAAAACAAGCAGCTCACTGACCCTGAATTATTTGTAGGCCCACAATGCACCAGGCTGAGGCAGGCAGTGCTCTCACGGGCAGCATATGATATACAGGGGCAACCTGCACCAGTGATAGCACAATGGACGGGCAGTGCCACAACCCTCAGCACATAATTCCTTATTGGCTAAACTGCACCAGTGATAGCACAATGGGCTGCAGTATTGCCTGGGTTACATCTCATCAGAGTGCAGGGGAGTGATCACCACACTGCGAGTCCTTTCCAGCCAATCGTGCTTCTCCTGCATGACATATCGGGCATCAGGGACATCGGGGGCAGGGTTGGAGGAGGAGCCAGATTGTATGTTGATGCCAGGCTCACTGTCTCCCGGGAGATCAAATGAAGAGTTCGTGTTGCCAGTAGGTTTGGATTCTGCCGTGCCCACGTCCTGCACTTCTGGGGTGTCATTTTGGGCCCCCTGCAGCACAGGATCAAGGTGCAAGTCCAGCAGATTCTCCTCTTGTTTCCCCAGTGGGACATCGACACCCCCGTTCTGCCCAACACCCACATGTGGCACTTGTGAGAGGCCTGGGAGCTCCCGCAACTGCCGGGATAGGACTGAAACACAAAGTGGCACAGAGTGAACATTAGGGGTGGGGGACATTTGGGGCTCAGTTAATAGGGGGAGGGGACAGTAGAAATCAGTGACCCCCCCCAGCTCTGAGCTCATCATGTTACTGTGAGAGCAAGTGATGGACATGCAGCCCCGCCCCCATTCCTATAAACAGCCAATACACCCCAATAAATGGAAGCCCCGCCCACCAGGGTAAAAAGGCTATTTAGGGAAAACCTGCCCTTAAGCTGCACCCCCTAACCCTTTCCTCTTCAGACAAGTGTAACAAGGTGGCAATTCCTCTTCTCTTGCAACTGTCATTTCCACTCTCTGCACTGCTCATCATGACTACACGCAACATTCACACTCCATTCAGCACAATGTCTGCAGGTTCTGTCACAGGCTGGACTGGGTGAGTGCAAAGCATTGTGGGAAGAGCTGATCTGAGACACTGCTTCTGTAGGGAGTTCTTAGCATGTGACCCCCCGCTCCCCCCGTAGTTACACCACTGACTTTCTCTTTCCTACTGACGGAACCTTCATTCCACTGTCACTTGCTCCAGCCCCCGGGGAACACAACCCAGCAGGGAACCACTTGTCAGGTGACTCACCCGTGTGCCGGCCGTCCTGGGGGGCTCCTTTGCCAAATGGGTACAAACTGGGGAAGAGGATGAGGCTGAAGGACAGGAGCAGAACCTAAAGAAAAAACAGCAGCACATCAGTGTCACCCACACACCCCAATTACTTTCTACTCAACCCCCACTCTCTGTGAAACTGCTCTGGCCCCAATCAAGGGCCCCCTTACCCACAGCAGGACATTGGGGTACACAGTAGGGCCCCCTTACCCACAGCAGGACATTGGGGTACTTACCATGACACAGGTGCTGGATGTTGTAGTCTTCACTCCCGTCTGTCTCAGTAAAGTCTGGAGGCTCCGGAGCTGCTGCAGCAACGTCCTGCGGTAACACAAGGCACTTCACTTAGACTGGGCATTAGCCAGAGGCACATACACTGGGCGTGGCATTAGCCAGAGGCACATACACTGGGCGTGGCATTAGCCAGAGGCACATACACTGGGCGTGGCATTAGCCAGAGGCACATACACTGGGCGTGGCATTAGCCAGAGGCACATACACTGGGCGTGGCATTAGCCAGAGGCACATACACTGGGCGTGGCATTAGCCAGAGGCACATACACTGGGCGTGGCATTAGCCAGAGGCACATACACTGGGCGTGGCATTAGCCAGAGGCACATACCGATTCTGTTTCTGCAGCTGCTGAACCTGATTCTGTAGCAAGTGGTTTTGGGTGGTACAGGCAGTGACCCTAAAACAAGAGACCAATGTTCAGTTTGATGCACTCACTCACAATGAGAGCGCTCAAGTACCCACTCACATAACAAGCGCTCAAGTAGTCACTCACATAACAAGCGCTCAAGTACCCACTCACATAACAAGCGCTCAAGTAGTCACTCACATAACGAGCACTCAAGTAGTCACTCACATAACGAGCACTCAAGTAGTCACTCACATAACAAGCGCTCAAGTAGTCACTCACATAACGAGCACTCAAGTAGTCACTCACATAACAAGCGCTCAAGTAGTCACTCACATAACGAGCACTCAAGTAGTCACTCGCATAACGAGCACTCAAGTACTCACTCACATAAAGAGCACTCAAGTAGTCACTCACAATAAGAGTGCTCACTCACTCCCATTACCTGTTCTCCAGCCCGTCCACATACTCCTTCTTCTTCTTGCGACTCTCCTGGGCAGAACGCTTGTTGCGGATTTTCCTGCGCACACGTTTCAGCGCCCGCTCCTCATTCTGCATGCAGAGAACACACGTGTTGGATGGCACATGTTACAGGGGAAAGGGGTGACAGTCTCAGGGCCACTGGCTGTTTAGGGGAGCAGCAGTAGAGTCACGTGAGGGCACTTACCTTTGTGAGGGGCAGGTGTTGGGGTAAAACTATTCCTTCCTTTCCCAGGAGACGAGACTCTTCCTCAGTCAGTCGGAGATCCTGGGAATGAGAGTGGGAATTCAGCGACATTCCCTACACGTCACACACTCCAGTGATCCAGTGTATTCTCTCTCTACACTGCCCCCCAACAACAAGCAGAATCAGTGTCACTAGACAAAGTGGGACCCCAATATGTGAATGGGTGACACACACTGCAGTGCTGCCTGGAGAGGCCTGAGACTGTGTCATTCAGACTGTCAGTGCAACTGTCACATGAAGGATAAGAGCAATGGCCGTGTGCATGACAGTGAGAGGGATAAGGAGACATGAGCACAGCACTAAATTATGGACGTAAATAAACACTTGTGTGAATGAGGGATAATCCCCCCATAATTCCCATCCCCCCCTCAATCCTAATTCCTTCAATACACGACCCCTATAAATCATACCGGCTGTCCCTGGAACTGACTGTCACATTCTTCACTCTCCTCCTCCTCCTCCTCCTCCATGCTCACACTAATCAGCTCCCTTGGCTCTGAGTCAGCACAGAAATCTGGGAAATAAGAAATGTCAGTAGAAGGATATTATCAGAGTGTAAGCTCTGCAGGGGCAAGGACAATACTAGTGCTATTATCAGAGTGTAAGCTCTGCAGGGGCAAGGACAATACTAGTGCTATTATCAGAGTGTAAGCTCTGCAGGGGCAAGGACAATACTAGTGCTATTATCAGAGTGTAAGCTCTGCAGGGGCAAGGACAATACTAGTGCTATTATCAGAGTGTAAGCTCTGCAGGGACAATACTAGTGCTATTATCAGAGTGTAAGCTCTGCAGGGGCAGGGTCAATGCTAGTGCTATTATCAGAGTGTAAGCTCTGCAGGGGCAGGGACAATACTAGTGCTATTATCAGAGTGTAAGCTCTGCAGGGGCAGGGACAATACTAGTGCTATTATCAGAGTGTAAGCTCTGCAGGGACAATACTAGTGCTATTATCAGAGTGTAAGCTCCGCAGGGGAGGGGTCAATGCTAATTATGAGGAACATGTGACATTATATAAATACCGAGATCGATGAAAATATCCCCCTCGCAGATGTCGGAGCGCACACTTTGCAGGAGGTCCCCTGAATCGTCTTGCTGCAGGGAGTAGTCGTGTTGCAGGGAGTAGTTGTGCTCACTCTGTATAACGTTTGGGCTGCCGGGGGGAGAGGGGTCCCAGACCCCAGGGGACACATCACAGGTTACAGGTGAGGAGTAGGCAATATCAGAGATTCCGCTGTCACTCAGGGGAGGGGAAGTGCTCAGGTTGGAGTCGTCACATCCCCCGAGGAGCTCACTCAGGAAATCCTCCACTGTGGGGTCACTCAGCATCTGCACAGAGGGAGGGGCTTGTTACCAGAATGCACAGAGGGAGGGGCTTGTGTTACCCAGAATGCACAGAGGGAGGGGCCTGTGTTACCAGAATGCACAGAGGGAGGGGCCTGTGTTACCCAGAATGCACAGAGGGAGGGGCACTGTGTTACCCAGAATGCACAGAGGGAGGGGCCTGTGTTACCCAGAATGCACAGAGGGAGGGGCCTGTGTTACCCAGAATGCCCAGAGGGAGGGGCTTGTGTTACCAGAATGCACAGAGGGAGGGGCCTGTGTTACCAGAATGCACAGAGGGAGGGGCCTGTGTTACCCAGAATGCACAGAGGGAGGGGCACTGTGTTACCCAGAATGCACAGAGGGAGGGGCCTGTGTTACCCAGAATGCCCAGAGGGAGGGGCTTGTTACCCAGAATGCCCAGAGGGAGGGGCCTGTGTTACCCAGAATGCACAGAGGGAGGGGCCTGTGTTACCCAGAATGCCCAGAGGGAGGGGCACTGTGTTACCCAGAATGCACAGAGGGAGGGGCACTGTGTTACCCAGAATGCACAGAGAGAGGGAAGCACGTGACCCAGGCTGTTGTTGTCACCTCAGAATCCAGGGTGCAGGAGTCAGGGGCCCCCCAGGAGTCAGTAGGAAGTGTTCCCTCCAGCAGGAAGTCCAGGAGATGAGTCTCCATGTCTGTAATGTCCCCCAGCAGTGACATCTGAGCAGAGACAAAGGGAACGACGAGTTCAGTCTCCCCCTGACTGGAATCACTTTCTCTGGGGCCGAATAATAACAAGACGAGATGGAATGGGCCCCAGGTCTGACAATCACTGATCAGGAAATCGGGGGCACCAGCCTTGAACGTCCCCCACCTCCGCCAGTCGCTAAGTGATCAGTAAGTGCGATTCCGCCGCTCCTCACGTCTCCTTCCAACTCATCAACAATCGCGTCACCTGGAAATCCCCACCGAACTGCACTCTGGGTATTTCCGCACTCCCAGCATTCCCTTCAGCGCGTCACGCCCCCTCCGCTCTATTTCCTGCTTCTCTCCCTCCTGACACGTGATCTCTCAGCTCCGCCCTCTCGCTTGTTCCGGCCTGAAACGATTTGTTTGTTGAGACGAGGCCGGATGAGCCGAGAGTGTGAGAACCAATAGAATATTCAGCACAATTGTCACTGTCAGGGGCTGATTGGCTCCAATCACACAAGTGTGGACCAATGAGGAAGCTTTAGGGGAAGTGCAAGTTTAGAGGAACCAATAGGGACTCGGAGACGTCACAATCCAGCCAATAGGAGCAAATGAAGCATCAGGCAAAGTCCAGGAATGAAGTTTAGGAGGAATTTAGGAACACAGAGGAATGCAGAAACCAATGAGCGATTATAGGATTTAACAGGCGTCTTTTGTTTCACATCTGGCAGCAAATGCAGCGTTATGACATCACACATTTGTGCAGTGACATCAGCACGGCCGCCGCCATCTTGGATTTGCCGCAGAACTTCTCACAGTCACATCCTCCAGGAAACAGGAAGTTGTATGTGATTTGTGGAAAACCTGTGTTTAAACTGCTTTATTTATTGACATGAAACGCGTCAGGCTTTTCTCTACTGATAAATCTCTTCTCATTTTATGTCACTTCCACTTCTGTTTCTCACACATTTAGTTGCTTCAATTGGCACCAACACCCCAATTCCAGCCGTACCCCCAGACTTGCTGCTCTCTGCTCTCTCTGTTGGGTCACATTGTCAGGGGGTCGCAGGAGGGTCAGGGGGTCGCAGGAGGTCGGAGGCACAGGCTGGAATTCCTCCCCAGTTGCTGCTAAATCCACGTATTGCTCAAACGAGTGTCAGCTCTTGGCCCAGTAACGAGGAGCTCACGGCCCCACACACATTATTCCCATAACAGACTTTGTGCAGAAATGTAATGGCCCCTAGTGACCCCTTTTATATTCCTCACATTGGTTCAACCTGAACGGAATATTGAATTCTGCAGATTTGTCATCAGATCACTAAAGTCTTATTCCTCATTATTCCTTTATCATCTGACTGTTTCATTGACTTCTTCTCTTTCCTACACGTCATTATTCTCTTTCCTATTCCCTCTCATCAGCTTCTCATGTCTCATCACTTCATTCTACTGACTGGGGACATTTATCATTATTATCATCATTATTATTTCATTATCATTTATTCATTGTGTCATTATTAAGTTAGGGAGGAAAAAAGACACACGTCCATCAACTTTTTATGTCTATATTTAATCTGCTTAACTGCTACTGACCCAGAGGAAGCAAAACCCATCTGAAGTCTCTCCAATTTGTCTCAGAGGGGGAAAATCCCAGGTGCAGGACTTTACATTTATCAACATTGAATCTCATTTGCCACTTAGCTGCCCAGATTGCCAGTTAGTCAAGATCCTGTTGCAAGTGCCACATCCTGGATGGAATTAATTGGGCTGATAGTTTTGTCTCATCTGCAAACACTGATACATTACTTACAATCCCCTCCCCTAAGTCATTAATGAACAAGTTAAATAAAAGTGGCCCCAATACTGAGCCCTGGGGGACCCCACTAAGAACCTTACTCCAAGTAGAGAATGTCCCATTAACAACCCCCCTCTGTACCCGATCCTGTAGCCAGTTTCCTATCCATGTGCAAACGACTTCATTAAGCCCAACAGACCTTAGTTTAGAAAGCAGTCGTTTGTGGGGCACAGTATCAAACGCTTTGGCAAAATCCAAATAGATCACATCTACTGCCCCCCCACTGTCCAGAATCTTACTTACCTTATCATAAAAAGCAATCAAATTAGTCTGACATGACCTATCCTTCATAAAGCCATGCTGATTGCTGCTCATAATGACATTCACTAGGACAAAATTTTGAATGTGATCCCTTAACAAGCCTTCAAATAATTTGCCCACCACAGATGTCAAGCTTACTGGCCTATAATTGCCAGGCTGAGATCGTAATCCCTTTTTAAATATTGGAATAACATCAGCTTTTCTCCAATCCATAGGCACCATACCAGATAACAGTGAATCTGAGAAAATCAGAAATAAGGGCTGGTCTAAAACTGAACTAAGCTCTCTTAGAACCCGGGGGTGTATGCCATCAGGCCCTGGAGCCTTGTTTACATTAATTTGTATTAACCCTTTAAGTGCCACAGAACGTAGAATCTACGTTCTGCAGCACTTCCGGGTTTGCGAGCGGAGGAGCGACTGTTAGAGCCGCTCGCTCCGCTCCTTCACGATCCCCTGGCCCTAGACAACGAGCAGAGCAGGGGATCGTGTGGCCCCTGGGGCGCGACCGCCCAGGGGCCCCAAAGCAGCAGCAGGGACGCGTTTCCTATGCGTCCTGCTGCTGCCTGCGCTGCACTTCCGCCCAGCTCCGCCCCCCCATGGCTGCTGACCGTTGGAGCTGGAGATCTGCTGCGTGGGACCCTTTCTCATCGATCTGATGCATCTACCCCAGGTAAGTGTAACATTTACACACACAAAAACACACAAACACACCAACACACACTTATTACAGTAATATACACTTACATTCACACTTACACACACTCACACATAGATCTTTGGGGATTGGGGGGGGTCACACACACTCACAGCACCCATGTACACTTGCACACGCGCACACGCGCAAATAACATGCAATTTACCCGTTGTGCACACGCATATGTACATATATGGCTTTGTGGCTTTTTTTTTTTTTTTCTTATCGCATCGTCTCTTTTTGGGCTAAAAAAATGTTTTATTGCCGTTCCGAATAGCGTATTCACTAACCGTACTGTGCAATAGCTTTTGTATGTTATTTTGGTGGTTATATTGCAATTTTGGGTATTTTGGTGCATTTTTAGCCATTTTATTGAATTTTTAGCCATTTTATTGCATTTTCAGCTCTGCATTTGTGTTGTTCACTTGTTTCTGTCCGTATAATCGATTTGGCCCAGCTAAAATATTCAAACGGTAATTCTGGTGGCTGATTACACTAGTGTGAAAAAAAAAAGCATTGATTTTTGTGGTTTTATTAGTTTTTGGTGATTTATTTGCATTTCACACTGTTGTGTTAGTTTGTTTTGCCTTGTAAATTTTATCTACTATATATCCATTTGTGGGTCTCTGTGCGCCACATAGTTTGGTATATCTTTGCATATTGGGCATCAAAGTGTTCAGTAGACCCCTGGCGTTCATATTTAGGATGTTTTATGCTGATACGTTACGAAATGTGGGGCATATAATGGGGTAAAATTCAAGCTTTGTGACGATTTTCAGAAATTTGATAAAAACCGTTATGTTCAGCATTGCTTTGCAGTTTGGCAGTTTGCAGTAGAAACACTTATTTACCCATATTGGATTCGTCAGAATGTGTACTTTCTGAAAATATATGGTTTTCTGGGGTCTCTGTACTGTTAGGTGGTCTAATGTCGCATAATACACACACCGGGTGGTTATATTGCAGCAGCCAGCGCGTCAGCCGTGAAAATGTCTATACATATTGTCATTTGGGGGTCTCTGTGCGCCACATAGTTTGGTATATCTATGCATATTGGGCATCAAACTGTTTAGTAGACCCATATGTTTATATTTAGGATGCTTTATGCTGGTAATGATACATGGACAATACGATGCTGGAAAGTTGAAGCTTTGAGGTAATTTTCAGATATTTCACCAAAACCGCCAAATTTGGCAAAGCCTTGCGACTCAGTAGTTTGGGGCAGAAAGGCATGGGTACCCATTTTAGATTCTGTATAATGTGTACTTTCCAAAAATATATGGGTTTGGGGGGTAAACATATATTTCTGTGTTTTTACCCCACAAAAATGCAGTCAATGTGTTGATCTTTCATTAGCTGAAGTTACCCACGGGACTGTTTGTATGCGCTAACTTCATTTTGGGGCCTCTAAATGCCAGATACTTTGGTAAACCTATGCACAATGGGCACCAAACTGTTTGGAGGAACCCTGGCAATCACAATTTGGGTGCTTTTTTGTGATACATAACGATACATGGGTGATATGGTGCTAGGAAGTTGAAGGTTTGAGGCAATTTTCAGATATTTCACCAAAACCGTCAATTTTGGGAAAGCCTCGCGACTCAGTAGTTTGGAGCAGAAAGGTATGGGTACCCATTTTAGATTCAGTAGAATGTGTACTTTCCAAAAATGTATGGGTTTGAGGGGTAAACATATATTTCTGTGTTTTTACCCCACAAAAATGCAGTCAATGTGTTGATCTTTCATTAGCTGAAGTTACCCACGGGACTATTTGTATGCGCTAACTTCATTTTGGGGCCTCTAACTGCCAGATACTTTGGTAAACCTATGAACAATGGCCACCAAACTGTTTGGAGGAACCCTGGCAATCATATTTAGGGTGTTTTTTCTTGGTGCGTAACGATACATGGGTGATATGGTGCTGAGAAGTTGAAGCTTTGAGGAAATTTTCAGATATTTCACCAAAACCGACAATTGTGGGAAAGCCTTGCGACTCAGTAGTTTGGAGCAGAAAGGCATGGGTACCCATTTTAGATTCGGTAGAATGTGTACTTCCCAAAAATATATGGGTTTTGGGGGGTAAACATATATTTCTGTGTTTTTACCCCACAAAAATGCAGTCAATGTGTTGATTTTTCATTAGCTGAAGTTACCCACGGGACTGTTTGTATGCGCTAACTTCATTTTGGGGCCTCTAAATGCCAGATACTTTGGTAAACTTATGAACAATGGCCACCAAACTGTTCAGAGGAACCCTGGCAATCATATTTAGGGTGCTTTTTCTTAGTACGTAATGATACATGGGTGATATGGTGCTGGGAAGTTGAAGGTTTGAGGCAATTTTCAGATATTTCACCAAAACCGACAATTGTGGGAAAGCCTTGCGACTCAGTAGTTTGGAGCAGAAAGGCATGGGTACCCATTTTAGATTCAGTAGAATGTGTACTTCCCAAAAATATATGGGTTTGGGGGGTAAATATATATTTCTGTGTTTTTACCCCACAAAAAATGCAGTCAATGTGTTGATTTCTCAGTAGCTGAAGTAAAGTCCTGATCAATTTGGATGTGCTAACTACATATTGGTGTCTCTAAATGCCAGATACTTTGGTAAACCTATGCATAATGGGTATCAAACTGTTCAGTGGACCCCTGGCAATCATATTTCAGGTGCTTTTTCTTGGTACCTAATATAGTTTGGGATATGCGGAGCAGCAAAATAAAACCTTTGAAATGATTTTTCAAAATTTTGAATTTTATTTTGAAAAACCGCTATGTTCAGACAAGCTTTTATGTTTGGTAGTTTGGAGTAGAGAGACATAGTTACCCATTTTGTAATCGGCAGAATGTCTACTTTTCAAAAATGTATGGTTTTCTGGGGTAAACCTATGGTTTCAGGATTTTTTGCCTTGGAATCTAAAGTATGCCGTTTTCTGCCTTAGTGCTTTCAAAATCCAGTAATATACTGCCGGGAGTTTTTGCTGTACAGAAATCCTAAATCTCCCTAAAACTATACATATCTGGTATTGGCACGTTCGAGAGACATAAGGCTTTCCAAATCAGTTGGATTTTCATCCGTAAAATGAAATATTTTTCTGGTATAAATTGATATACGATGAAAAATGGTAATTTTTCTTTTTTTTTTGGTATTTAGCACTATAAATTTTTTTGCACAGGTGGAAATACATGAAAACTCAGGCAGATTTAGAAACCGAAAAAAACAATGTATAGTTTTCCTAGGTAAACTATAGGTTTCCCCTCAGAAAATGCCCCTAAAGTGAGAGAGCACAAAATGTTTCAAAAACGGCTGGCATTTCGCGTAACCAAAATGTGAAATTCTGCTGGCACTTAAAGGGTTAAAGCTTTATGAATCATATCCTGAGTCAGCCACTGACTAGATTGAGCTGAGCCATTAGTGCAGCTATAAAGTGAGCCTGGGAACTCACACTCCTCTATTGTATACACTGAAGAAAAGAACTGATTTAACACATTTGCCTTATCTGTATCTGTTACAACCAGACTGGTACCATTATTTAATGGAGCAGCATGTCATTGTGCCATTGTTTACTTCATTATTTTATAGTGTAATCATTTAATGGTTGTACTATTTCAAACATCATTCCATTGTGCCATTATTTTCAAAATCATCATCATTTCATTGTGTTATAATTTTATTGTACCATCATTTCATTTTGCCATTATTTATTTTATTGTTTCATTCTGCAATTATTTCCATGATCATTTCATTGTTGTCCCAGACAGGACAGTTAAAGAAACAATAACAACCAAAAATTGTTTTTTTAAAAAAAAGTGTTTTAAAGGAATGAGATTATAATATAGTGTTACCCTGCACTGGTAAAACTGGTGTGTTTGCTTCAGATACACTACTATAGTTTATATAAACAAGCTGCTGTGTAGCCATGGGGGCAGCCATTCAAGCACAGGATACACAGTAGATAACAGATAAGTACTACTATAGTTTATATAAACAAGCTGCTGTGTAGCCATGGGGGCAGCCATTCAAGCACAGGATACACAGTAGATAACAGATAAGTACTACTATAGTTTATATAAACAAGCTGCTGTGTAGCCATGGGGGCAGCCATTGAAGCACAGGATACACAGTAGATAACAGATAAGTACTACTATAGTTTATATAAACAAGCTGCAGTGTAGCCATGGGGGCAGCCATTCAAGCACAGGATACACAGTAGATAACAGATAAGTACTACTATAGTTTATATAAACAAGCTGCTGTGTAGCCATGGGGGGCAGCCATTCAAGCACAGGATACACAGTAGATAACAGATAAGTACTACTATAGTTTATATAAACAAGCTGCTGTGTAGCCATGGGGGCAGCCATTCAATCACAGGATACACAGTAGATAACAGATAAGTACTACTATAGTTTATATAAACAAGCTGCTGTGTAGCCATGGGGGCAGCCATTCAAGCACAGGATACACAGTAGATGACAGATAAGTACTACTATAGTTTATATAAACAAGCTGCTGTGTAGCCATGGGGGCAGCCATTCAAGCACAGGATACACAGTAGAAACAACAAACAAACAAATAATAATTTTGTTATTAAAAGAATAATTAATATTGTTTAAAGGACAAGGAAAGTGTAAAATAGAATAAGGCTAGAAATGCTGTATTTTGTATACTAAACATAAACATGAACTTACTGCACCACAAGCCTAATCAAACAAATTATTTATGCTTTCAAAGTTGGCTACAGGGGGTCACCATCTTGTAACTTTGTTATACATCTTTGCAAGACCAAGACTGTGCACATGCTCAGTGTGGTCTGGGCTGCTTAGGGATCGTCATAAATGATCAAAACAGCACAAGTCAAATAATATCTGCCAGAAGCCGATACAACAAGACTGATTAATAATCAGAATATACAGACTGCACTGGCTCCTGTGTTCAAGAAATTTTCGTTAACCGCACACTAAAACCGCCCTTCCTGAAATGATCACCTGGTGCACAACGATAGAGGCATCGGCCACCTCACAGAGTCATAGAAAAGAATTTCGCCGGCACACAGGATTTTAGGCTGCAGGGCGAGCCCTTGCAATTTTTTAATGCAGTGCAGGTCCTGTGTTGTCATGTAATATAATGTGGATTTTATAGTTTTTGTATTGTTTAATACAAACTTTCTCCAACTCTGCAGAACCAGTGGAATTGGAAACAGTAAAGGGGATGTAAAGGCAAAAATAAAATCCAATACAAATCTCTACACAGTCGCCGACTGCTCTACAGGGAAACAAACAAAGCTGCTTGAGTTCTGCATGGCTGGGAAGTAAGGCGGGGGCTCCCCCTGCTGTACATAAGTATGATTGTTTCCCTGCAGAGCAGTTAGGGACCGTCTGACAATTCCTATCCACAGCAGTAAATGAAGGGAGAATTTCACTGCATACAGTCAGGTTTCTCATAAAAACGGTACACATTTTTTAATTAAAGTATATTGGAGAAAGGTTTCTTTTACATTAAAGAAAATATCAGCTGTCAATCAAATATTGTCTGCCCCTCCTCTATGCCAAGACAATTACTTTCACTTTCCATTCAGCACTTCCTACATGTCACTGCTCTCCCCACATTCCCCCAATCTCTTCACCATTTAATTGTGTAACCAGGACATGGGGATGGACATCAGGTCCCCCATTCTGGTGCACAAACAAGATTCTGAGATGATACAAGACTTGTCTTAATAACAGTGTCCCACACAATGACTCCTGCCTGCTTGTTATAATTATGAATTCCCAGACTGAAGGAAACAAGATTCAAATCATTTATACAGTGTAATTAAACTTCATTGTGATTGACTAATGTGAGAAAATAGGATTTTGAATATTTTTTTGGGGTGATGGGTCCCCTTTAAGGCAGGGCATTGCTGGTTTACATTGAGTTTAGGGAATATATTTTTAAGTTAATTAATTTGAAGAGGAAAGAAAGGATTGTTTTATTTGAACATTTAAACATTTTTTTTGGAGGGCAAGAGAACTTGGAGACTTTAAGGGGCAACTTTACTTAAGGTCGAATATCGAGGGTTAATTAATCCTCGATATTCGAAGTTAAATCCTTCGACTTCAAATATCGAAGGATTTAGCGCTATTCGAACGATTAATTCCTTCGAATCGTTCGTTTCGAAGGACTTGAATCCATCGATCGAACGATTTTTCTTCAACCCAAAAAAGATTGCTAAGCCTGTGTGGACCTTCCCCATAGGCTAACATTGACTTCGGTAGCTTTTAGGTGGCGAACTAGGGGGTCGAATTTTTTCTTAAAGAAACAATACTTCGACTATCGAATGGTCGAATAGTCGAACGATTTTTAGTTTGAATCGTTAGATTTGAAGTCGTAGTCGAAGTAGCCCATTCGATGGTCGAAGTAGCCAAAAAAAACCTTTCGAAATTCAAAGTTTTTTTTCCTCTATTCCTTCACTCGAGCTAAGTAAATGGGCCCCTAATTGTGTGTTGTGTGAAGTGATAGGAAATCCTTGGGTGGGGGGTGGATAAGTCTGGTAAAATCTTTTCAGAGATGGTGGGTAGGATGGTTTGCCTGTTGAGTATTATAGTGAATTCTGGGATATGAATGGTAGGTATGTGTCTGATATACTGTATGTACGATTGTATTAGAGGATGGAAGGTTATCTGAAAGTAGAGACCTATCACGTTATTAAATACTGATTATAAGATTATTGCTAGGGTGATAACAAATAGACTAAGAGGAGTGATTGGTAAGATGATAGGTGAGGAACAGGTATGTGGAGTGCCAGGGAGACAGGTTGGAGAGATACGGTATGGTATGCGAGGGAAAGGAATCAAGCTGTGCCAATTGTGACTGTGGATTTTGAAAAGGCATTTGATAGGGTTGTGCATGATTTTATGTTTAAAGTTTTGGAAAGAATGGGGTTGCCTGAGAGGTTTTTGGCATGGATTAAATGTTTGTATAGAGATTTGGTAAGTATGGTTCAAGTTAATGGTTTTTTGACTGAGGGTTTTGGGGTTGAATCGGGTGTAAGACAGGGATGTCCTTTGTCCCCAATGTTGTTTATTTGTACAATTGAGCCCTTGTTGCGTGTGATTATGAGGGATAAAGTTTTGCGTGGGATTGAAGTGCCAGGAAGTTGTGGAAGAGATTTGCGTGTGATTGCGTACATGGATGACGTAACTTTGGTGTGTAAGTCGCAGGCTGCTTTCAGAAGAACAAGGTTGCTAATAGAATGTTTCTGTATGGTAAGCGGATTTAAAGTAAATCTGGATAAAAGTGTATGTAAAAGTTTTGGAGCATGGGCAGAAATTGATTTGAGTGGTTGGAAGGTATGTAGAGGTGGGATAAAAGTGCTTGGAGTTGTTTTTGATTTAGATATGAGAGGATATGAAAGTTGGCAGAGGGTAGATGAGAAAATTAAGAATAAATTAGGGTCGGTTGACTTTGGGTGGGAGAATTTTGATTAAAAAAGCAGTTATTATACCTATATATTAATATGGTTTTACACCTACAGATAAAGTTTTACGTAGAATTATTTGGTTCATTTTTTGTTTCATGTGGAATTCCAAGATGGAAGATTGAAAAAGAGAGAAAGTGATGAAGCAGAAATTGAATGGAGGGAAAGGGATGGTTAATATGGAGCTGATCTTGGCTGTCAAGTATGTAAGTATGTGTGTGAACTTGTGTAAGAAAGAACGTTGGGCTGGGTGTATGGTGAGATATGTTGGGAGAAGATATGGTTTATGTGCAGTTGCAAATTGCAGATAGTATCACTCTGGAGAAACACTTTCATCACTCAGTTATCCTTTTAGTTGGAAATACACAACATGTTTCGGATCAAAGATCCTTCCTCAGGTGCTTGTATAAACAGTGCACATAACCCAAATCTCATTTTAGTCTCAAAAAATACAAACAAGTGTGTCCATTGCCCCATGTGGCTAGACACATTATTAGTAAAGATTGTTTCAAAAGTCTTACAGAGTATTGCCCCCTAATGGCCTGCTCCGGGAATGCACCAAAAGTCCAAATCACTGATACAGGATCCTTCATATATTGCAGTTATTGGTAGTGTCCGACCTGCTGAGTATTTTACCAGCCTGGCAAGTAAAAACGATGCTTGACCCCAATGTTATTAAAAGGGAAAAAAATGTAAATATATAGGAAGGCCGGTATTTTTTTCCAAAAAAGGTGGCAACCCTACTGCATTCACTATCACTTGGAGATAAATCGTTTGCACTTATAAATTCACTGAATAATTCACATTTTTTTCACTCTTTTTTATTTTATTTTTTATTTTTATTTCTATTGTTATTTTTAAATTTTCAAACTTTCACAACTTCACTTTTTTGGGTCCTCTTCTTTTAAGTTAAATTAAAAGAACACTATTATCACTGTCAATAATCACGGTGGGTGCCAATAAAGTATAAAAATACTATACTATATTTTATTCTCTCTGTTAAATCCCCCTCCTCAATGAATTTTTGAGGAATTTAGCACTTTATTTTCTGTAAGTAAAAACGATGCTTGACCCCAATGTTATTAATAGGGAAAAAAATGTAAATATATAGGAAGGCCGGTATTTTTTTCCAAAAAAGGTGGCACCCCTATTGCTGAGTAAAGTGTCCAAGCAATGTGTTCAAAAGATAAAATCATCAATCAGATTATACAAAACATTTATATCTTTGTGTGTTATTTAATCCTAATGATTCAAGTGTATGTAAAGTGTCAATCCATTTGGCTTCACATGGAAGTAGCAACTTCATCCTATAATTCCCCTACTTAGTAATAGACAAATGTTTGCTCACCCGGGTGTGGGTTTTCATTGCATTTGGATTATAGTTATAGATCTTTTGTGTTCGTTAATTCATTCTTATTCTTACTTTCCTGGATGTTTGGCCCACATACATTTTCCCACATGGACATGTTAGACCAGACACTACACAGCCAGTATCACATGTAAAGTATTGTTCATTGTGTATTTTATTGCCACTTCATGGATGGGTAACGTGTTCACCTTTTATAATAGAAATACAACATCCACAATTGAGGCATGAGAAGGTTCAGTACCTTACGTGTACCTCAAAATCTTGTTGTTTTCTGTTTACATAATAAATCTGACTTAACCAATATATATATCAGCAACATTCCTTCCCCTTGTATAGGAAATGATAGGCAGCTCCTTACAATGGTTTCTTAATGTGGGGTCTTTCTCTACTATGGGGCAATAATGACATATAAGTCTCTGTATTGTTTTGCTATCGGAGTCCTATGTGGATACAAATGGGAACTGTTCTTTTTTCTTTATAGTTTTATGTAGCAAAGATTCCCTTTCAATCCTAAATTCTTCATCAAAGTATCTGGTTTATATCATTAGCTATAAATTTTTCAATGAACCCATTTGCACTGATATTTTAACTCATCAGACGCGATCCTTTGTACCGTAAGGAATTGTCCCCTACGTATCCCCCTATCTCTCTATTTGCTGGATTTGTCTCTATTAAGGATATTGCCATTTTTGATGACTTTCATATCCAAGTAATGTAATGTTTCAACATCTTATTCAGCAGTGAATTTTATGGTGGAATGCTGTGAATTAATGTATTCTATTAATTCAATCTAGATTCGTCAGTAAAAATATGTCATCCGCAAATCGTAGATAACATTTGATATGTGTCCTAAATTTGCTCAATGTAATACAAACAGATGTTGGCATCGCTGTACCCTGTATTTGTATAAAAAAATCACTGTCAACGCTGAAATAGTTAAGAACCAGATAAAGTAAAGAGTAAATGATATTATGTGGGGTTTTAGTAGCGAGGAGTGTATTGTAAGCCTTCCTCATGTCTATAGAAGTATAGAGACATCTCTATCCTCTCCTACATATGTAAATTCCTATAATCTACAAAGAAAATCAGTCGTATCCTAAAGACAATCCGGTATATAAATATAAATAATATCCTAAAGATAATTACCCACATATTGTGACAATAGCTGCAACACAGACCCCATACCAGATACGATGGGCCTACGCGGGGGATTGATGAGACTTTTATTGACCTTGGGAAGCAAATAGAAAACAGGAGTACATGGGGAGTTGTTCTTAAATAATCTCTGTTATTTTTGGTTATAATACCAGATACAAAAGAGAAGGCAAGTGCTAGAAGAATAATATCCAGAAACAAATTGCTGTATAGCTAAAAAATCACAGATTATTGAGGGGAAAGGAAACAAAGAAACAGAACAGTCATATAGTGTAGTATTTTTTAAAACTATTATGGGCAGATTTACTAAACTCGAATCCAAAAATATTCAAATTTCGAAGTAATTTTTTGGGTACTTCGAATCATTCAAATCGATCGAATTTGATCAAAGTAAAAATCGTTCAACCATTCGATAATCGAAGTACTGTCTCTTTAAAAAATCCTTCAACTCAATACTTCGCCAAATAAAAGCTACCGAATTGAATGTTAGCCTATGGGGACATTGTAGATAGGTTTTGAGCACTTTTTATGATCAAATAAAAATCATTCGATCGATCACTTAAAATCGTTCGATTGAACGATTTTTATTTGATCGTTCGATCTAATATTTTGCACAAAAATCCTTTGAGTTCAATATTCGAAATTCGAAGGATTTTACTTCGAGGGTCAAATTCAAGGGTTTTTTAACCCTCGAAAATCGACCCTTGATAAATCTGCCCCTTAGTGTTCCACTCAATGTTTTACGATTATCCCTTTATGTTAGAGAAACTTTATTGTCTCCCTTAACAAAAAAGTTTTACTTAGTTGAACTCATAATAAATTCCTCAGGGTGAATAAAAAAGTAAAGGCCCCAAACAAAAAACGAATACAAAAATCACACACCAAAATAATTATAGTGATACAGGAAAAACAAAGTGAATAAGGTACAGCGTAACCCACACTTTAAACATAGAAATGATCGCAGCAGAACGAGTGACTTGTATGTGTAATATAAGACGCCATTCCTCCCGGTGGTAAATCATACTCACAGGACGGAGGAGATCACAGGCATTGTATCTAATTGGTGATTTACTCCGTTCTCAGTCTTCTATCGTTCTTACTTAGGCAGAAAAAAGTGCCATGTGCAGAAGCGTTTTTTACAACTTAATAAATAATTAAAAATACACTCACATACATCCTTATAAAACCCGCATATAAAATCAATAGGGAAGTCCCCGTGTTCAGCTGCCGGTTCCTCAGCGTCTCTCACAGTGTATTGCGCTTCCGCAATCCTTGGATCCTTGCTAGTCCTCGCTAACGCGTTTCGCCTGTTGGCCTCATTTTTGCGCGCTGGGCTCGGCGGCTCAGTGCTGGAGTGAGCACGGCCTGGAGGTTGGGGACCCCTGCGCTAAAGGAAATGGAAAGTAAAGAAATGCAAATCATGGGTTTTTTTCCTTTTGCTTTTTTTCTGTGTATTGACCTAAGACTTTTGACAATTCTGTTTGAAATTTTTTAACTTTGTAATTTTGTAACAAAAAATAACTAAAAAATAAAATATGGAAATGAAAAGGACTTGGTAGGTTTTCTTTCCCTATGGTTTATGAGAAAAGACCAAGTAATGGAAGAGATGGGAAAGTTTAGGTTTGCTGGGTACAGCCTGACAACCGTGACTTGTCGAGTGAATCCTGATCACTTCTCGGCCTATTGGCCTTTGTATGGCCCCGTTTGCTCGTGTTACTCCTGAAATGGTTCATGGGCTGTTGCTATTGGGACACAGACATACTCTTGTGGGAAGGCGATTCTTTGATGGTGAATGATGGCAACTGATGCACCACAGACACTTCGGCTGGATGTTCCAGAGGAGAAGAAACCAACGTGGGGATTGATGCACATTCAGAAGAAGATAATCGAGGGAGTCTTGGTATGACACATGATTCTATTTTTTGCATCCAATCTTTTCCCCAGCAAGGATTTTTCAATGTTACCATTTGTACCATGAATCAGCTGTATACCTGCTAACTGCAATTATGTATCATGGGTGAAAAATAGAACAATGTTTTTGGGACCTTTAATGGTCAGAAAAGGCTCTGGGTTGAGTTTGAACCATCCTCCCCAGTCCTTTTCCATTGAAAGTAATAAAGGCTTTTTGTATTACCCAGGGCAACCAACCATTTACCGGAGTTGTTTTTATTTTGGGCATACCAAAGAGGAATGTACAATTTGGCAATGCTGTAGAAACTTATGGAAACCTGGACACAAGACTGCTGAGTGCCAGATGGGAAGGAAATGTCACCTATGTGGCTTGGGTGAGCACCTCGCTAGACAATGTCCTAAAGTAAAATCTTATGCGGCAGCGGTTTGCGAACCTTTCGGAATATGGAACAGGTGAGACCGAAAGTAAAGAGCCAGAGGTCATGGAGCCTGTTTCATCTTTGGAAGAGGATTCAAGGGATATTCCAGAGGTAGTCCCTGATCTGTTGAGTGCAGAGGGTGAAGACCCAGAAAAGACTTTGGTCGAAAATTCCGAGAATCCTACTGAGATGGAAGTTGAGAAACTCTCCCTTAAGAGAAAGAGTGATTGGGAGAGCAGTGCTTCTACTCCATGGAGTGAGTGGATTGAAGATCTTTCTAGCTCAGAAGAAGTAACAGGTAGTGAATCTTCAGCAGCCATTGATTCTGATACATCTGTCCCACCTGCTGCCTTTTTGGTTAAAGAGAGAGTTGAGGAGTTGACTTGAAATTTGACAGACAGTGTCAGACTGGGAAGCCAGGGGCCCACCAGAAAACCTTAGACTGTGGGCCCACTTTCCAAACTCTTATTCCTCCTCTCCACACTCTTTATATCTACTTACTATATTCTTCCATTATTAAGCATTTTTCCCCATAACGAAATAGGGAATGACCATGAAATAGACTAAATGGTTAGAAGCAACAGGGCCACTGACACCTGGACCCACCGGGAGTTTTCCTGTTATCCCGGTGGGCCAGTCCAACACTGGAGACAGAGACTGTTGTTTCTAAGTCAAAAAGAAAATGCTGTCCAAACAATGCGAGGTGCGAGGGGAGCTCAGGCGGCCAGGGACCAGAGCAAAAACTAGAGGGATGGCAAGAAAAAAAGAACGATACATGATGATGTTTTGTTTTTCCATTTTCTTTAAATATGCAGCTCTGGATAGGCTCTATGAATGTGAGGAGCATTAAGTCTTTGCATAGGAGAACTGCAATATTGAAAAATGTATCATATAATTTGGATATTTTATGCCTACAGGAATCCTTCTTGTCTGAAGAGCCAAAGATAAGGCGGTGGGAGAGCAGGTCATGCGTATGGTCTACAAGTAATGAAAGAAATGCTGGAATTGGTGTTTTGTTTAAAAATAATAATTTTGTTGTGAGTAATGTTGTACATATTGTGCGAGGCGGATCACTCTTTTTTTCTATTTCAACGTTTTATTGGGTTTTCATAAACAGATTATGATTCACATATTAAGTATGTCAAGATAAACATAGAAGAAGAATATATATAAGATATATCAAGGAATTGAACAAATAAGTACATATACTTATAGTCAAAGATTCCAAAGGAAAATAGATAAGAAAGTAAATAAAAAAAACCCTCACTCAGCGGTTTTACAGATGTAAATGAAATGAACTATTAACTAATACAGTAGTATCAAATATCAAAAATATCCTTGAACTAATGGAGATACTTTATATGTAGAACTATCAGATTTGTTATATCCCTAAGATTTCAATTTCATTACTAGGATCAATTTTTTAGAAGAAAAGAGACCAGTTATCAAAAAATCTGCGCTTTAAATGAGGGTTATTTATTTTTGTCCATAATGTTATGTAGAGACCCTGAGATTTGGGTGTATTTATCTCAGGCATTTCCCCTTGGTAAAAAGGACACATAAGGGCCCTTTAGTTAACTCAGGCAGCGATGTCCCTTGCTGGGTCCACATTAGTTCATGGAGTTTGTCCACTAGATGGCACTGTTTGTCAATATAAAAGGGTTTAGCACCATGCGGTCTGGGTCTGTCCTCGGACTTTGCCTCACTGAGAGGTACTACAGGTCCAGGTCTACCAGGAAAGTTAGTTAAGTGTGAGTTAGTGATAGTGAATACAGTAATAGTCACTCTAGGAGTGAAAGTCAGCACAGGGTAGCTAGTGAGCAGATGTGGCTCCAACGAGGAGAAATAGTGGGGTTAGGACCCCGTGGTATTTGAACCACTAGTGCAGGGACTACAGTGGGTGAGTTGAGGACCAGATAGGGTACCAAGACCCCAGGCTGAATACAGTGGGTGAGGTGAGGATCAAGTCCGGTGCCAAGATACAAGACCTCAGGCTGAGAAACCCAAGCCTTAGTGTTTCACCAGAGGGATAGTGCCCAGTGAGAGTGGTAACTATTCCCCAAATCTATTGTTGCTGTAACTTTGATATATATTGAATATTAGACCGTCTGCTGCACCTTGCTCCCCTGGAGGGAATACTATTGTTTGAAGCTACTCTATGATTACTGTGAACATCAAAGTGCTTGTGAACTACAACCTTGCCACTGTTCTCCGTTAATAAACAAGTTGTAGTTTACTGCAAAGAAACTGTCTGGCTGAATATCCTACCGCATTGATCTACACCAGGTAGCGGGAGTTGCAGGGAGTTGCACGGGTACACTTGGGGTCCAGGGCACACAACAAGCAGTTTTAGCCTGGTCACACACAGCCTTAATACACAGCAAAAGCTACACCTACGGGTGCGCTACACTTACCTTCCAACATAATTGGTTTATCTGTGATAAAAGATCCTTCATGGAGGGGGAAGCTTCTGAGAGTCAATATAGAAGAAGTTTCCTTCGTAGCAGCAACTAATCGAAGGATCAAGTCATTTAAATCCTAAATATTGGGTTTACAGTTGTCTTCATTTCAGAGGGTACATTAGATTAGAAGGGGGGCACCAAAGTTTCCAAGTTATATAATTTATACTTTAGATCCTCAAGTTGTTTTCCATTTTAGTTAATTTCTCAGTTTACCAATTCTTCTTTTTCTTATAAAAAGATTCTTATTAGTGACTGAAAGGAAAACACTTTTTATGATAATGTAAACAAAGTGATCTCTTATCTTTAAACCAAGCTGTTTTTTTAAAACTGCACAAGCAAGAAGTTTTCCATCATAAGAGGACAATGGTTTTTTTGGGGTGACAAATAGGAGGAATATCCGGATTTTGAATTTTTCCATAAAAGTTGGATTAGCATGAAAGGTGCCAACATATGATTAAAGCCATGGCTGGAGAATATCAACTTCCAAGTAAAAATTGAATCCCTAAATAAAATTGAAATTCTTCAATTTCAGATGAAGAATTTGTAAAGTTGAATATTCTGAAATTACACACAGGCAGAGCGGGGCACACACAGGCAGAGTATGTCACACACAGGCAGAGTATGTCACACACAGGCAGAGTATGTCACACACAGGCAGAGTATGTCACACACAGGCAGAGTATGTCACACACAGGCAGAGTATGTCACACACAGACAGAGTATGTCACACACAGGCAGAGTATGTCACACACAGGCAGAGTATGTCACACACAGGCAGAGTATGTCACACACAGGCAGAGTATGTCACACACAGAGTATGTCACACACAGAGTATGTCACACACAGGCAAAGCGGGGCACACACAGGCAGAGTATGTCACACACACACAGAGTATGTCACACACAGGTAGAGTATGTCACAGACAGAGTATGTCACACACACACAGAGTATGTCACAGACAGAGTATGTCACAGACAGAGTATGTCACACAGAGACATGGTATGTCACACACAGGCAGAGTATGTCACACACACACACAGAGTATGTCACACACAGGCAGAGTATGTCACACACAGGCAGAGTATGTCACACACAGGCAGAGTATGTCACACACACACAGAGTATGTCACACACAGGCAGAGTATGTCACACACAGGCAGAGTATGTCACAGGACAGAGTATGTCACACAGAGACAGAGTATGTCACACACAGACAGAGTATGTCACACACACGCAGAGTATGTCACACACACGCAGAGTATGTCACACACACGCAGAGTATGTCACACACATGCAGAGTTTGTCACACACAGGCAGAGTATGTCACACACACGCAGAGTATGTCACACACACGCAGAGTATGTCACACACACGCAGAGTATGTCACACACAGGTAGAGTATGTCACACACAGGTAGAGTATGTCACACACAGACAGAGTATGTCACACACGCAGAGTATGTCACACACACGCAAAGTATGTCACACACAGACAGAGTATGTCACACACAGGCAGAGTATGTCACACACAGACAGAGTCACACACAGGTAGAGTATGTCACACACAGGCAGAGTATGTCACACACAGGCAGAGTATGTCACACACAGGCAGAGTATGTCACACACAGACAGAGTATGTCACACACAGGCAGAGTATGTCACACACAGGCAGAGTATGTCACACACAGGCAGAGTATGTCACACACAGACAGAGTATGTCACACACAGACAGAGTATGTCACACACAGGCAGAGTATGTCACACACAGGCAGAGTATGTCACACACAGGCAGAGTATGTCACACACAGGCAGAGTATGTCACACACAGGCAGAGTATGTCACACACAGGCAGAGTATGTCACACGCAGGCAGAGTATGTCACACGCAGGCAGAGAATGTCACACACAGACAGAGTATGTCACACACAGGCAGAGTATGTCACACACAGACAGAGTATGTCACACACAGACAGAGTATGTCACACACAGGCAGAGTATGTCACACACAGGCAGAGTATGTCACACACAGGCAGAGTATGTCACACACAGGCAGAGTATGTCACACACAGGCAGAGTATGTCACACACAGGCAGAGTATGTCACACACAGGCAGAGTATGTCACACGCAGGCAGAGAATGTCACACACAGACAGAGTATGTCACACACAGGCAGAGCGGGGCACACACAGGCAGAGTATGTCACACACACACAGAGTATGTCACACACAGGTAGAGTATGTCACAGACAGAGTATGTCACACACACACAGAGTATGTCACAGACAGAGTATGTCACACAGAGACAGAGTTTGTCACACACAGGCAGAGTATGTCACACACACGCAGAGTATGTCACACACACGCAGAGTATGTCACACACACGCAGAGTATGTCACACACAGGTAGAGTATGTCACACACAGGTAGAGTATGTCACACACAGACAGAGTATGTCACACACGCAGAGTATGTCACACACACGCAAAGTATGTCACACACAGACAGAGTATGTCACACACAGGCAGAGTATGTCACACACAGACAGAGTCACACACAGGTAGAGTATGTCACACACAGGTAGAGTATGTCACACACAGACAGAGTATGTCACACACGCAGAGTATGTCACACACACGCAAAGTATGTCACACACAGACAGAGTATGTCACACACAGGCAGAGTATGTCACACACAGACAGAGTCACACACAGGCAGAGTATGTCACACACAGGCAGAGTATGTCACACACAGGCAGAGTATGTCACACACAGGCAGAGTATGTCACACACAGACAGAGTATGTCACACACAGGCAGAGTATGTCACACACAGGCAGAGTATGTCACACACAGGCAGAGTATGTCACACACAGACAGAGTATGTCACACACAGACAGAGTATGTCACACACAGGCAGAGTATGTCACACACAGGCAGAGTATGTCACACACAGGCAGAGTATGTCACACACAGGCAGAGTATGTCACACACAGGCAGAGTATGTCACACACAGGCAGAGTATGTCACACACAGGCAGAGTATGTCACACGCAGGCAGAGAATGTCACACACAGACAGAGTATGTCACACACAGGCAGAGCGGGGCACACACAGGCAGAGTATGTCACACACACACAGAGTATGTCACAGACAGAGTATGTCACACACACACAGAGTATGTCACAGACAGAGTATGTCACACAGAGACAGAGTATGTCACACACAGGCAGAGTATGTCTCACACACACACACAGAGTATGTCACACACAGGCAGAGTATGTCACACACAGGCAGAGTATGTCACACACAGGCAGAGTATGTCACAGACAGAGTATGTCACACAGAGACAGAGTATGTCACACACAGACAGAGTATGTCACACACACACAGAGTATGTCACACACACGCAGAGTTTGTCACAGACAGGCAGAGTATGTCACACACACGCAGAGTATGTCACACACACGCAGAGTATGTCACACACACGCAGAGTATGTCACACACAGGTAGAGTATGTCACACACAGGTAGAGTATGTCACACACAGACAGAGTATGTCACACACGCAGAGTATGTCACACACACGCAAAGTATGTCACACACAGACAGAGTATGTCACACACAGGCAGAGTATGTCACACACAGACAGAGTATGTCACACACAGGCAGAGTATGTCACACACAGGCAGAGTATGTCACACACAGACAGAGTATGTCACACACAGGCAGAGTATGTCACACACAGGCAGAGTATGTCACACACAGACAGAGTATGTCACACACAGACAGAGTATGTCACACACAGGCAGAGTATGTCACACACAGGCAGAGTATGTCACACACAGGCAGAGTATGTCACACACAGGCAGAGAATGTCACACACAGGGAGCATAGGAAAGGCAGAACAGGTCAAGAGACAGGGAAACCCACTGTAATATGTACTACATACAGTGACACTGGTGCCCCATTAGCATTTTGTATAAAGTGTGAAGAGTTGGACAACAGTTGTGATTTTAAAATATCAGTTTCTCATGATGTTAACTGTTAATTCTGTTACTGAGTTGAAACAATATGGAAATGAAAATGAGGTTTGATTGGTATAGATTGACAAATGTGGCTTGTCAATCGTACCCTGATCGCTTCTCGGCATTGGCATATATTATTATCAAGGGTGGACCGAACGCTCTACTCTTGAGCCTTCAGGTATCAGCTCTTTTAATAAGGGGTCTTAAGCCTGATGCTGCTATAGGGAGAACAGCGTTTTGGTGCCTGTTGAGGAGGGATCAAAAATAAAGCCCTGAAGTATCTAAAAATCACTGAGCCATCGGATGCTCAAACAAGATACAAAAATACAGCGGTTGTTGAAGTGCCCAAGGAACATCATGGAGAAAATGGATTGTGTTACATGATGGAAACCCTGATGAACCAAAAGATTTGTTTTGCTTACAACAGAGGTATCTGTGAACTTGTGTTTCTAGAAACCAATAGATACCATGAATTCAGGAGGAATTTTTAGGAAAACCAAGAAGATCCAAGGCTTCAAAGTAAGCTTCAAACATCTAGACAATATAAGAATGGTGATTGTATTAATGTACAATAGATATCTCATCACTGCAGAAATTCTTGACTCTTTAAGACTGGATTTTGATGAAGTGGATTTCATTAAAAATGTTCCAAATGACTATAGGATTTACTCAGGAAAAAACTGTTTAGAGCTAAATTATGATATTTTAATTTATCTGATGATGGTTTGTTCCACCCGTGCCAGACCTTTAGTATAAAAGGAAACAGAGGCTAATTGAAATACTCTGGAATGCCCACCTATTGTTGGAATTGCAGCAAATTTGGTGGGAGTGCACAGTTGGACTGGTCTGTTGTTTCTGTGATGGGATTTGTCATGATGATCCAGACTGTAAAAAAAATTCCCAAATGTGTGTTTAGAGCCAAAGGGCATAAGGTAACGGAGTGTACACAGTCTTCCTATGCAAGTAAAGTGAAGAAAGCAGCACCCGTGGTGTCCAAAGAGGCTGAGAGGGTGGAGGAAGGGAGAAATGAGCTGAAAAAACACAGACAGTAATAACTAAACTGTGCAGAAAGGAGAGAAAGTTAGAAAAGTGACAAGAGGTGGGAGGAGGAAGAAGGAATTGAGTGTTTTTTCCAAAGAAGGTGGGGAAGTAAGTGAAGAAGAGATGAGGAACGTGAGAAAGAAGATGGAGAAAGTGAAGAGAAAAAAGAAGAAAAAGCAGGGCAAGAAAAGGAGGGGGGGAGGACTGGACTGTTGATTGCTCGAACGTTAACCCTTTTTTTCCCATTAGCGAAAGGGAGTTTTTGGTGAGAGGGAATAGAGGTAGTAGCCACCTCAGTGCAACACCTGTTTTGATGATAAAAGAAATCAAAGATGATCCTGGGTAATCTTTTTCTTCTATTTCCTTTTTTCTGTAGATGGAACTTTTTTTTACATTTTTCTACTGTATTTATGATATGTACATTAGTTATTTGGTTTATTTTAATATGTTAAAAAATTGTGCTTCCCTGAATGTAAGAAGTAAAAATACAGGGAGGAGGAATGGTATTTTTTTTATCTACTTAAAAAGCTGAAGTTAGTTGTATTCAAGAATGAATGTAATGATAAATTCCAAGGAATGGTGGCTATTAGAGATTTAGGTTATGAAGTGGAGGAAGAAATTAGAGATGTATGTAAAGAAATGTAAAAAATGGATAGAACATAGAGGTAGAGAATTTGTGTTTAATTCTAGAATCAGAAATTTTGAAGAAAATTAAAAATGTTCAAGCTTTTTCTTTAGATATGCTATCATATTGATAAAATAAATGGCAATAATAATATGAATTATATTTTAGATGTGGTTTTTACATTTTATAATGATTTATTTGGAAAAATGGAAAGGATTGAGGAAAGTTTTTTTAAAAAAAAGTTTTTAAATAATTTAAATATAGTTTTAAATATGGAAGAACAAAAAGTGGGGAGGTAACATTTATTGAATTAGAAGAAGCAGTTAAACATTTCGCAAAAAATATCGGCAGGTTTGGAGTTAGTTATAGAGTTTTATATTAAATTTTGGGAGCTAATTATGTTTGAATTTTATGAGGTGGTTAATGTTTGTGAAGGAATCTGATCTGAATCACAAAGAAAAGGTTTGGCGACTATAATTTATAAAAAGGGATAAGGAAGACATTAAAAATTATAGAATCTAATTTTCAGATTTATTTTAGTGTAATTCATATAGGGAATAGTTCAATTGAACTATTGACTGAATTTGATTCAAGTTTTTTAAAAAAAAATGTACTGGTCCTTTCAGAATTCGACTATTCACCACCTTAAACCTGCTGTTTTAACCTATGGGGGACATCCTGAAATCAATTTGAAGTTGTTTGGAGACATCCTGAAAAGCAATTTTTATTTTGGTGAAAGAAACTTGAATCAAATTCGATTCGAATTCAATTCGAATTTGAGGGTCGATCCCATCCACCCGAATTTGAAATTTTTTTTTTTTATAATTTTGAGTTTATAGGAGTTACAAACTCCCATTAACTCGAAATTCGACCCTTGATGAATCTGGCCCTAGATGTAGACTATTAGATTATGGCCAAAGTTTTAGCAAATGGATTTAGGAAAATAATTAGTATTTTAATTGAGGAAGGACAAGGTTGTGGTGTATCCGGTAGAGTAATATGGGAAAATCTTATTTTAATCAGAGATATGTTGTATGATGTTATAGATAGAGATCAAGGGGTTAGGCTTTTTTCAGTAGACTTCGAAAAAAGCTTTTCAATAGTATCTCACGTGTATTCATTTTCTTAAATGTTTTATATAATAATGTAAAGAGTCAGGTTTTAGTCAATGGGTTTTTAACAAATAAACTAAGTATAAAAAAGAGGAAGTAGTTTGTAACCAAAAAAGGCCACTTCTTTTAATATCCCTCTCAAGTACTGAAATTTTTTTTATTTGTTAAGAAACCCTAGGGGGCAGATTCACTAAGGGTCGAATTTCGAAGTTAAAAATACTTCGAAATTCGACCCTCGAATTGAAATCCTTCGACTTCGAATATCGAAGTCGAAGGATTTAGCGCTAAACGTTCGTTCGATCGATCGAAGGATTTTTCGTTCGATCGAACGATTAAATCCTTCGAATCGAACGATTCGAAGGATTTTAATCCAACGATCGAAGGAAAATCCTTCGATCAAAAAAAGGTTAGCAAACCTATGGGGACCTTCCCTATAGGCTAACATTGGTTTTATCTGCCGAAGTAGGGGGTCAAAGTTTTTTTTAAAGGGAAAGTACTTCGACTATCGAATGGTCGAATAGTCGAACGATTTTTCGTTCGAAACGTTCGAATCGAAGTCGAAGGTCATAGTCGAAGGTCGAAGTAGCCCATTCGATGGTCGAAGTACCCAAAAAATACTTCGAAATTCGAAGTATTTTTCATTCGAATCCTTCACTCGAGCTTAGTGAATGGGCCCCTAGGTGTTCAAGAGATGGATGTTTCTGTGATGAGACAGTGACGCATGTGTTCTGGAACTGTCATTTTGCCCAGGGTGTATGAAAAAAATTGGCAGTTTATTAAAATAAATTACAGACATAAAATTGTTAAGTTGTGAAATTGTTTTCTATGGTTATAGAATGGGGAGGGGAATATAAAGGTAAGGCTTGGCAAATAACAACTGTAGCCAAAGATGCTATTTGGAAATGTAGAAATATATGATTTGGGAAAAGAGAAACTTTATATGTATGAGATTATGTTAGCTCTAGGCAATTTATATTTTTTCTTCTTAATAGATAAAAAAGAATTGGAAATTCTACAACAGAAGAATGGAAAGTTAATGATAGGTTTAAATTTGAAATAAATATGTATTCTTTAATTGACATGTTTTTTAAATATACCTTTGTGATGTTTTACAAGTTTTCTTGAAATATGCTTAAAAATAAACAATAATATTTAAGAAAACTTTAACTGAAAGGTATATTTACATTTTTTTTTAGCTCAAGTGATGGACGTGTTTGGTTGTTGACAGCCTTTGTTTGACATGGATTGGAAAGTCCTCTTGTGATTGGTCAACTTTTACTAACATCATTTAATGATTTACTACCATGTAGGAGAGACTCATATCATTCAGTAAATAGATCCCAATAGAAACATGTGACTCTATAATAACCAGTCATTCCCACTGCTGGAAAGTTCATGTAGGAGAGACTCATATCATTCAGTAAATAGATCCCAATAGAAACATGTGACTCTATAATAACCAGTCATCCCACTGCTGGAAAGTTCATGTAAGGAGACTCATATCATTCAGTAAATAGATCCCAAAAGGAAACATGTGACTCGAAATAACCAGTCATTCCCACTGCTGAAAGTTCATGTAGGAACTCATATCATTCAGTAAATAGATCCCAATAGAAATCATGTGACTCCTATAGATACCATCATCCACTGCTGGAAGTTTCATGTAGGAGACTCATATCTTTCTAAATAGATGCAATAGAAGTGATCTGATTAATAACCAGTCATTCCCACTGCTGGAAAGTTCATTGTTAGGAGGAAGACTCATATCATCAGTAAATATGATCGCCAAATAGAAACCATGGACTTCTATAATAATAGCCAGTCACATCCCACTGCGGCAAAGTTCATGTAGGGACTCATATCATTCAGGTAAATAGATTCCCAATAGAACACATGATGATGACCTTATAACTAACCAGTCTATTCCCACCTGCTGGAAAAGTTCACGTTCTGATTAGTACGAGACTTCATATCTTCAGCGTAAATAGATCCCTAATAACACCATGTTGACTCTATATAACCAGGTCATTCCCACTGCTTGGGAAAGTTCAGTGTAGGAGGTAGAGCTCACTATTCAATTCTTCAGTAAAGCTACGTCCCAATAGAAACAATGTGACTCCATTATACCATAAACCCAGTCGATTCCCACTGCTGGAAAAGTTCAGTGTATAGGACCCAGTGAAATCCCAACAGGCTAGCTCGTGCTCAGCTCGAGTAACCATGTTGCCTCCTCCAACCCCTTGGATGCTTCGCTCCCAGTGGCCTCAAAGCTAGGTGATTATTTTTTTGAATTCCAGGCTTGGATGGCAAAGTTTCTGGTTGTATAAAAACCAGGTGACTTACCAAACCAGGACTGCAAGTCGTCCAGCGTTAGGCTGACAATATCCACCATAAGGGCTACCAAATGGCGCAATCACAGACTCCTATAGTTTGCCACCTCAAGAAAACATCTATTTCATTGCTTGTGTTGCTCGCCCCAGAGACTGCCATTTCTATTGATCTCTTCACTGTCAATGCATCTGGACTTCATTGGGTTTCAAAAGGGCCTTGCGGGATCCCCTGATGTCTAGGGAGATCTCATTACCATTCAGGTAATCATAGATCCCCAATAGAAATCATGCTGACTCTATCAATAACCCCAGTCATTCCCCACTGGCTTAGGACAAGTTCATGTAGGACGAGACTCTATATCATTCAGTAAATAGATCCCCAATAGTGAAACATAGTGACTCTATAATAAACCGATCATTCCCACTGCGCTGGGAACAGTTCATGCTAGGAGGACTCATATTCCCATTCACGTAAATAGCATCCCAATAGAAACTGTGACTCTACTGATAACCAGTCATTCCGCACTACTGGACATAGTTTCATGTAGGAGAGACTACATATCAGTTTCACAGTTACACACCGATTAGATCCCCAATCAGAAACAATGTGGCACCTTCCTTATAGATAAACCAGTCATTCCCACTGCTGGAAAAGTTCATGTTTACGGAGACTCATATCATTTCAGTTAAATAGATCCAATAGAAACATGTGACTCTCTATAACACCAATCACTTTCCCACTGCTGGAAAGTCATGTAGGAGGAACTCATATCATTCAGTAAATTAGATCCCAGATTAGAAAACCATGTGACTCTATAAATAAAACCAGTCATTCCCAGCTGCCTTGGAACAGTTCATGTAGGAGAGAGACTCATTATCATTCAGTAAATAGATCCCAATAGAAACATGTGACTCTATAATAACCAGTCATTCCCACTGCTGGAAAGTTCATGTAGGAGGACTCATATCATTCAGTAAATAGATCCCAATAGAAACATGTGACTCTATAATAACCAATCATTCCCACTGCTGGAAAGTTCATTGTAGGAGGACTATATCATTCAGTAAATAGATCCCAATAGAAACATTGTGACTCTATAATAACCAGTCATTCCCACTGCTGGAAAGTTCATGTAGGAGGACTTATATCATTCACTTAGTAAAAGATCCCAATAGAAAACATGTGACTCCTATAATAACCAGTCATTCCCACTGCTGGTACAAGTTCATGTTACGGAGAGAGACTCATCATCATTCCAGTAAATA
The DNA here is from genome assembly GCF_017654675.1 of Xenopus laevis. NCBI lineage: Eukaryota > Metazoa > Chordata > Amphibia > Anura > Pipidae > Xenopus > Xenopus laevis. The sequence continues at coordinate 202,134,062 of NC_054372.1, forward strand.
GAGTCCCAATAGATAACATGTGACATCCTATAACTAACAATCATCCACTGCTGAAGTTCATGTGTAGGGAGACATCAATCATTCAGTAAATAGATCCCCCCAATTAGAAAACACGTGACTCTCATAATAACCAGTCACTTCCCACTGCATGGAAAGTTCACTGTAGGAGAGACCTCATCATACACTTTCACAGTAAATAATATCCCAATAGAAACATGTGCGACTCTTATAATAACCCAGTTTTCCCACTGGCTGAAATTCATGTAAGACTGGTATCATCAGTAAATAGATCCAAAGAAACATATGTGACCCTTAATTACAACCAGCATTCCCAACTGCTGGAGAAGTGCATGTGTCAGGCAGACTCATATCATTCAGTTAAATATGATCCCAATATAGAAATCATGTGACCATTATAATAACCAGTCGATTCCTTCCCACTGCTGGAAAGTTCATGTTAGGAGAGGGACCATACATTCAGTACAATAGATCCCAATTAGAACACACATTGTACTCATATAATCAGCCAATCATCCCACTGCTACGCGGGCAAAGTTCCATGTGTAGCTAGCAGACTCTCATCATCACTTTCTAGTTAAATATAATGCCTCCACACTATGCAGAACCACGTGACTCCGCTAATAACTAACCAGTCATTTTCCCACTGACTGGAGAATGCTTCATGTAGGAGAGACTCATATCATTCAGTAAATAGTTCCCAATAGGCTAATCATGACCTTATAATACACCAGGTCATTCCCACGTCGAAAGTCTATGAGGAACCTTCATGATCATTTCAGCTACAATTAAGATTCCCAATAGAAAGCATGGATTGACTCTATCATATATAACCAGTTTCATTCCCAGCCTGCTGGAAGTTTACGATGTAGGCACGAGACCTCATACTCATTCAGTAACATTAGATCCCAATAGGAAACCATGCTAGACTCTATAAGAGTAACCAGTCCATCCCACTGCTGGAGAAGTTCTATAGTAGTGAGCAGACTTCATTTTTATCATATTTCTCCTACGAGTACAACTATGATCCCAATCAGAATACATCGTGTACTCGCAGCCGTATATATTGACAACCAGTACATCCCATACTACTGCACCGGAAAGGTTCACAGCCCAGCTCTGCGCCCCACCTTGCAGGAGTAAAACATAACGAAGGGAGGCAGCTGACGCAATTGTGGGAGCAGTGGGTGAATGATCTCTATGACGTGTGGTACCACCAATGTGACCCAGTGAATGGTGTAATTTTACAGGCAAGACGGTCGGTATCCTCATAGTTTAAAGGGGAAAGCGAGAAATCGACCACTTAGTGCTCGGCTTTCATACCTGGTAACACAGATTGTAAATTAAGCTATCGCCCTTCGAAAGGGCTGGGATTTTTAGTCACCATAGAAAGAATTATGGATTATTTCCAATACTATAGATAGAACTCTGCTTTGGTCAGAATATTGCCGCTAGTAATAGAGCTTCAGTCATGTGAGCTTAATTAGTGCTTCTCCAAACCGAGAAATACGCATTGATAATTATTCCAACTTCTCAAACAGAACAGACTCATTTTTATATTTACTATTTGAAATATGATAGCTTGTCAAGGCTAGCCATGTTTATTAGTTTCGCCAGATGCGCCCAGCTCTGTTCGATACTTGTGCCCTGATAAAATTGTCAGTTCTTCATCTATTACTTGCATGCGGCGTTGGACATGAATAGTGCAATGTAGGGAGGGCCTTATCTCGCGCGCTCTAACAATATGGAACGCAGGACACAATCCCAGAGGGTCTCCGTGTATTTATAATCCTTTAACATGTTTTTAGCAACACCAGAGAGCAAGCGGACGACCACTATCTTGATTAACTTGAAGGAGTTGTTCACTTTAAATGAACTGATGTTTCGAGAAACAATTTGCAATTGGTTTCATTTTTTATTATTTTGTGGTTTGTACGACTTATTGTCAGCTTTTTATTCAGCAGCCTCTTCAGTTATGTAATTTCAGCCATCAGGTTGCCTTAGCGAGACCAAATTCCCCTAGCAACCATGCACTGATGTGGAATATGAGACTGGAATATGAATAGGAGTAGATGAATAGAAAGAGGAGGAATAAAAAGTAAACACTATAACAAAGTCTAATTTGTAGGCCTTTACCAGATAGCTTTTTGCATTGTGCGACCTCCGGGCGCGCAGCTTTGGTTAGGGTCACAGGACCTCCCACGACCCCCCCTATGTGGAATTGACAATGGTCAGCTTCGCAACTGTTGATATACGTCTATCTCTACCAGCAAGCGTCCCATGCAAGATACACTCCCCTGTGCCAACCTGAGCCGTAAATCCATACGTCCTACTTCTTCTATTATTCATTACCCTATTGAATGTCGAGCTTGTTTGTGACGCTGTCCTAAGTTCGCTAGGAAGGGTACACCACCGGACGTCCTGGCGGATCGTGACAGAGGAGATCTCATCAGAAGGGCAGTCAGGGACACCCACGATGACTGGTCCGAGGAGCAGGCGTTACAGACACACATCCGCACCAACATAACTGCATGTATCTCTTATAGTCCGTTTATATCTAGCGGGAGCACACATAGAACCTCACACTAGCCCGACCGGGACATTGGTAACACGATGCAGGGAGATGAACTCTGCTGCCAGTAGAAGTCCCTGTTCTGCCTGACAGAGCGCCGCCTCCCACCACCGCACTATAGAGACGGAGGGGGGTAAGAGCGGTTACGCAGAGCTCGTCACGCACACTGCTGAAACCTCTTGCTGGAATGTTATAATGCGCCACGCTCCGCCGAGCCGGCAGGTAGCAACATCTCCGGGCCTTGAATGTACCATAGAGTTGAGCGAGGACCAGCGTCAGGGCGGACCGGCCAGTCAGTCAGAGGAAAGTTGACGCCTTGGCCGCGGACGGTGACAAGCGACTGAGACATCAGTGCGGTTTGCCCTTAAGCTGTCTGTCGGACTGGGACCCCAACTGTGTACTGAAGTATGTTACCAACCCGCATCTTTTATACAACTGGTGCGTGACTAGAATTCGCCACTTTATACAACTGTGTGTAGACATAAACACCCCACTTTTATTACAACTGTGATCCTAACCTCATGTGAGTATACACCACCACTTTATACAACTTGTGTGACTATTAACACCCCACTTTTTATACAACTTGTGATGAGTATTACACTCCCACTTTATACAAACTGGTTGTGACTATAACACCCCACTTTCTTATACAACTGATGTGTGAGTATTACACCCCCACTTTTATACAACTGTGGTGACTATAAACACCCCAACTTTTATACAACTTGTGTGTGAGGTATTTACAACCCCACTTTTTATACAACACTGTGCGACGCCTGACAGAAGCCATGATGACCTATATTAGAACTCCCCACCTGTTTATACAACTGTGTGTGCACCTATATAGACACTCCCACTTCTATTACAACTGTTGTGTGACTAATAACACCCCACTTTATACAACTGATGTGTGACTATTACACCCCACTTTTATTACAACTGTGTGGTGAGTTATTCTACACCCCACTTTTACTACATATCTGTGATTCGTGAGTATTACACCCCACTTTTATACAACTGTGTGTGACTAGAACACCCCACTTTTATACAACTGTGTGTGACTATTACACCCCACTTTTATACAACTGTGTGTGAGTATTACACCCCACTTTTATACAACTGTGTGTGACTATAACACCCACTTTAGACAACTGGTGCTGCACTATAACACCCCACTTTTATCACACTGTGTGTGGACTATTAAACACCCCACTTTTATAGCAACTGTGTGTGAGTATCTACACCCCACTTTCGTTATACACAACTTGTGTGAGCTATTACACCCCACTTTTATACAACTGTATGTGTGAGTATTACACCCCATTTTATTACCACTGTGTGTGACATAGAAACACCCCACTTTATACAATACTGGTGTGTGACGTATAAGACACCACTTTTATACCAAACTGCTGTACGTGGACTATTAACACCCCACTTTCTATAAACTGTGGTGAGCCATATACACCCCACCTCTTTCACTACAACTGTGGCAGTGTGATCTCATATAAGCACCCCAGCTTTTATACAACATGTGTGTGACTATACACCCCACTTATACAAACTTGTGTATGTGAGTATTACCAACCCCCACTTTTATCACACTGTGTGTCGAGCTATTACACCCCCACTTGTTATACAAACTGGTGTGTGTACTAGAACACCCCACTTTTATACAACTGTGTGTGACTATAACACCCCACTTTTATACAACTGTGTGTGACTATAACACCCCACTTTTATACAACTGTGTGTGAGTATAACACCCCACTTTTATACAACTGTGTGTGACTATAACACCCCACTTTTATACAACTGTGTGTGACTGAACTCCTCACTTTCTCTCTCTGTGACCCCATTTCTTTGCCAGTGTTTCCTTATACTTTCTGGGACTTCTGTTTTTGTGTGACCCCAACTCTCTAACTTTCTCTGGAAGTTCCCTCACTGTGGCCCCTGACTTTCCCTTGTCTCTAACTGTGGCCTGTAATGCTGTGTAATAATCTGTGGCCCTGCAGGTACTCGCTATTATTGTGTTTTTCCTGCAGGTACTTAATATTACTGGGTATTCCCTGCAGGTATTCACTATTACTGTGTATTCCCTGCAGGTACTCGCTATTACTTTGTATTACCTGCAGGTACTCGCTATTACTTTGTATTGTCTGCAGGTTCTTGCTATTACTGTGTATTCCCTGCAGGTACTCACTATTACTGTGTATTCCCTGCAGGTACTCGCTATTACTGTGTATCCCCTGCAGGTTCTCGCTATTACTTTGTATTCCCTGCAGGTACTCACTGTTACTGTGTATTCCCTGCAGGTACTTGCTATTACTGTGTATTCCCTGCAGGTGGTCACTATTACTGTGTATTCCCTGCAGGTATTCGCTTATTTACTTTGTTTCCTGCAGGTACTCACTCGTTACAGTGATTATTCCGCAGGTATCCGCTCATACTTTGTATTCCTGCAGGCGTACTCACACTTTACTATGGGTTAGTATTCCTGCACGTACTCGCTATTACTGTTATATCCTGATCGCAGGTGGTCACTATTACTGTGTATTCCCTGCAGGTACTCACTGTTACTGTGTATTCCCTGCAGGTACTCACTATTACTGGGTATTCCCTGCAGGTATTTGCTATTACTTTGTATTCCCTGCAGGTACTCGCTATTACTGTGTATTCCCTGCAGGTACTCACTATTACTGGAATATCCTGCAGGGTATCTCGCTAATATTACTGTGAAGAGTTCCCCTGCAAGTACTCGCTCACTCACTACTGGGTCATTCCCTGCAGTGTAACTTCAACTTCATTACACTGAGAGCTGTAATTCCCTGCAAGTGTGGTCACTCACATGATTACTGTTGTCCATTCCTGCATCGTACTCACTGTTACTGGTATCGCCTGCAGGTACCTCCTTATTACTGTGTATTCTCCCTGCAAGCCGGTATGCTCACTATTACCTGGAGTATTCCCGCAGGTATATTTGCTATTACGTTGGCTATCTTCCCTGCACGGTATCTCGCTATAATTACTGCTGTATCTTCTCCCTGCAGGTACTCACTTTTAAGCTGTGTGCACTCTACCCTGTACCCCGCTACTTCCGCCTATAACATTTGTAATCCCTGTCAGGTACTCTACTATTTCACTGCGGATTGTTCCCTGGCAGGTACTCGCCCTATTTACTGTCTTCTCCTGCAGGTACGCCACTATTACTGTGTTGTTCCCTGCAGGTATTCACCTATACTGTGTATTCCCCTGCATGAGTACTCCGCTTATGTACTGTGTATTCTCTACTGCATGATTTCGTTACTTCGGTATTACTGGCACTATTCGCCTATGCTGGTACTGAGGTGGTTCTTAATTTGACACTAAGGGAATTCTCTAGCAGTTATTCAAGGTTTTGCTGATCTACCCTTGAGGGGCACGTCACCCCAAAACTAGGCTGACACAACCTGCACTCTGGATGGGGTATCAGTACTGGCACAGCCACTTTACTCTGTAGATATAATCATATGCCTGCTCCTCAGTGGGGAGTATTGCCGCAGAGTGGGCACAGCCATGAGATATGTACCCAGTAAGGCTGGCGTGTATGAAGAGAACACCACAGCGTAAACTGGCGCCCAGTGCAAGAAGGGGCGTCGGTTACTGTTTACATGAGAGAAATGCTCCGTGTTTAGGGGGGGTCGGTTACTGTACGTGAGTAGAAATAGCTCCGTATTTAGTAGGGGTGAATCGGATATATCTGTACACTGAGAGAAATGCTCCGTGTTTTAGGCCGGGTCGGTTTACTGTACGTGAGAGAAATGCTCCGTATTTAGGGGTCAGTTTACGTACGTGAGAGAAGTGCTCCGTGTTATATACTGTACGGTGAGAGAAGTGCCCCGTAAAGTGGGTCAGGTTACTTGTACAATGATGAGAAAATGCCCTCAACGTATTTAGCGGGGTTCGGTTACTGACGTAGAGAGAAAGTGTTGCCGTGCTTTAGGAGGGGAGGTTACTGTACGTGAGAGTAAGTGCTCGCCGTGTTTAGGGGTCAGTTATGTACATTGAGAGAATTGGCTCCGCATTATAGGGGTGTATCGGGGTTATATTACGTGAGAGAAGTTGCTTCCGTGTTTAGGCGGAACGGTACCTGACGTGAGAGAATAATGCTCCGTGTTTAGGGGCAGTTACCTGTACATGAAGAGAAATGCCCTGTTATTTTTAGCGGGCGTCGGTTTATCTTGTCAGTGAGAGATAGTGCTCCGTAATGATTTAGGGGTCAGTTACTGTTACAGTGAGTATTTATTTAGGGGAGTACAGTTACATGACATGAGAAGAAAATGCTCCGTACTTTTTAGAAGGGGCGTCCGGTTACCTTTACGTGAGAGAAGATCTTCCGTTGTTTAGGGCGGCTGGTCAGTTACTGTACATGAAGAGCAAAATGCTCCGTTATTTTAGGGGGTCGGCTTACGTACTGAGAGAATGCTCCGTGTTAGGGAAAAGAGTTACTGTACGTTGGAGAGAAATGTCTCCGTGTTTTAGGGGAGTCAGTCTTACTGTAAGACATGAGAGAAAGCTCCGTATTAGGGGGATTCGGTTTACTGCTAACTGTGAGAGAAATGGTCCTTGTTAGAGGCGGTCGGCTTACTGTTACATGAGAGGAAATGCTCCGTAGTTTAGCTGGGGTCGGATTTACTGTACGTGAGGAGGGATCAATGACTCCGTATTTAGGGGATCGGGTTACTGTACGTAGAGAAATGCTCACGTATTCTAGGGTTCGGGTTACTGTACGTGAGAGAAACGTGTCCCGTAGATTTTAGGGGGAAGGTGACTGTAACCGGCTGAGAGAAATGCTCCGTGTATTTAGAAGTGGGTACGGTTACTGTACAGGAGAGAAGTGCTCCGTGTTTAGGGGTTCGGCTACTGGACGTGGGAGAAATGCGCGTTGTTTAGGGGGTCGGTTACTGTACGTAAGAAATGCGCTGTGTTTAGGGGGTCGGTTACTGTACGTGGGAGAAATGCGTTGTGTTTAGGGGGTCGGTTACTGTACGTGAGAGAAATGCTTCCGATGTTTAGGGGGTGGATCTACTTGTAGTGAGAAATTGCGCTCTGTGTTTAGGTAGGCGGTCCGGTCCCTGTAACATTGAGAAATGCTGTTTAGTGTTTAGGGGTGGTCGGTTACTGTACGTGAGAAAATGCGTTGTGTTTTAGTGGGGCTCATTCGGTTTACTGTACGTGAGAAATTCTCTCTGTCGGTACAATTGTGATGTTAGATTGGGTCCCTGAGCAATCAGGAGGGGCAACAAATAAAGGCTCCGATACTTTTCCCATTCAGAGCTGTCGCATAGTGATATCGCATAGTGCTGTCACATAGGGCTGTCACATAGGGCTGTCGCATAGTAATATCGCATAGGGCTGTTGTATAGTGCTGTCGCATAGGGCTGTCGCATAGGGCTGTCGCATACGGCTGTTGCATAGTGATATCGCATACGGCTGTCACATAGGGCTGTCGCATAGTGATATCGCATAGGGCTGTCACATAGTGCTGTCACATATGGATATCGCATAGGGCTGTCGCATAGGGCTGTCGCATAGGGCTGTCGCATAGGGCTGTCGCATAGGGCTGTCGCATAGGGCTGTCGCATAGGGCTGTCGCATAGGGCTGTTACATAGGGCTGTCGCATAGTGATATCGCATACGGCTGTCGCATAGTGATATCGCATAGGGCTGTCACATAGTGCTGTCACATATGGATATCGCATAGGGCTGTCGCATAGGGCTGTCGCATAGGGCTGTCGCATTAGGCTGTCGCATTAGTTGATGATACGCAGTAGGGCTGTTAACTACATGTGATGATCGCAATAGGAGCATGTCGCATAGGGCTGTCGCATAGGGCTGATCTCATTAGTTGAGATCGCACTAGAGGGCTAGTCGCATAGGCTGGTCGCATAAGGGCTGTCGATAGGGCTGATCGCATAATGAGGCTGATCAGCATAAGGCGCTGTCGCAATGGGCTGTTCTCATAGTGGATGTCGCAATAGGGCTGTCGTGCATTAGGAGCTTGTCGCAATAGGGCTGTTGCATAGGGCTGTTGCATAGGGCTGTGCATGGGGACTGTCGACATAGGGCTGTCGCGCACCAGGCTGTCGGCATTCAGGGGCTGCTTCATCAGTGATTGCGCTCGTCACTAGGGTTGTGCGCTGCTATAGGGATGCTTGTCGCATTATGCGCTGGTCTCATAGTTGATGTCGCCATAGTGGCACTGTCCCATAGGGCTGTTCTTCACCATTCCTCCTTTTGTTACAGTGTAAGCCCTGCAGTCTCCTGTTTACTCCATTTCCCTTAGTGTGGACGCCGCAATTTGAAATTGTAAAATCTTGGGGGGAATCTCAACCATAATATGATAAACAAAAAGTGTCCCTTGGGTGTGTGCCAAAATACGGTCTAGTTGTATTGGCTATTTGGATTAGCCTAAACTTAATTTGTAACTGAACAATCCATTAGAGGAGGGTCTCGGATTTATGGCTCAAGTTGACAGCTGGTTATTATTAGCACCAACATCTATACAATATCAATATATTAAATAAGCATTATATACTATTCTAGAGGCCCAACTGGGCAGTACATGTTACATGGGTGAGATCACTGTATCTTACTTGTCTGTATCCCTCCTGAAATACCACATGTACACACTTCCTGTTTCCTCATCTCTTCCCACTTCCTCTGCTTTAACCTCTTCCTTCCCAAATCTCACATACCATGCACTACTGTCTGCATCTTCACTGCTTCACCCCTACAAGGGCATTCAATGTTCATGTTGTATAGGAAACAAACAGTATTAACCTGTAGTGGCATAAGGACTTCTGTAGGAAAATAGCGGGAGTAGGGCAGCTCTACTACAACTGGTAGTACAGTAGGAGGGGATAAGGGAATGGGGAGTAGAACCAGAAGTACAGTAGGAAGGGATAAGGGAATGGGGAGTAGAACCAGAAGTACAGTAGGAAGGGATAAGGGAATGGAGAGTAGAACCAGAAGTACTCATGTTAGGGAGGGTATAAGGGGGACATGGGGAGATAGAACCAGAAAGAACAGTAGCGAAAGCGGATAAGTGGTAGAGAGAATGGTGGCAGCTAGAACCAGACGGTCCCCTACAGTAGGGCAGGGTGCATTAAGCGGGACGATGGTGGAGTAGAACCCAAGACAGTACACGTGACGGACGGGGATAACGGGACCCACCCTATGGGACAGGTAGAAACCAGAAAGTACAGTAAGGGACCAGGATTAAACGGAATTGGGGAGTTAAGAACCAGACAGTACAGTAGGAGGGGATAAGGGAATGGGGAGTAGAACACAGAAAGATTTTATCGAGTAGGGAAGTGGGAGAAGGGACCTGGGGAGCCTTAGAACCAGAGAGTAGCCTCATAGCTAGGAGGGGCATATTGGGAATGGGAGTAAGAACCAGAGCATTACAGTTGCTGGAGGAGGCGAGAGTCAAGCGGAATGGGGAGTAGAACCCAGATGAGTACACAGTAAGCAGTAGGGTGTGATAAATGGAATAGTCGGGGAGTAGAACCAGAAGACAGTAGGAAGGGATAAGGGAATGGGAGTAGAACCAAAAGAATCTAAGAGAAGGAGATAAGGAAATGGGGAATGTAGAAGCAGGAAGTAACAGGTAGTGAGCGGCGAATAAGCGAGATGGCGACGTACAACCCAAGAAAGATAAGCGCAGTTATGGCAGATTAGATAGGGGAACATGGGGAGTAAGGAACCCAGAAGTAAGTGATTACAGTTTAGGAGGGATCTAGATGGTATATATCGTGTGTCAAGTAGAAAACACCCCCAGGATAGTTACAGCTAGGAGGCCCGCCCCGATAAAGAGGACGTCATGGGGAGCATTTTAGAGCCAGAAGGTTACCACGGTATCGTGTGGGCCATAAAGGGAGGAATGGGAGTGAAGTATGTAGAGACCAGAAGTACTAGGCTTAGGAGGGGCTAAGGCAATGAGGAGATAGTAATCCAGAAGATAAACCAGTAGGAGGGGATCAAAGGGATATGGGTAGACTTAGAACTCAGATAAGTACAGGTAAGGAGGGAGATTAAGGGAATTGGGTGGAGTTAGAACCAGTAGTTACAGATTCCAGGAAGGGGATAAGGAATGGGAGTAGAACCAGAAGTACACCTCGGATAGTGATAAAGGGAAAATGGGGAGAAAAGAACCACGAAGCAATACAGTAGGAGGGAAGATAAAAAGGGAGAGCATGGGGCGAGCTAGAAGCAGAAAGATACTCACGTAGGTGAAGGATGAAGGAGAGGGATTTATGGGGAAAGAAATAGAGCAGAAGGTACAGTCAGGAGGGTGAGTATTAGGATAGGGATGGAGGGAGTAGAACCCGGCTCCCAAGAAAGGTGTTACAGTTTGATGGCAAGAGCATAGAGGGAACATGGGGTAGCTAGATCCAGAAAAAGTTACAGTATGAGCAGGTGCATAATGTGGACTATGGGGAGTTAGAACCAGAAGGTTGACATATATATGGCCAGAGATAAGGAATGGGGAAGGAGATCGAACAGCATAGTAACAGGTCTAAGGGTCCCGCGCGAGTGGGATTTAAGGCGTTAGAATGCGGGATACACAGATAGACCAGTATAGGTGGTGAGCATAAGTTAGGAGGAGGAAGTAAGGGGGGCGACATGGCGGACAGTTAGAACCAGAAGTACATGATAGGCATGGGTGATTAAGGGATAATGTGGGAGTGTACGCGCAAACGGAGAAGTTGACTAGATTAGAGAAGGTATGGATAAGAGGGTCATAATGGGGGAGTAGAACTACAGGTAGAGTACGCAGTAGTATGAAGAGAGGTATAAGGGAATGGGGGAGGCCTAGAACCACAGAAGTACAGTAGGAGGGAAAATAAAAGGTGATGATGGGGAGCAATAGAAACCAAGAAGTACGAGTAGGAGAAGAGATAAGGGGCAATGGGGAGTAGGGAACCAGAAAGATACAGATAGGAAGCGGATCAACGGGATGGGGAGTAGAACCAGAAGTACAGTAGGAGGGCGATAAGGGAATGGGGGCCAGTTAGAACCAGGAAGTACAGTAGAAGTGATAAGGGATCATGGAGAGTAGAAAACCAGAAGTACAGGTTAGGAAGGGATAAGGTATGGGGAGATAGAACCAGAAGTTACAGACAAGGAGGGAGGGTAAGGAGAAAATGAGGGAGGATAGAACAGAAGATAACAGTAGGAGGGATACAGGGAATGGGGAGTAGAACCAAGAAGTACAGTTAGGAGGGGATAAAAGTCGAATGGGGGAGTTAGAACCAGAAGTACAGGTAGGAAGGATTATAAGGCGGCACCATGGGGCGGAGCTTAGACACTCCCAGAAGGGCCCCTACGAGTCTCGGAAAAGGGGCATATATGGGCATGATGCGCAGGAGACTAAAACCAAGAGAGTACAGTAGGTAAGGGATAGAAGGGAACATGTGAGGAGTAGAACCAGACCAGGATACAGTAAGGAAGGGTCCATAAAGGGAAATTGGGAGTGCGCTTAGAACCAGGAAGTACACGTCAGGCGACCGGGGATAAGGTCGAATTGGGGAATAGAATCCAAGAAGTAACGTCAGTAGGAAGGAGAGATAAGGATAATAGGGAGTAGAACCAGAAGTCACGGAGTGAGCGAAGGATAAGGGAATTGGTGGAGATAAGAAACAGGCAGACGTAAGTACTAGTAAGGAAAGAGGATGAAGGGAAAATGGGGCAGAGTAGAACCAGAAGCTCTTCATCAGTAGGTGAGGGGATAAGTGGAATGTGGAGTTAGGAAACCAGGCAAAGCTACTAAGTTTAGGAGGGAAGCATAAGAGGTAACATGTGGTGGGCTACGATACCCAAGAGCCACCTACAGAATGGATAGGTGTGTTCAAGGGAATGGGGACTAGAACCAGAAGTACAGTAGGAAGGGATAAGGGAATGGGGAGTAGAACCAGAAGTACAGTAGGGAGGGGATAGGGAATGGGGAGTAGAACCAGAAGTACAGTAGGAAGGGATAAGGAATGGGGAGTAGAGAACCAGAAGTACAAGGATAGAATGGGAGAGAAGAAGTATTGTAACAACAGACAGAAGCTCATTCACTCATTCCATACTCCCAATACTGTGTCTGTGCTGCAGAAACTAATTCCCACTGGGAACTGGTTACAATAATACATGTATATTTATATCTGCATCCCCTTTTCTACATACCCCCCAACTGCCTGAGCTCATGTCACACAGGGAGGAGGGATATTTCCCCTTTAATATCAGACAGTATTGGGGTTCCTATCAATGTGAGGAATGAGCTGTGTGTGTATACACAATAATACATGTATATGTGATTATCATTCCTGTATTTAGATGGTGTGTGAGAAGATGGGCTGAGGGCAGGTCCCAGGCAGATTACATGTAGGATAATGATATGTTACGCACTCCAGTGACTAACCCTTCCCATTGCTCAGGCACAGTTTCCATTGAACTATATTTATCTATATATATATATATATATATATATACACACACCCACACACACTGGGAGGTATTTGATTGAACCTAAAAAAATATCTATGTTTGGCCCATTGCTAGGGTACAGCCTGGTGTTTGTTACATATTCTTCACTTTCATCACAATTTCTTAACTTCTCACTTTAAATTGGGCCATGTCCGGGGAGATTGGGGCTGTGTGTCACGCCTGTGGCTCATGGGGTGGTTCCTACTTGACTCAGAATTGTGATGGGGTGAGGGCATGTTCACCTTACAAACACTTTTTTTCAGTTAAAGGGGTTGTTTTTCAGTCCAGTTGTTTTTAAATTGTTCCCCAGAAACAAATACTTCTTTAAAGGGATACTGTCATGGGAAAACATGTTTTTTCAAAACACATCAGTTAAAAGTGCTTCTCCAGCAGAATTCTGCACTGAAATCCATTTCTCAAAAGAGCAAACAGATTTTTTTATATCCAGTTTTGAAATCTGACATGAGGCTAGACATATTGACAGTTTCCCAGCTGCCCCAAGTCATGTGACTTGTGCTCTGGTAAACTTCAATCTCTCTTTACTGCTGTACTGCAAGTTAGAGTGATATCACCCCCTCCCTTCCCTCCAGCAGCCAAACAACAGAACAATGGGAAGGTAACCAGATAGCAGCTCCCTAACACAAGATAACAGCTGCCTGGTAGATCTAAGAACAAAAAAGGAGGGTTGTGGGTGCACTCCTAAGGCCATATAAAAACATATTTAAATACAATAATCCCCTGTTTAAAAAATGATTGTATTTAAATATGTTTTTATATAGCCTTAGGAGTGTACCCACAACCCTCCTTTTTTGTACCTGAAATGTAGCCAGAAGCTGTGGCTGAGCTTCATGTGGTTAGTGCACCCTCATACCCACCCCTTTCAATTAACGGTGGCCCTATGTCCTTGTTTTTTACTAATTTTTGGTTTGGTTAAAAGCCACAAATGCTAGTGGCAGGGGAGGCTTTAGCCTTTTTATTTGAAACCAACGCCTGTGAGACACTCATTATATTTGCTGCACTTCTCACTAGGTATCACCTCTGCACTAACTCACACACATTATACCCATTACACTCCTCATTTAGCTTTCATTCCTTTTTCATCTTCCCTTACATCTATACACACACCTGTACTCATACCTATACTCACACACACACACACACACACACACAAGTGTGCACTTATATATACAACTTTACTTTGCCTTTATTATAGTCTCTCCACAATCACATCTTTTTAAAAATTGGCGTTGGTTTGGGCAGTCTCTCTTTCAAAAGCTGTATATGCAGGTTGTGGGTGAGGATCTAGTCCACAGATTGAAAGCAAGTTTCAGGAGATTTTACTCCAATGCTGTTAAGCAGAGAGGTATATGACCTTTTATATTTTGATCACAGGTAAACAAGTAAGGGACTGACGTATGGGGTTTACCTTGACGTGGTATGGCGGCTTATCAATTTTATTATCGTAACTTTGTAACTAAAAACCCTGTTTTTCTTTTTTTAGACAGGGGATTATTGTATTTAATTATGTTTTTATATAGCCTTAGGAGTGCACCCACAACCCTCCTTTTTTGTACCTGAGATCTAAGAACAACACTCAGTAGTAAAAGCCAAGTCCCACTGAGACTGATTCAGTTACATTAACTCCGTGAGGCAACTTCGGGCGACTATGGAAATGCAGCGCCGCATGTGCTTTAGCGCAGGCGACTTTTCATATAAAGCACTGCGTATCTTGACAGCGCTATATAAATAAATGATGATGATTATCGCCTATGGGAAGACACGTTGAGGCAGTTCGGGGAGATTGTCGCCTAGAATATGAGGCTATTAGTCGACAGGCGACAAAATCTCCCCGAATCTCCTTGTGTGAACTAACCCTAAGTAGGAGAAATAACAGCCTGCCAGAAAGTAGTTATATCCTAAAGTGCATGCACAAGTTACATGACTGGCGGCAGCTGGGAAACTGACAATATGTCTAGCCCCATGTCAGATTTCAAAATTGAATATAAAAAAATCTGTTTGCTCTTTTGAGAAATGGATTTCAGTGCAGAATTCTGCTGGAGCAGCACTATTAACTGATGCGTTTTGAAAAAAAACATGTTTTCCCATGACAGTATCCCTTTAAATTATTTTCCATTATTTATTTTTTTACTGTTTTTCCAAAATCTTTAAGTGTAAAGTTTGTTTGTGTCGCTGTGTTTGAGTCTGACAGCTCAGTAATTCAGGTGCAGACTCTGAACTGTTACAACTTTACAACATTAAGTTGATCCATTTCTCAGCAGCATCTCTGGAGTATCAGTAACTATTGTATCAAGTCTAACAGCTGCCTGTAATGAAACCCAGAGATTCTGCTCAGCAGGGACAAAGATAAGAAATGGATCGACTAAATGTATCAATTTAGAACAGTTTACAGGGTCGGTGAGTCGGCGACCCCCTCCCAGGGCTGCTTGAGAAGGTGACTTTACACTTCAATATTAGGAAAACAGTGACACATAAAAAAAGAAAGTAATTGGAAAAAGTGGTTATTTCTGGTGATCTATCTGAAACCAACTAGTTGTTTGAAGGTGAACCGCCCCTTTAAGTTGTTTTCAGATTGTTCCCCAGAAATAAAGACTTTCAATTACATTTATTTATTTTTACCGTTTTTCCAAAAATCTAAGTTTAAAGTCTAATGTCCCTGTCTCTGATGTTTGAGTCTGGCTGCTCAGTAATTCAGGAGCAGAATTTTCCTACAATATTCGGTGTGTATGGTGGGAAAAGAGCCGACTGATATTGGCAGAAGAATTGGATATCAGTCGGCTTGTCGATGGGGCTGGATGGACAATTATGATTGGGCGCTTTTGAAGGCACCCAAACATCGGCCACTGTTCTCATCAGATACAGGTAGAATTCTATTGTCTCTATATGTATATCTGACCATTCACCTCTACACGTGTGCATTGAATCCAACGATCTTTCTTGGAAACATCCAAGAAATGACACTTTATACTCAATTTCAATATTAGAAAAATGGTCACACGTAGAAAATAGAAAGTAGTTGGAAAAAGTATTTATTTCTGGTGAACCATCTGAAACCAGTGAAAAAGGTGTAAAGATCCCATTTATAGATCTAGAGGAAGGGGAGGAATAAGAAGTGTTGCAAGGCCGGGTCAGTCCAGGGTAAGTCCAGGGTAAGTCCGTACTCAGCAGTATGTGCCACAGGCAGAGGAGTAAGGGGAAGTAAGAACGAGAAGCTGATCTCTGTGGGAATTTCTCTCTGGCAAGGCTTCATGTTGGGGCGCAGGAAAGATGGAGCCAAACTGCAGAGCTGTAATTGTTAGTGATATAGGGGAAAGGACAGAAAGTCACAGCTAGTGAATGGGAGGGTGGGATACAGGTTCCTCATGTCTCTCATCAGGCTGCCCCTTTTTCTTGCACAACTTGTGTTCCTCCTGTGCATGTTCCATCTTCTTGGCCTTCATTGGTCTGACCTGTGCCCTTTGCCTGGTCTTACCTGGGTCTCTTGTGTAGACTACTTCTTTGTCTCATCAGCTCCATCTTGCTTCTAATATTGCTGTTTGAAATGGCACGATTCCCCTTCTTATGTGTTTGTGAAGCAGCTGTGGGAGGGGGTCAGCGACCCTGTAACTGATCCGTGAGTTGATCCATGTGTTTGTCCCGGCTGAGCAGAATCCCTGAGTTTTATTAAATTTATGCAATAGTTGCACTTATATTCCCCATATAGATCCTACTGAGAATTTAATAATTGTTGCAAAATTATAACAATTTAGAATCAGCACCAGGATCACTGAGCTCACACCCAACAACATTCAACATTCAAGTAATTGAAATTAAGTGTTTCGGCAGCTGTTCACTATTGCAAATATGTAACCCCCCCTCATGTCCGTGACACCCCAACCTTTCCCTTACCCATTCTGCCCACTGTGCTTATTGTGTGACATTACTTGTCGTACATGGGCATCTGTTAGTGGTGTATGGGCCGTTCTTTCCCTGACCTGCACATTGGGATATGCCCCACATCTGTCTGATGTGCCACACGTCTGTCTGATGTGCCACACGTCTGTCTGATGTGCCACGCGTCTGTCTGATGTGCCACGCGTCTGTCTGATGTGCCACGCGTCTGTCTGATGTGCCACGCGTCTGTCTGATGTGCCACGCGTCTGTCTGATGTGCCACGCGTCTGTCTGATGTGCCACGCGTCTGTCTGATGTGCCACACGTCTGTCTGATGTGTCACGCGTCTGTCTGATGTGCCACGCGTCTGTCTGATGTGTCGCGCGTCTGTCTGATGTGCCGCGCGTCTGTCTGATGTGCCGCGCGTCTGTCTGATGTGCCACACGTCTGTCTGATGTGCCACACGTCTGTCTGATGTGCCACACGTCTGTCTGATGTGCCACACGTCTGTCTGATGTGTCACGCGTCTGTCTGATGTGCAGTGCGTCTGTCTGATGTGCCACACGTCTGTCTGATGTGCATCGCGTCTGTCTGATGTGCCACACGTCTGTCTGATGTGTCACGCGTCTGTCTGATGTGTCACGCGTCTGTCTGATGTGCAGTGCGTCTGTCTGATGTGCCACACGTCTGTCTGATGTGTCACGCGTCTGTCTGATGTGCAGTGCGTTTGTCTGATGTGCCACACGTCTGTCTGATGTGTCACGCGTCTGTCTGATGTGCCACACGTCTGTCTGATGTGTCACGCGTCTGTCTGATGTGCATCGCGTTTGTCTGATGTGCCACACGCCTGTCTGATGTGCTGCGTGTCTGACATGTCTTGGGACAACACACGTGTAACCAGTTCCTTTGCATAGTGTGTGCTGAGAATGAGAGCATGTGTAGCTTTGTGTAGCCCCAGTGTATTGCTCTGGACATTAGATCTATAAGAGCAGTGGGTGCCACAGGGAATGAGTAACGTTACACCCACTGGGCTCTTACTGCTGATTCCTTCTTACTGTTACATTATTTATACAACTTACTCAATAGCACCCCCTCCCAGTTCTGCTCTCATTGCTAAACTGTTAGCTCCTTGTTATAAATACACAGACACTGCTGTTGTGGCCTGTTTGTTTATGAGACAACGTTTATATATATATAGATGGGTTTCACATTCCAATAGTGTCTGAATGTCAGGCATCCCCAACAAAGACTTAGCCCCCAAGGTGCCTCTAAATAGCTTTAACCCTCTCTTATACCCCAAGGTGTCTCTATCTGGCCTGTAAATAGCTTTAACCCTCTCTTATACGCCAAGGTGGGTCTATCTGGCCTGTAAATAGCTTTAACCCTCTGTTATACCCCAATGTGTCTCTATCTGGCCTGTAAATAGCTTTAACCCTCTCTTATACCCCAAGGTGCCTGTATCTGGCCTGTAAATAACTTAAACCCTGTATTATACCCCAAGGTGTCTCTATCTGGCCTCTAATAGCTTTAAACCTGTGTTATTCACCATGGTGCCCATATCTGGCCTCTTAATAGCTTTAACCCTCTCTTATACCCCAACCTGCCTATATCTGGCCTCTAATAGATTTAACCCTCTGTTTTACCCCAAGGTGTCTGTATCTGGTCTCTATAGATATTATACCCTAGACCAGGAGTCCCCAACTTTTTTTTACCCATGAGCCACATTCAAATAATTGTGGAGCAACACAGTTATGAACAAAGGGTCTGGGTTACTAAATAATGGCTATGATTGGTTATTTAGACACCTTATATGGACTGGGAGACTACACAAGTCTGTGCTTGATATTAAACCTGGATTTTATGCAATAAAAACTTACCTTCAAACCAAAAAGTGAAAAACAAGTGGCTATTTTGAGGCGACTGGGAGCAACATCTAATGTAAGAGGTTGGTGAGCAACATGATGCCACTGGTTGGGGACCACTGGCCTAGACAAAGTCCAGTCAATACAGCTTTAACCCTTTGTTGCACAGGCCTGTCTCTGAGATTCAATTGCTACCCGATTACAATACATGACTTGGCCTCCCTATTCTTGTTCCAGTCAGTCCCAGGTTGGTGGCACAGAGTGGCTAATGCTCCTGGGCTCTCATATGAATAGGAACAAATAGGTGTAAGTGTAAATAATGGCAGTGAATCAGACCCCAGCGATTGTATCCCTTACACTTATACGTAGTCTGGATGAAGTTATGAACAAGAGGGGCCTCTGTGCTGTGGATAATGAGTCTGTTTGGGTGGGTTACAGTTCTAGTTCTTACTCTGCATCCTGCGCCCCCCCCCGTCTGCTCTGCTGGATAAGGGGCCCCCTCCTCTGCACCCAACTCTATCTCTGTCTGTGTTCTGCATTGGCCCCGCTCCTCTAGTTCTATCTCTTCCTGTTCCTCGTACCCACAGTGTAATGATATATATATATATATATATACTGGCCCACAGTGTAATGATATATATATACTGGCCCATGTGTTGGCTACTGATGCTGCCGCCCCACCACATCTGTCACTTCAGTCTCTTTATATTTGTTCCTTTTTAGGTAACGGAGCCCAAAGTCTCAGCCCCCCTTCCTCTAAAGCTAAAAATTCTTCTTTCTCTCAACCACATCCTGTGACATTCACCCTGGTCTGTTCCCCTGTGTCTTTTAGCTTCCCCCCTCCTCATACTCAGCACTGTACTATATAGTATGTAGTTATTCCTCATACTCAGCACTGTGCTATATAGAATATAGTTATTCCTCATACTCAGCACTGTGCTATATAGTATATAGTTATTCCTCATACTCAGCACTGTGCTATATAGTATATAGTTATTTCTCATACTCAGCACTGTGCTATATAGTATATAGTTATTCTTCATACTCAGCACTGTGCTATATAGTATATAGTTATTCCTCATACTCAGCACTGTACTATATAGTATATAGTTATTCCTCATACTCAGCACTGTACTATATAGTATATAGTTATTCCTCATACTCAGCACTGTGCTACATAGTATATATTTATTCCTCATACTCAGCACTGTACTATATAGTATATAGTTATTCCTCATACTCAGCACTGTGCTATATAGTATATAGTTATTCCTCATACTCAGCACTGTACTATATAGTATATAGTTATTCCTCATACTCAGCACTGTGCTATATAGTATATAGTTATTCCTCATACTCAGCACTGTGCTATATAGTATATAGTTATTCTTCATACTCAGCACTGTATTATATAGTATATAGTTATTCCTCATACTCAGCACTGTGCTATATAGTATATAGTTATTCCTCATACTCAGCACTGTACTATATAGTATATAGTTATTCCTCATACTCAGCACTGTGCTATATAGTATATAGTTATTCCTCATACTCAGCACTGTGCTATATAGTATATAGTTATTCTTCATACTCAGCACTGTATTATATAGTATATAGTTATTCCTCATACTCAGCACTGTGCTATATAGTATATAGTTATTCCTCATACTCAGCACTGTATTATATAGTATATAGTTATTCTTCATACTCAGCACTGTGCTATATAGTATATAGTTATTCCTCATACTCAGCACTGTACTATATAGTATATAGTTATTCCTCATACTCAGCACTGTGCTATATAGTATATAGTTATTCCTCATACTCAGCACTGTGCTATATAGTATATAGTTATTCCTCATACTCAGCACTGTACTATATAGTATATAGTTATTCCTCATACTCAGCACTGTGCTATATAGTATATAGTTATTCCTCATACTCAGCACTGTATTATATAGTATATAGTTATTCTTCATACTCAGCACTGTGCTATATAGTATATAGTTATTCCTCATTACTCAGCACTGTACTATATAGTATATAGTTATTCCTCATACTCAGCACTGTGCTATATAGTATATAGTTATTCCTCATACTCAGCACTGTGCTATATAGTATATAGTTATTCCTCATACTCAGCACTGTGCTATATAGTATATAGTTATTCCTCATACTCAGCACTGTGCTATATAGTATATAGTTATTCCTCATACTCAGCACTGTGCTATATAGTATATAGTTATTCCTCATACTCAGCACTGTACTATATGGCCTGGCTGGTTGTGTTGAAATTGCTATTTTATGAATACAACTGTATCCTGGCCCCAGCCCAATAGGATGTGTGTGTATATATTTATATATATATATAAGCACTACACACAGTGACACACTTGGGGGGGGCAGATGCAGGTGCTGAGCGGGTGCTTTGGGAATGCAGTGCAATTGGAATGCTCAGCCGTTCCTCCATCCCTGACACTTGTTTCTATATATGGAGATATGAGAGGAATCTGGGAGTTCTCTGCTCCTTCCCCAGCCCAGTGGCAGCTCATCAGATCAGTATGTACAAACATCAGACTGTTCTCTGATAGGGCCACCGTCTCCCTCTCCCAGCCAGCACCCCTCTGTCACATTCTGGCCCTCCACTGGCCTGCTGGGGATCCGCCAATAACTCCTTCCCCAAAAAGTCCTTCCCTGTTCCCTGACATCACTCAGACTGGGGTGCGATCCAATCCAGGTCCCCAGTGTTGCAACTACTCTGATACCATATGTCCTGCTCTGTGTAAAGCCATTATTGTCCCCATAGAATACACTTCCTCACTACTGGCAGATATCTGTCTGACAATTTTATATATATATATATATATATATATATATATATATATATATATATATATGTGTGTGTGTGGCAGGTTTGAAATGCCCCCTGTGCATTATTCATGTATTCCTGTTGCTTTACCCAAAGGCAAGGAATTGTGCTCCCTACAGGTTTCTCAGGCACAACCCGCAAGCACTTGCATAGTTCTGCACCATCCCTGGGGCCTGCACTGATCTCATTAGTTGCCAAGAATGAAAGCCTTGCACAATAATAAAAGATATTTGTCTGTAGCCACTGACTGGCTTCCAACAAAATGATCAGCCAATAACAAGGAAAAGAGCTCCTCATGGGGTCTATCGGCTGCTGTTTGTACCCCACAGTCTTGTAGGAAACCCCATTACATTGTGCAGTGTGTAATGAATGTATATTGCACAGCTGCTTACAATTACGTTTTCTTTTATAAGCTACTTAAAGGGCTTGTTCACCTTCCAAACACTTTTTCACTTGAGTTGTTCTCAGATTGTTCCCCAGAAATAAAGACTTTTTTCAATTCCTTTCCGTTATTCATTTTTTACTGTTTATTTTTTACCAGAGTCTAGCTTTAATGTTTAAAGTCCCTCTTTCTGGTGTTTGAGTCTGGCAGATCAGTAATCCTGGTGCAGATTCTGAGCAACATTTAGTTGATATATTTCTCAGCAGCATCTCTTAGAGTCCAGCGCAGGTCCATTTTTTGGAACCCGACCTGTACCCACAACATGCAGCCCGAACCCACATTCTTCCCCGTTTGAACCCGCTACCCGACCCGCAAGTACCTTATCCACAACCCGGACCCATGACCCGCTGACCATCAAGAATCAGGAAGTAGAGTCCTGCGCGGGTCCATTTTTTGGGACCCGACCCATACCCGCACCCTGCAATCCGCAACCCGCATTCTTACCCGCTTGGACCCGCAACCTGACCCGACCCGCAAGTACCTTCTCTGCAACCCGGACCTGCGACCCGCTGACCATCAAGAATCAGGAAGTGCTGTCATTATAAACTGGAAGTGACATCATCGGAAGTAGATATGATCAGAAAAAGGGGAGTAAAACCGGAAGTGCTGTCATTGTGTACCGGAAATGACATCATCGGAAGTGGACGTGACCAGAAAAAAGGAGCAAATATTGATTGAGAAGACCCGCAGCCCGACCCGCAACCCGCAAAACCGCAGAACGGCCGACCCGCGGGTATACCTGCACCTTGAACTTCAACGAAAAACCCGCATGGTACTGCAGGTTTATGCGGGTAACCCGCGGGTACCCGACCCGCTGCAGGACTCTATCAGGAAGTGCCGTCATTGTAAACTGGAAGTGACATGATCGGAAATAGGTGTGATTGGGGAAAAAAGGCGTAAAAAAGGAAGTGTTGTCATTGTAAACCGGAAGTGACATCCTCAGAAGTAGGCGTTATCAGAAAAAAGAAGTAAAATTGAGAAGACCTGCGACCCACAGAACAGCTGACCCGCATCTATACCCGCACCCGGAACATCTACCTACAACCCACAGGTTTTTGCGGGTAACCCGCAGGTACCCGACCCGCTGCAGGACTCTAGCATCTCTAGAGTATAAGTAACTATTGTATCAACTATTGTATCAAATCTAACAGCTGCCTGTAATGAAACCCAGAGATTCTGCTCAGCAGGGACAAACATAACAAATGTATAATCAACTAAATGTATCCCTTTAGAACAGTTTAGGTGGTCGGCGACCCCCCTCCCCAGAGCTGCTTTAGAAGGTGGAAAATTACACTTTACACTTCAATATTAGAGAAACACACATTGGAAATAGTAATTGGAAAAAGTCGTTATTTCTGGTGGTCTATCTGAAAACAACTAGTTGTTTGAAGGTGAACAACCCCTTTAAAGTTGTTTGTTATTACAGAGAAAATAGAAACCATTTTTAAACGTTTGAATTATTTGTTTAAAGGGGAAGTTCACCTTACAAACACTTTTTCAGTTCAGTTGGTTTTAGATTCTTCCCCAGAAACAAAGACTTTTTTTCTATTGCTTTCCATCTTCTATTCTTTACCTTTTCCCCAAAATTGAAGTTTCAAGTTAAATGTCAGTGTCTGTGGTGTCTCAGTCTGGCAGCTCAGTGATCCAGGGGCAGATTCTGTTCTGTTACATCTGATCCATTAGTTGCTCCATCTCTCAGTAGGATCTATGGGGAATATAAGTGCAACTATTGTATCAATTCTAACAGTTGCCTTTAAAAGGAGTCTTTACCTTTAAACACTTTTTTCCAGTTTAGTTGGTTTCAGATTGTTCCCCAGAAATAAAGACTTTTTGTAATTTCTCTCTATTTGTGACCATTTTTGTGATATTGAGGTGCAACGTTTCATGTTTTACCTTGTAAAGCAGCTTTGTTACTAATTGTAACAACTAAATGTATCAACTAATTGTAGCAACTAAATGTATCACCTAATTGTAACAACTAATTGTATCCACTAAATGCATCCACTAATTGTAGCAAATTATAACAGATGCTCCTGGATCACTGAGCTGCCAGACTGAAACCCCGGGGCCATTGAACTTAAATTTTGGGAAAACAGTATGGAAAGCAATTGAAATGTTATATGTTTATGTTGAAAAATCTGAAAACATCTGAACTGAAAAATGTGTGTTGAAAGGTGAACAACCCCTTTAATGAAATGCAGGGATTTAGCTGAGTAAGGCTAAAGATTAGTGATGTGTAGGTGGAGAAAAACTCCAGAGTCCGTATTGAACACTGATGCAAAAATGTTACTAGCGACTAGATTAACATCTATAATCTCCATGTTGCTCCACCCGGATCAAAGAGATTTCATGCCTGGCCGAGCTACAGATGTAAATCTCAGGCGTCTGTACTATAATTTACAGGTACCCCGTAACAATCCAGGTAAAAGAATTGTAGTGGCCTTAAGCTCCCCCCATAGACGCAACAATTCTTCTTGCCGAACGACTGATTTTAAGGAAGTCTGACCAATCCTTCGAAATTATCGTGCGGTTAGTGGGATTTGAACGATCGACCATCTTACTATTTTTCGGCCGACATCTGTCAGGAAATTGATCGGCCAGGTCAAAAAAATCTTTGTGGGTCCCAGTGCAATGTATCTATGTTTGCAGGGCCAAGCAGCTCCCCTTTGTTTTCCTGCCAAATTCCTGGTCTTTTTAGTTGATGGTGAATTCGTACGATCGTTCTGAGAAGATCGGGGTCTCACGATCAAGATCTGATCTTTTAAAAATCTCAACATCTATGGCCAGTTTTAGACTCACAAAAGGATTTTGATTCAATTGAATGGCCTTATCTATGGGCGGTATTTAAAACTTTTGGGATGGGTGAACCATTTATAAAATGCATAAAACTATCATACAAGCAACCGATTGCACAAATTAAAGTCAATCAGGTGATCCCGCCACCATTTAAGTTACAAAGGGGCATGTGCCAAGGATGCCCACTCTCACCAATGTTATTTGTATTGGCAATAAAACCACTGCCATTAATGGTCCGAGATACTGTTAATGGGTCTGAAGAATGGTAACATTGAAGAAAAGATATCCCTTTATGGAGACCACATCTTGTTGTATTTGGAATATCCTGGTCCCTTGTTAAGGGTAGTCCTAAAAATCTTCAATCTATTTACTACATATTCAGGATTTCGCACTAATTGGTCCAAATCCACTATCTTCCTCGTAGATCTAGAGAGACAAATAGGAATGGTGGCAGATAATCGATTACAAACTGCAAATTCCTTCAAATATCTGGGAATAGAAATCCACCTCAAAACGGATCAATTCATTCCCTTAAACATCGCACCCATTAATCAGAAGTTAAAGCTGTACTTTCAATCTGGCGCTCTTTAACACTGACCTTGTGGGGGAGGGTAAATTTAATAAAAATGGTTTACTTACCCAAGTATGTGTTCCTTAACAGTCCAATAGCATTACCCGGAGAGGTCTGTAAAGGGGTACCTTCCTGTGGAACAATAATATAGTGAATAAAGTACCCCCTCTTGTAAAATATAAGGATATTATTAGTTACCGAGGAGTTTCATGACCATATAAAAGTACGAGGCCGAAGGCCGAGTTATACAGGTCATGGAACTCCGAGGTAACTTCTAATATCCTCATATTTTACAACTGGGGGTACTTTATTTATTATAATACACAAATTTTAGTGAGTCATGTGACAGAAATGACATCACTACTCACCGTTTATAACTGATGACATCACTACTCACCGTTTATAAGGATATAATTTACAGGATATTCATGGCTTTTGTGTATTATATATATATAATATATATACCACGGGTGTCTTCCAAGGCATTATCGGCACCTTATGATGCGGGGGTCTCGGACTACCAAACGTCTTTTTGTATTATTTGGCATAACAATTAGCATACATACATGAGTGGCTTGCACAGGCCCAGGACAAGCCAAATGTTATACTGCAGGCACATCAGGTTGGCTGGCTGGAAGCATTACAAATTGTCCTTTTAGAAAAGGAAAAGACTACACAATCTAACAGCATGCATAATGGCACCCTACCAGGCAAACCACCATGGAGATGGCTTGTCCCCTCACCTTCCCTTGTGGAACTGAAATACCTGAGAGATCTAATATGTGATCTCTTATTTGTGGATAAAGCAAACCCTGGATACCCCTACAGTAGCCATGTTTAGAGATTTGCAGTTTAGTCATATATTTAATTCAAAATTCAGTAATCTAACAGTAAAGTTGTCAGAACCTTCAATAATCTCTTATATACATCCCTCTAAAGTCACCTCACACTATACGCTAGCTATATGTCTACCATCCCCTCACTGTTTCAGAAAGCATACGGTACGTTGAGATTGGATTTACCGGCACTTAATAATGAGCATTTATATCGCTTCTTGATATCAGCCGCAGATAAATTGATCCAACACAAATTTCTGTTACGTACATAACCCCTAACAAATTAGTTAAAATGGGTAAGTATAATGCACAATGCTTCTTCCTAGCTCATGGGTTTGTCCGCTGATAATAAAGTATTGGACAGACATCGGTACATATAGAACAGAGGCTCGAGAATTACCGAATTTATCCACACCTGAAAACTGCCTCCTGGGAATTGTAGAAGACATTATCCCCAGACCCCACACTAGACTAACAGTGAGATTATTGCTGTTCTATGGAAAAAAGATATTAGTAATGCGCTGGGTCTCTCCCGTACCCCCCACTAGAATGGATAAACTATATAAACTGTGTATTTGCTTCCGTTGCTCAAACTTACATATAAATCAAGGAGATGCTCAACTAAATCTCAGAGGGTTTGGGAAACATAGTGTGACATAGATTTAGGTAATTAGCTTTACTGATGTACTGAATGGCAACTATATGATCACAATTGTAAGACTGTCAGTGTGATGATACTGTACCCCTCTTTTTCCCTTTTGTGCCCCTTTTGGTTAAAACTCAATAAAAAGGAAACCTGTTAAAAAAGTACCTTGTTGTGTTGCAGGATTTTCCCTGTAGATTAGACCTCCCCCTCCCTGCAGACATGGTGGCCCTGTCGCTAAAGATCAGCATTGGAAATGTGGTGAAGACCATGCAGTTTGAGCCATCCACCATGATATACGATGCCTGCCGAATCATCCGCGAGAAGGTCCCTGAGGCACAGATTGGCCAACGTGAGTATAGATGTATGGACAGATGTATGGACAGATGTGTGGATAGATTTATGTAAAGATTTGTGTATAGATGTATGTATAGATGTATGTATAGATGTATGTATAGATGTATGTATAGATGTATGTATAGATGTATGTATAGATGTATGTATAGATGTATGTATAGATGTATGTATAGATGTATGTAAAGATGTATGTATAGATGTATGGATAGATTTATGTAAAGATTTGTGGATAGATGTATGTATAGATTGGTGGACAGATTGGTGGACAGATTGGTGGACAGATTGGTGGACAGATTGGTGGACAGATTGGTGGACAGATTGGTGGACAGATGGGTGGACAGATGGGTGGACAGATGGGTGGACAGATGGGTGGACAGATGGGTGGACAGATGGGTGGACAGATGGGTGGACAGATGGGTGGACAGATGGGTGGACAGATGGGTGGACAGATGGGTGGACAGATGTGTGGATAGATTTATGTAAAGATTTGTGGATAGATGGATGTATACATGTATGTATAGATGTATGTATAGATGTATGTATAGATGTATGTATAGATGTATGTATAGATGTATGTATAGATTGGTGGACAGATTGGTGGACAGATTGGTGGACAGATTGGTGGACAGATTGGTGGACAGATTGGTGGACAGATGTGTGGATAGATTTATGTAAAGATTTGTGGATAGATGTATGTATAGATGTATGTATAGATGTATGGATAGATGTATGGATAGATGTATGTATAGATGTATGTATAGATGTATGTATAGATTGGTGGACAGATTGGTGGACAGATTGGTGGACAGATTGGTGGACAGATTGGTGGACAGATTGGTGGACAGATGTGTGGATAGATTTATGTAAAGATTTGTGGATAGATGTATGTATAGATGTATGTATAGATGTATGGACAGATTGGTGGACAGATGTGTGGACAGATGTGTGGACAGATGTATGGACGGATGGGTGGACGGACAGATGGGTGGACGGACAGATGGGTGGACGGACAGATGGGTGGACGGACAGATGGGTGGACGGACAGATGGGTGGACGGACAGATGGGTGGACGGACAGATGGGTGGACGGACAGATGGGTGGACGGACAGATGGGTGGACGGACAGATGGGTGGACAGATTTATGTAAAGATTTGTGGATAGATGGGTGGATAGATGGGTGGATAGATGGGTGGATAGATGGGTGGACAGATGGGTGGACAGATGGGTGGACAGATGGGTGGAAAAATTTATGTAAAGATTGGTGGACAGATTGGTGGACAGATTGGTGGACAGATTGGTGGACAGATGGGTGGACAGATGGGTGGACAGATGGGTGGACAGATGGGTGGACAGATGTATGGATAGTGTCACTGAAGAGTGGGACTAAAATGGGATCCTGCGCAGGCCCCTTTGCCAGTAGGGGAACAACACAATAAAAAAAAGGGCTTTGGCCTACAGGGGAATGGGTAAGGGTTTTGCAGATTTCTGATGGTGGCTCTGCACTATTCATATTCACAACACTGTGCACTGAGACAATTTAGTAATGGAACAGAAATAGAAATATATCATGAATAATGGGTTAGTTTTACAAGAGGATAGAAGTTCATGTGCTCAGAGCTTACAGTCTAAATGGGTGGATTTAGACACAAAGTGCTGATAATTACCATGGTTACTTGGTCTTTTACACATTTGATTAGATAAGTAACTGTAGCAATGTTAATTGGTCTTTTAGAGCACACATTTGATTGGATATGTTACTGTAATTATATTACTTGGTCTTTTAGAGCATGGAACTGATTGGATGGGTTACTTTAATGTTAAGGTGGCGAATCACTGTCAGATTAATGCTGCTTATATCAGAGCGATTCAGCAGCTTATCTCCAGGTTATGTGTATGGATCACTCTGACAGGCCTTCCCAACCCCATATGCTTGTTGATGCAGTCCTGTATCCCCTTTATTGTGAAGTGTATCGGAGATTGATCTGCTTGTTTGGTCACCTGTCCTAACTGACCGTAACAACACAATAGCCTTGGATATTCTACTTGTCAAGAAATCACCCAAGCCCCTCTGAAAGGGTGTTTCACCTTTTAGTATGTTATGGAATGGTCATTTCTAAGCAACTTTTCATATGGTCTTTATTTTCTTTATAGTTGATAAATTATTTGCTGTTTTTTTGCCACTTTCAAATGTGGGTAACTGACCTCATCTAAAAAACATATGCTCTTTGAGGCTATAAATGTATTGCTATTGCTACTTATTACTCATCTATTTATTCAGGCCTCTCTTACTCATATTCCAGACATTAAGGGGTGCCAAATAAGGGCACCGATTGGCTATTGATAGCCCATATATGGACTGGGAGGCTCTGTTTGTCAGTACATCTGATTTTTATACAACCAAAAAATTTGCCTCTTAGCCAGGAATTAAAAAATAAGTATCTGCTTTGAGGCCACTGAGAAAAACATCCAAGTGGTTAGGGAGCAGCATGTTACTCACGAGCTACTGGTTGGGGGGATCACTGCTCTGCATTATGCTAAACCTTCATTTCAACATCAACAACCCCTTTAAAGCATCAGGATCAGCATCACAACATCACCCGGCAGTGCATTCCCCAACCTCACTGTCCTCACTGTGATGAACCCCCTACTCTGTTCCTTTAAATGAAACTTCTTTTCCTCTAGTCTGAAGGGGAGGCCTCTGGTACGTGATTCTCTTTATGGGTAAAAAGGTCCCCTGCTATTTGTCTATAATGTCCTCTAATGTACTTGTAAAGTCTAATCATGTCCCCTCACAAGAGCCTTTTTTCCAGAGAAAACAACCCCAACATTGTCAGTCTCCCCTCATAATTTAACTCTTCCCTCCCTCTAACCAGTTTAGTTGCACTTAGTCTCTGCACTCTCTCCAGCTCATTTATATCCCTCTTAAGGACTGGAGTCCAAAACTGCCCCCATACTCCAGATGAGGCCTCACCAGGGACCTATAAAGAGACACAATTATGTTTCATCCCTTGAGTTAATGCCCTTTTTTATTCAAGAACTTTATTTGCTTTAGTAGCCACAGAATGACACTGCCCAGAATTAGACAACGTGTTATCTACAAAGACCCCAAGATCCTTCTCATTTAAGGAAACTCCCAACACACTGCCATTTAGTGTAGAACTTGCATTTATATTATTTTTGCCAAAGTGCATAACCTGCATTTATCAACATTGAACCTCATTTTCCAGTTTGCTGCCCAGTTTTCCAGTTTAGACAAATCACTGTGCAAAGTGGCAGCATCCTGCATGGAACCTATAGTTCTGCACAATTTAGTCTCATCTGCACAAATAGAAACAGTACTTTCAATGGCACCTCCAGGTCATTAATAAACAAGTTGAAAAGCAAGGGACCTAGTACAGAGCCCTGCGGTACTCCACTAACAACACTGGTCCAATTAGAAAATGTTCCATTTACCACCACTCTTTGTAGTCTATCTTTTAGCCAGTTCTCTATCCAGGTACAAATACTATGTTCCAGGCCAACATTCCTTCATTTAACCAGTAACCTTCTGTGTGGCACTGTATCAAATGCTTTAGCAAAGTCTAAGTAAATCACATCCCTGCCATCCCAGAATCCAGGTCTCTACTTACATTCTCATAAAAAGAAATTAAGTTAGTCTGGCAAGATCTATTACACATAAAACCATGCTGGCACAAACTCATAGTATTGTGATTTGCAATGTAGTTACCGCAAGTATCCCTTAATACCCTCTCAAAAAGTTTTTCTACTACTTGTGTGAGTGCTCATTGGTTCTGATGTCTGTCTCACATTGTTACTATGTGCATTCTGTTTGGTTACACTCGCCATTGAAGCACATTGACTTGTTCTTGTCTTACAGCCAATGATTTCGGCCTTTTCTTGTCTGATGAGGACCCCAAGAAAGGCATCTGGCTGGAGGCTGGGAAAGCACTGGACTATTACATGCTTCGCAATGGGGTGAGATAGAGATTCTTAGCCCCCCGCTAGGCACCCCTTCCTCCCTGTCCCGCTCCTGATTGCCCGTGTCTCTCCTCTCTACCACAGGATACTCTGGAATACAGAAAGAAGCAGCGACCACTCAAGATCCGCATGTTGGATGGAACAGTCAAAACTGTTATGGTGGACGACTCCAAGACCATGAGTGACCTTCTGATGACCATCTGTGCTCGTATTGGTGAGATGATCTGTGCCATGGGCAGCCTGCATTTGTGGGAAATGGGGGAATGTGGCACCAACGGTGCCAGCAATGGGGGGGGGCAGTGCAACTCTTAGGCTAATGTGCCTTTTAGTAACAGGGGGACGTGCTATAACTGTGTGGCTTAGAGGTGGCATGAGCCGTTTATTGCCTATATGATAACATATCATCTGTCATTCTGACTATCCACCTAGTGCCAGGATATGTCCCAGGCAGCTTCCACTCATACAGAAAGTGTACCTGCCCTTCTCTATAGGAATAACCAATTATGACGAGTACTCGTTAGTCCGTGAGATAATGGAGGAGAAGAAAGAAGAGGTTACGGGAACACTGAAACGGGACAAGACTCTGCTCCGGGATGATAAGAAAATGGAGAAACTAAAACAGAAGCTGCACACGGATGATGAATGTGAGTATCACAGTGGCCAATACATTGGTATCACAATTACTTGGGAGGGTTCCTCTGCACCCCAGCCTATATTCTTACTGAATTATTCTCCTCTCCCACAGTGAACTGGCTGGACCCTGGGCGCACATTACGTGAGCAGGGAGTGGATGAGAATGAGACCCTTCTATTGAGGAGAAAGTTTTTCTACTCTGACCAAAATGTGGATTCCAGAGATCCTGTCCAACTGAATTTGCTCTATGTCCAGGTAATGATCACTACTGCATTCACTGTCACACATCACTTATGTCTGTCTACCTAAAGAACTCACACTTATTCCTCCCAGTACTGTCTTATGTCTGTCCCATCTAGTCTGTCCCTTCCCCCATCTACCTAAAGAACTCACACTTATTCCTCCCAGTACTGTCTTATGTCTGTCCCATCTAGTCTGTCCCTTCCCCCATCTACCTAAAGAACTCACACTTATTCCTCCCAGTACTGTCTTATGTCTGTCCCATCTAGTCTGTCCCTTCCCCCATCTACCTAAAGAACTCACACTTATTCCTCCAGTACTGTCTTATGTCTGTCCCATCTAGTCTGTCCCTTCCCCTATCTACCTAAAGAACTCACACTTATTCCTCCCCCAGTACTGTCTTATGTCTGTCCCATCTAGTCTGTCCCTTCCCCTATCTACCTAAAGAACTCGGACTTATTCTCCCCAGTACTGTCTTATGTCTGTCCCATCTAGTCTGTCCCTTCCCCTATCTACCTAAAGAACTCACACTTATTCCTCCCCCAGTACTGTCTTATGTCTGTCCCATCTAGTCTGTCCCTTCCCCTATCTACCCAAAGAGCTCAGACTTATTCTCCAGTACTGTCTTATGTCTGTCCCATCTAGTCTGTCCCTTCCCCTATCTACCTAAAGACTCACTTATTCCCCCAGTACTGTCTTATGTCTGTCCCCCATCTAGTCTGTTCTTTCCCTATCTACCTAAAGAACTCAGACTTATTCCTCCCCCAGTACTGTCTTTTGTCTGTCCCTTCCTTATCTACCATAAGGGCTCAGGCTTATCTCCCCCCCAGTACATTCCAATTCATTCTGCACATTATTCAAAAACATGAAGTATAAGACAGTCTCATTGTGATATGTTAGCCCAGTAGGACTATTTTCCATCTTTATTAGTTAGCACATTTGGTTTGTTTCCTAGGCCCGAGATGACATTTTGAATGGCTCCCACCCTGTCTCATTTGATAAAGCCTGTGAGTTTGCCGGGTACCAGTGCCAGGTGCAGTTTGGACCGCACAATGAAGTAAAGCACAAGCCGGGATTTTTGGAGTGAGTGGAAACATTGTGTTATAATAATGACTTCCTTCAGTCTCTTTGTCTGTCCTGCTGGGGACTGGGTGGACAGAAACTATACACTGTTTGTATTTATGCTTTAATTTGTATTTCTCCAACATCTGCATGGGGGACACAGGGACAGTGGGGTACAGCCAGTATCACTAGGAGGCAGGACACAACATTAAAAAAAAATAGACTTGGCTCCTCCCCCACTGGCTATACCCTTCCAGTAGGGGGAGGCCTAAGCAGTTTTTTGTTGTGTCCTCAGGAGGTAGGACATGTTTTATTTTTTTACATCAACTTTATTCAGTCAGAGGAGATGGTTAAGGAGCCCTACACTGAGAAGTGGGTTGTTACTTGACAGCTCCCAGCTCCCTTCTACAGTCGGTTTTCACTAGGCGACTGTTAATGCTCGATAGCAGGGGCACCCTACCATTTTAAATAGGCGCCAGTACAGCCTCCCTGCGTGCGCACTCATTCCCGTAAGAGCTTCACAGTAGGAGATGTGCACTTCTGCAACTAGCAGTGACGCCAAATCTCCTCACACAAGACCGCTCAGTGCAGCTGAGGTCCGACTAGACTCACTTCCTGGCAGGCGCATATATAAACAGTTATTCCTGCTTCTGGGCTACTCTATTACGTTTCACATTATTGTCACAGATTTTTAGTGCAGCAACTGAACACTCCTAGCCATCCCCTTAAAAGGGGGCAGCTTACCCCACCATGTCTCAGGGGCCTAACGATTGCCTCTTTTCCAAGCGAGTCACCTCTATGAAATTTTTAGCGTGTGCCAAATGCCGCAAGCGCTTACCAGCAGGGCATAAAGAGCCCATTTGCTCAGCTTCGGGCTCTGGAATCCCAGGATCTGCTCCCCCTCAGTACAACAGACCTTACAGATGGGTACAGTCTCCACAGACACTTCTCTCCCTGGGGCCCAAGACGTCCCAAATTGGGCATCAAAAGTCGCAACAGGAATTCCAAGGTTGGCACATTCACTAGACAAACTCGTGGCCCCCTTAGACAACCCAAGGAGTAAGCCTCATAAACGGAGGGCCCCATCTTTCTCAGAAGAGGATAGTGACAGTAGACCCAGAGATCAATCTTCTCCCCCTCCAGAGGGCATTCTGTCAGAAGGAGAGCTGTCCCTTAGTGACCAGGATGAGGAAGACCCTCTGTTACATTCCTCAGAGGCCATTGATTCCCTTATCCTTTCGGTTATAGACACTCTTCACCTACAAGAGGCGGAGACCTCGACGTCAGTGTCTAGCACCCTTTTCAAAACAAAGAGCAAAGCGTCTTCAGTTTTTCCCTGCCATTCACAGCTTGACCACATAATTCTACAGGAATGGGATAAACCCTGAAAGGGGTTTCCAGGCAAACCGCAGATTCAAAAAACTCTATCCATTTGCGGCAGAGACCTCAGTCAAGTGGTCTTCCCCACCCTTGGTGGACACACTGGTTTCCCAGCTCGCTAAGAACACCGCTATACCAGTCCCAGATGCTTCATCATTCAAGGAAGCCATGGACAAGAAATTAGAGGGGTTGTTAAGCTCCAATTTCGTAGGCTCAGGTACTTCCCTTCGTCCAACATTGGCCACAGCCTGGGTAAGCAGAGCAATTCAATCTTGGTCAGAGTCTCTACTTGACGCAATCCAGTCGGGGGCACCACGTCACAAATTGTCTCGATGGGCATTACAGATAAAGGACGCTAACGACTACATCTGCGAAGCATACTTTGATACCACCCATTTGATAAGCCGCACCTCTGCAATGGCAGTGGCCGCTTTGTGTCCAGGGTCCCCCCAGAACAAAACAAGCACAAAGCCTTCCAGGTGATCTCCAAACTGTTACTAACAGGAGTGATTGCCTCAGTTCCGTCTGGAGAACGCTTCAAAGGCTACTATTCAAACCTATTTGTAGTCCCCAAAAAGGATGGATCTCTTCACCCTGTTGTAGACCTCAAAGTTCATCCGTCAGCACAGGTTAAAAATGAAGTAACTTCGATCGGTCATCGCAGCAATGACTCCAGGCAAATTCCTGGTATCCCTATATATAAAGGAGGCATACCTATATGTACCTATTTTCCTTCCCCATCAGAATTTCTTACGATTTGCCTTACAAAACTGCCACTACCAGTTCACGGCACTTCCATTCATCCTGACATCAGCACCCAGGGTCTTCACAAAGATCACAGCAACAGCTGCAGAAGTAATCCGCAACAAGGGAATATCGATCATCCTGTACCTGGACAAACTGCTAATCAAGGCACCCTCAGCGCAGGAGGCCAAACAGGCTCTTTGCTTTACCACGTCCACTCTCCAGGAACTCGGTTGGTGCATCAACAGGGACAAAACCTCGCTAATTCCCAGCAAACTCTCAACGTTTCTGTGGATGAACTTCAACACAGTCACTGGTTAAATCCCTACTGGAGAGGCCAACACATACAGCCAGATTCTGCATGAAAGTCCTGGGGGTCATGGTGTCCTCGATAGAAGCAGTACCTTTTGCACAGGTTCCACCTCAGAGAACTGCAGTGGAACATTCTATCGGTCTGGACACGGAAGTCGCTATTTCAGATAATACGACTTTCCAACAAGACCCGGGCATCGCTACTCTGGTGGCTGAAAACCAGCAATCTCTGCCTGGACAGGCCACTTGGGAATCCACTGTGGACGGATGCAAGCCTGTCCAGTTGGGGCGCAGTACTGGAAGCACATGCAGCACAAGGCCTATGGGTCCCAGAGTAGACAAATCAACCTTCTAGAAATTCGAGCAAGTGGGCCTAAGACACTGGCAGAGAGAACTTGCAGGGCAAGCTGTAAAGGTCCAATCCGACAACTCCACGGCTGTAGCCCACATAAACCACCAGGGCAGAACAAGAAGCAGAGCAGCTCTCAACAAAGTCAAGGCCATCTTTCAGTGGGCGGAGACCAACAATACTCTGTCGGCAATTCACATTCTAGGACTGCTATCTGGGAAACAGACTTTCTGAGCAGACAGTCAGTAGACCCAGAAGAATGCTCACTCAAAGAAGAGATCTTCAACGAGATAACATCAAGGTGGTGAATCCTGGAAGTGGACTTAATGGGCAGACATCAGAACAGAAAGGTGCAGATATTCTTTGCCAGGTACCAGGATCCCCTGGCATTAGGCAAGGACGCCCTAACGTCAAACTGGAAGTTCTGTCTAGCCTACGCTTTTCCACCTCTTCCCCTCGTTCCAAGAACAAGCAGGAAGTTACATGGGGAAAGGACAACACTTATTCTAATAGCTCCCAAGTGGCCCAGAAGAATGCGGTTCTCCGACCTCCTCAACCTCTCCATAGAGGAACCATGGATGCTTCCTACGCAACCAGACCTTCTACACCAAGCTCTCGTACTCCACCCAAACCCATTAATCCTCAAATTGACGGCGTGGCTATTGAGACCCAGATTCTGAAGTGTAAAGGTTTTCGCGATGAGGTGGTGAAAGTAATGCGAGCTGCTCGAAAGCCTGTCTCAGCTAAAACTTACCACAGAGTATGGAACACCTATCATCAATTGTGTATCCAGAAAGCCAAGTATTTCAACAAGCAATCCATTCCCAGTCTATTAGAATTTCTACAAGACGGTCTATCCATGGGTCTCCCTAGGATCTCTTAAATCACAGATATCCGCTCTGTCCATACTTTTTCAAAGACGCCTGAACCTTCGTCCAGGGAGTAACTTACTTAGCCCCTCCAATTCGGGCTCCGGTACCCACATGGGACCTCACTCTGCAAGCTCTCTAACATCCACCTTTCGAACCTATGGCTTCCATTCCTTTGCAGCTTCTCACCTTAAAGTCTGTTTTCCTCAAAGCTGTGTCCTCAGACAAGAGAGTCTCAGAACAAGTGCATTGTCATGCGAGCCTCCATTCCTCACCTTCCACCCAGACAGGGCAGTGCTTTGTACAGTACCATCGTTTCTTCCGAAGGTGGTGTCATCCTTCCACTTAAACCAGGAGATTACAATCCCAACCTTCTGTCCTTCACCATCTAACACCAAGGAACAGATGTTACACTCTCTGGACCCTGTCTGGGCCCTCACGTTCTATCTGCACAGAACCCATGACATACCCAAGTCGGATACATTATTGTTCTGCCTTTGGGCCATCATCAGGGCACACTGGCTCCCAAATCCACCATATCAAGATGGATTAAACAAACCATTCAACAAGCCTGTACCTCAAAGGGTAAATCCCCCCCTCTCAAAATTAGGGCTCACTCAACCAGGGGAATGAGCACTTCCTGGGCCTTTCTAAACCAGGTCTCAGCGGAACAGCTGTACAAAGCAGCTACGAGTACTTCTATCCACTCCTCCAAAATTTTACCATTTTGACACCTTTGCGGCTTCTGACACCTGCTTTGGGAGGTACTTCAAGCCTCAGTGGTTTCTCCCACGTAGGCCTATCCTTCCCTCCCTAAT
This sequence comes from Xenopus laevis, assembly GCF_017654675.1. NCBI lineage: Eukaryota > Metazoa > Chordata > Amphibia > Anura > Pipidae > Xenopus > Xenopus laevis. The sequence goes on from NC_054372.1 coordinate 202,171,818, forward strand.
TCAGGGGACAGCTTTGGAATGTCCCCCAAGCAGATGTTGGAGAAAGGGAGATTTTGTGTACTCACCGTTAAATCTCTTTCTCTTCAACAGCTTGGGGGACACAAGGCTCCCCTCCCTGGATAGGGGTTATCTTACATGCAGACGTGGTTGTTATAGAGTTAAGTTACATTTTTTCTATAAAGGTTATTGTTTCCTTTGGTAAAAAACTGATTATGGCTCTGCCTACTGGAGTGGTATAGCCAGTGGGGGAGGAGCCAAGTCTATTTTTTATTCTTGTGTCCTGCCTCCTAATGATACTAGCTATACCCCACTGTCCGTGTGTCCCCCACGCTGTTGAAGAGAAAGAGATTTAACAATGAGTACAAAAATCTCCTTTCTAATTAAATAACTGAATAACTCAAAAAACACAAATAATAAAAAATAAAAACTACTTGCAATTTGGTACATCATACATCAAAAGTTCATTCAATGGTGAATAAAAAAAACCCTTTAAAGTTTCATGTTTCCCCTTCTTATGTGTTTGTGAAGCAGCTGTGGGAGAGGGTCAGCGACCCTGTAACTAATTCATGAGTTTTCTCCCTGCTGAGCAGAATCCCTGAGTTTCATTAAAGGCAGCTGTTAGAATTGATACAATAGTTGCACTTATATTCCCCATAGATCCTACTGAGAAATAGAGCAACTAATGGATCAGCCGATTGGATCAGAATCTGCACCTGAGTTACTGAGCTGCCACTCACACTCACACTCACACACTAGAGACACAAACATTTATTATTAAACTTTTATTTTGGAGAAATGGTTGAAAATAAAAGTTGAAAAGCAATTAAATAAAGTCTGTTTGGAAGGTGAACAATATCATAGTATGTAAAATTGAGTTTCACTGTAGCTGAAATCATAGCCAAAAAGAAGAAAGTCAGTGTATACTCACACGCAAGGCATTGTGACACTGATATTGTATGTTGTATTTTTCATCATATTCACTCTGTTTCTGCCATTTATATTACCCGACACTTATTTATGCTTTCCTCCTCTCTGCAGGCTGAAAGACTTTCTCCCCAAAGAATACATCAAACAGAAGGGCGAACGCAAGATTTTCCTTGTATGTTCCCTGTGCATATATGTATAGCAACATGTTAGATACACACTGAGCACTACAGACTGGGGGTTAGATACACACTGAGTACTACAGACTGGGGGTTAGATACACGCTCAGTGCTACAGACTGGGGGTTAGATACACACTGAGTACTACAGACTGGGGGTTAGATACACGCTCAGTGCTACAGACTGGGGCTTAGATACACACTGAGTGCTACAGACTGGGGGTTAGATACACACTGAGTGCTACAGACTGGGGGTTAGATACACACTGAGTACTACAGACTGGGGGTTAGATACACGCTGAGTACTACAGACTGGGGGTTAGATACACGCTCAGTGCTACAGACTGGGGGTTAGATACACACTGAGTACTACAGACTGGGGGTTAGATACACGCTCAGTGCTACAGACTGGGGGTTAGATACACACTGAGTGCTACAGACTGGAGGTTAGATACACACGGATTACTACAGACTGGGGGTTAGATAGACACTGAGTACTACAGACTGGGGGTTAGATACACGCTCAGTGCTACAGACTGGGGGTTAGATACACACTGAGTACTACAGACTGGGGGTTATATACACACTGAGTACTACAGCCTGGGGGTTAGATAGACACTGAGTGCTACAGACTGGGTGTTAGATACACACTCAGTGCTACAGACTGGGGGTTATATACACACTGAGTACTACAGACTGGGGGTTATATACACACTGAGTACTACAGACTGGGGGTTAGATAGACACTGAGTGCTACAGACTGGGTGTTAGATACACACTCAGTGCTACAGACTGGGGGTTATATACACACTGAGTACTACAGACTGGGGGTTAGATACACACTGAGTACTACAGACTGGGGGTTAGATACACACTGAGTGCTACAGACTGGGGGTTAGATACACACTGAGTACTACAGACTGGGGGTTAGATACACACTGAGTGCTACAGACTGGGGGTTAGATACACACTGAGTGCTACAGACTGGGGGTTAGATACACACTGAGTGCTACAGACTGGGGGTTAGATACACACTGAGTACTACAGACTGGGGGTTAGATACACACTGAGTGCTACAGACTGGGGGTTAGATACACACTGAGTGCTACAGAGTGGGGGTTAGATACACACTGAGTACTACAGACTGGGGGTTAGATACACACTGAGTGCTACAGACTGGGGGTTAGATACACACTGAGTGCTACAGAGTGGGGGTTAGATACACACTGAGTACTACAGACTGGGGGTTAGATACACACTGAGTGCTACAGACTGGGTGTTAGAGTGCTGTGGAGATCCAGTAAGTACATAACACACCGTTTGTAATTAATTTATTATACAATTATTTTCTTTTAGGCTCACAAACAGTGTGGGAATATGAGTGAGATAGAAGCAAAGGCTCGTTATGTGAAACTCGCTCGCTCCCTGAAAACTTACGGAGTTTCCTTTTTCTTAGTTAAGGTGAGAGGCACTGCTGGTGCTGATCCATTGTCTCTTCTCCTTTCTTTATATTGTTCAGCCTGTCTCTTCCCTTATCCTAATATTAATAATCACATCTCCACTTCCGCTCTCTCATTCTCTCTAACTCTCTCTCCTCACAGGAGAAAATGAAGGGGAAGAATAAACTGGTTCCGCGCCTCCTGGGGATCACTAAAGAGTGTGTCATGAGAGTGGATGAAAAGACCAAGGAAGTTATTCAGGAGTGGAACCTGACTAATATCAAGCGCTGGGCGGCCTCCCCCAAGAGCTTTACTCTGGTAGTAATCTCTACTTTATACTCACAGTTACATGGTATTTACTTGCATTTCTCCATTAATTACACACACATCATCATCTCCTCTTCAAATAATTATAGAAACATGATCATCTTTGTAAATGTTGTCTTTGTGTGTGTGTAGGAGAGGCTGTCCAGTGCGTCTCCTAGCCTGGTGTGTTTGTGACTAGTGAGTCCCCGACCAGTCAGTGGAGTTATTATTAATGTGTCACACACCCTCTCACACTACCTTGTTTATTTCGTAGGACTTTGGCGACTATCAGGACGGATATTACTCTGTGCAAACAACTGAAGGGGAACAAATTGCTCAGCTCATTGCTGGTTACATCGATATTATACTGAAAAAGGTAACAGATCTGCTGCAGTATTTCTCTGTAACAATCAAGTACCACAGATTATCTTTCAGAATTGAAAATATATTTATATATATATATATATATATATATATATATATATATATATATATATATATATATATATATATATATATATATATATATATATATATATATATATATATATATATATATATTAAAGGATATTATAAGTTACAGAGGTGTTTCATGACCATATTTTTATACAGGTCATGGAACTCCGAGGTAACTTCTAATATCCTCATATTTTGCAACAGGGGGTACTTTATTTATTATAATACACAAGGCAGGTGGGCGCGGGAGGAAGGCAGGCCGACATGGAGCAGGCAGATGATCTGGAGCCAGAGGAAGTGCCTCACTGTAGATTAACTCACTTTTTGTTTTGTGTTCTATAGAAAAAGAGCAAAGATCACTTTGGATTGGAGGGGGATGAGGAGTCGACCATGTTGGAGGATTCTGTGTCCCCTAAAAAGTAAGAACTCTGCAGTGTTGCATTTACTGGGAGAACCTAAGTGTTTATATATGCAGCTTATTAGCCTTGTGTGCTCATAGCAAATCATCTGTGACACTTTTCTTGGCAGATCCACTCTTCTTCAACAACAGTTTAACCAAGTTGGCAAAGTGGAGCACGGCTCAGTGGCCCTTCCTGCTATAATGCGCTCAGGAGCCAGTGGCCCCGAGAACTTCCAGGTGGGCTCAATGCCACAAGCACAGCAACACATTACCAGTGGCCAAATGCACTTGGGCCACATGCCACCCCTGGTAAGTCATAATGGATTCACTTCATTAAACCTGCCTGTATCCTCTGAATGGTTTCCCTCCCTGATGCCAATCACTTCTCTCCCCACAGACCTCGGCCCAGCAGGCACTGACCGGCACCATCAACTCCAGCATGCAGGCTATTAATGCTGCCCAGGCCACGCTCGATGACTTTGACACATTGCCACCTCTGGGAGACGATGCGGTGAGTATTGTTGCCCCTGTGTTGCCTCTTGTATTTTCTTTTTAACACCTTAAATGCTGGACTATTAATCTTGTTGCACTGCTTATTGCCAGTGATCATATAAATTAGCTGTCACAGTGGCACATTCATGTTTACAATGTAGATTTTGTGGTTGGTGCCCCTTAAAGGGTTAATGGGAATTTTGGAAGCCTACTATAATAATGAGAATAGTTCTCTTACTCTCCTCTGGGCCCAGATATTGGCTGTTGTAGTCTTTAGTCTTCATCTGACTCTTCCCTCTGTTATATGTAGGCATCTAAAGCCTGGCGGAAAAACAAAATGGATAATTCCAAACATGAGATCCACTCACAGGTCGACGCCATAACTGCAGGCACCGCATCTGTTGTAAACCTGACTGCAGGTAAGTGACCCAACTGATCCAGTAATGGGAAGGGCATTTAGTGGGACAAAATGGCAAGACATTCCGCTGACAAGTGGCAGTTATAGTGGTAATGGCAGTGGAGAGCTGCATGGGGATATAGGGGAGGGAGAAATGTGAAGAGAGCAGCCAGGACATTGGAAATGATAACTGTGTAACATAATGAATTGTGAGTAGGAGTTGAAGATTGGAAGGCCAAGGTGTTATGGGGGCTTTATTATGGGGCATTATACACACTGGGAAGACAGAAGGCAGTGGTTAATATTCCCATATTATAGGTAATCCTGCAGACACTGATTACACAGCGGTGGGCTGTGCCGTCACTACTATCTCTTCTAATCTGACTGAGATGTCCCGAGGAGTCAAACTTCTGGCAGCTCTCATGGAAGACGAGGGCGGAAACGGCCGGCAGCTCCTGCATGCAGCTAAAAACTTGGCAGGAGCAGTGTCTGACCTTCTAAAGACTGCCCAGCCAGCAAGCACCGAGGTACCCATGGCATGATGAGTCCCTGGATGGGATATTGTTAGGGGAGATGATGGCTATGGATGGAATATTCTTAGTAGTGGTGATAGGTATGGATGGTTTGTTGTTAGGAAAGATGATTGGTATGAATGTTTTTTTGTTGGGTGAGATGACAGGTATGGATGGTTTTTATGAGAGATGATGGGTATGGATGGTTTGTTTGTATATATATATATAGATGAAGGGTATGGATTGTTTGTTATGAGAGATGATTAGTATGGATGATTTATTAGATGAGATGATTGGTATGGATGATTTGTTAGGTGAGATGATTGGTATGGATGGTTTGTTTGGTTTGTTAGGTGAGATGATGGGTATGGATGGTTTTTTAGGTGAGATGATTGGTATGGATGGTTTGTTAGGTGAGATGATTGGTATGGATGGTTTGTTAGGTGAGATGATTAGTATGGATGGATGGTTTGTTTGGTTTGTTAGGTGAGATGATGGGTATGGATGGTTTGTTAGGTGAGATGATGGGTATGGATGGTTTGTTAGGTGAGATGATGGGTATGGATGGTTTGTTAGGTGAGATGATGGGTATGGATGGTTTGTTAGGTGAGATGATGGGTATGGATGGTTTGTTAGGTGAGATGATGGGTATGGATGTTTTTTTAGGTGAGATGATTAGTATGGATGGTTTGTTAGGTGAGATGATTAGTATGGATGGTTTGTTAAGTGAGATGATGGGTATAGATGGTTTGTTAGGTGAGATGATTAGTATGGATGGTTTGTTAGGTGAGATGATGTTATGGATGGTTTGTTATGTGAGATGATTGGTATGGATGATTTGTTTGGTGAGATGATGGGTATGGATGGTTTGTTGTTGGGGGAGAATACAGCTATGGATGGTTTGTTGGTATAGATGATGGGTATAGATGGTTTGTTATGAGAGATGATTAGTATGGATGATTTATTAGGTGAGGTGATTGGTACAGATGGTTTGTTAGGTGAGATGATTAGTATGGATGGTTTGTTAGGTGAGATGATGGGTTTTGATGGTTTGTTATGAGAGATGATTAGTATGGATGATTTATTAGGTGAGCTGAATGGTATGGATGATTTGTTAGGTGAGATGATTAGTATGGATGATTTATTAGGTGAGATGATTGGTATGAATGATTTGTTAGGTGAGATAATAGGTATGAATAGTTTGTTGTTTGGGGAGTTGACTGGTATTGATGGTTTGTTATTAGGAGAGATGACAGGTATGGATGTTTGTTGAGTTCATGGTTACAGATGGGAAATTGTTGGTGAGTTCATAGGTACCGATGGGACATTGTTAGCTCAAGTTTGTGGGCACAAATGGGATATTACTAGGTTTGTTTGTTGGGAGGTTCAGGATATTTTTCTGAAGATTCGTGAATTTTAACATCACATTATTAGCTCAGTTTCTTGCACAGGAGGTTGTAATGTTTATATTGGATCTGTCAGCAAAGTGGTACATATAATATGTTACATCTTTGATTTTCTTGTGCAGCCGCGCCAGGTCCTCATGCAAGCCGCCGGTAATGTAGGGATGGCAAGTGGAGAATTGCTGAAACAGATTGGAGAATGTGACACTGACTCACAGTTCCAGGTAAATACTGTACCCCAATATCTATAGAAACTATGTACACCCATGCCCATTCAGCCCTGGGTGCCTTTGTGTGTCTATTCTTGCTGTATTGGGCACGTTTGTACCTCCATACGCAAAAGCTTGATGTAAATTCTGGTTCCTTGTGCACATCATATAAATCTCACTAGGTCTCCCTTTAGCCTTCTTTGACTGTAGAGTATATCAGCATCAATCTCTGCTCCTATCTGCAGACCCTCTCAGCCTTCTTCTCCTGCCTATATTAACTAGCTTTATTATAATTTAAAACCTATTTACAGATCCACCCCTCTCAAATTAACAGATATTTTAGGTGTTAAAGCTTCTTCCCTCTCCCAGTTAACCATTATTTCCGTTGTGTTACAACTCCTCCCCTCTCCCAGGTAACATTTGTTTGAGGTGTGCTGCAGCTCCTCCCCTCTCCCAGGTAACATTTATTTCAGGTGTATTACAACTTCCTCTCCTGGGTTACATTTATTTCAGGTGTGTTACAACTCCTCTCCTGGGTAACATTTATTTCAGGTGTGTTACAGCTCCTCCCCTCTCCCAGGTAACATGTATTTCAGGTGTATTACAACTCCTCTCCTGGGTAACATTTATTTCAGGTGTGTTACAGCTCCTCCCCTCTCCCAGGTAACATGTATTTCAGGTGTGTTACAGCTTCTCTCCCAGGTAACATGTATTTCAGGTGTGTTACAGCTCCTCTCCCAGGTAACATTTATTTCAGGTGTGTTACAGCTCCTCCCCTCTCCCAGGTAACATTTATTTCAGGTGTGTTAGAGCTCCTCTCCCAGGTAATGCTGTGGATGGGGCACATGTAGGTGTGGGCTGGTAATGTTGGTCCAGTAACGCCCAGTTCTTGTGGCTTTTCATAGATTTCTGCAGCCAGAGCCACTCGTGGGGTTACTCCTTTAGCTGAGCAGAAAACGGTAACACGAGCCTTGGGGCTCATTCTCTCTGCTCTGGTGGGGGGTACTATCATATAATCAGGGTCTGCTCCTCATTGGTGGACGGTTTAATTCTTTGCTTCTAGAATGATTCTGAGTGCAACAATTGGTCGCTGGGCTTTTCTTGTTCTGCTCATTCGGGTTTGTACTGTAAAAACTTTGTGATCCGATGGCTTGTTGAGCGCTTCTGACCTGGTGATTGGGGCTAATTACAATCAGGCTTTGTTCTAGGAACCAATCTGCTGAGACTGGCTAATGATTTGACTGCTCCGGGATTCTGTTGCCCTCTCCTGGTTTCCCATGGCGAGAGAACTAACCCCACCCCCAGTAACAACAGCCCCACTTAAAGGAGAAGGAAAGTCTTCTTCCACTTGGGGTGCCAAATTTTAGGCACCCCAAGTGAAACCCTGGGCCGGTGCTCCCATCAGCAGAAAACTGCACCGGGGTTATACCAGTGAGCACCACGGAGCCATCCTCTTCCGGCTTCTTCTTTCTTCAAATTTCCTGAGGCAGACGCATGCGCAGTAGAACAAAACAGCAACTTTTTAGTTAAACTTCGACTTTTCACTGTAATGTGCATGTGCAGCCACGTGAGAAAGGAAGAAGCCGGAAGATGATGGCTCCGTGGTGCTCAGTGGTATAACCCCGGTGCAGCTTTCTGCTGATAGGAGCACCGGCCTGGGGTTTCAGGTAAGTTAATACATTCACTTGGGGGTGCCTAACATTTGGCACCCCCAAGTGGAAGAAGCCTTTCCTTCTTCTTTAACTGCCTGGCATCACCCCTCCCCCACCATGGTGTATTAGTCAGAAAGATGAACCTGGAAAAAAACCCTGACCCTATAATCCAGAGCGGGAGTCCCCCGGCACCATCTTGTGTCTGTTCTCAATCTTTCTGGTCTCTTTGCTGACACAAAGCCTGAGGGAACATGTACAGCTGAAGGCGACTCCTGACTAGGCCCAACTGCCCCCCGCAGGGGCCCCACAGAATACAGTATGAATGGGCATAAGATGCTGCCCGGGTACTCCTCTGAGCTGCTCCTCATTAGAGGACCACCTTTCTGACTAATACACAGTATGAGAGGGGGGGGGGAGAGAGAAAAGTGGCGATGCCAGTTAAGGGGGGCTGTTGTTACTGGGGGGGGGGTTAAGTCCTCCTTTAATGTTTGATTCCAGTGCTTATATCAAATATCTATTTTGATTGACTGATTCTGCACGTGTTTTAGTTCTGCGCCTGGAATAATCCTTACAAATGGGTTTGGGTCATCATGAGAAGTGCATCACTGTACCCCCGGTGACCCCTCTCTGCTTCTGTCTCTGCAGGATATGTTGGTACAGTTGGCTAAAGCCGTGGCAAGTGCAGCTGCTGCTCTGGTGCTGAAAGCCAAGAACGTGGCCGAGCGGACAGAAGATGGTGCCCAGCAAACCCAAGTCATCGCTGCTGCCACACAATGTGCCCTCTCCACCTCTCAGCTTGTCGCATGCACCAAGGTACGGGGCACATACAGGTAGTACCCCACCATATGGGCATAAAGAGCTGTATAGCCACATAGAACCAGGCCTGTTGTACAACCCATATTACGGCTTTCTCCAAGGCATGCTGGGTGTTGCACATATACAGCAACTGGAAACAACACGCAGCTGCTCCAGTCTACTAGAACTCACTATTTCATCGGCTACCATTGGCTCTCATGGGTAGGGAAATCGGCAAAGTCAGGCCTTAGTCTTTACCCCAGCACAGCTCCACTGCCAGCCTGGCTCACTGGGTGGTCAGACTATCTTTCCTGGTTATGACCGCTCCAGGCAACCCAACCCCCAAGCAAGGCATCCAGAAGAGTTGCAAAGATTTAGACAAAACATGGTTCTGTTTGTGTTGCTCAAGTACTGACCTATAGAAACACAACATCTAGTTCTATAAAGGCACAACATATACAGTCATATGAAAAAGTTTGGGAACCCCTCTTAATTATTTGGAGTTTTGTTTATCATTGGCTGAACTTCCTTTTAATATATAACATGCCTTATGGAAACAATAGTGACATAAAGTTTATTGGATTAACAGAAAATGTACAATATGCATCACAATGAAATTAGACAGGTGCATAAACAGAGATATTACGTCAATACAAATGTAACAGTCTCTAGACGCCTCCTATAGCCTTTGATGAGTGTCTGGATTCTGGATGTGGCTATTTGTGACCATTGGTCCATACAAAATCTCTCCAGTTCAGTTAAATTTGATGGCTGCTGAGCATGGACAGTCTGCTTCAACTCATCCCATAGATTTTCCATGATATTCAAGTCGGGGGACTCCAGAATATTGTACTTGTCCCTCTGCATAAATGTCTTTGTAGATTTCCAAGTGAGTTTAGGGTCATTGTCTTGTTGGAATATCCGACCCCTGCAGCGGAACTTCAACTTTGTGACTGATGCTTGAACATTATCCTGAAGAATTTGTTCATATTGGGTTGAATTCATCCGACCCTCGACTTTAACAAGGGCCCCAGTAGTGCCTGAACTAGCCACACAGCCCCTGAACTAGCCACACAGCCCCTGAACTAGCCACACAGCCCCACAGCATGATGGGACCTCCACCAAATGTGACAGTCGGTAGCAGGTGTTTTTCTTGGAATGCCGTGTTCTTCTTCCGCCATGTAAAGAGCTTTTTGTTATGAGCAAATAAGTCAATTTGTGTCTCCTCAGTCCAAAGCACTTTGTTCCCAAAAGCCTGTGTCTTGTCTAAATGATCTTTTCCATAGAACAAGCGAGTGTGTTTGTGTGAGTGCAGAAAGGGCTTCTCATCCCCCTGCCATACACATGTTCTTTGTGCAAATTGTGCTGAATTGTAGAACGATGTACAGATACACCTGCATCTGCAGCAAGATCTTCTTGCAGGTCTTTGGAGATGATCTTTGGCTTGTCTGTAACATTCTCGCAATCCTCCGCATATGTCGCTCCTGTATTTTCTTGGCCTGTCAGACCTGGGTTTTACAGCAACTGTGCCTGTGGCCTTCCATTTCCTGATTCCATTCCTTACAGTTGGAACTGGCAGTTTAAACCTCTGAGATAGATTTTTGTAGCCCTCCGCTAAACCATAATACTGAACAATCTTAGTTTTCAGATCTTTTGAGAGTTGCTTTGAGGATCCCATGCTGTCACTCTTCAGAGGAGAGTCAAACAGAAGCACAACTTGCAATTGGTCACCTTAAATACCTTTTTTTTATGATTGGACACACCTGCCTATGAAGTTCAATGCTTAAAGGAACAGTTCAGTATAAAAATAAAAACTGGGTAAATAGGTTGTGCAAAATAAAAAATGTATCTAATATAGTTAGTTGGGCAAAAATGTAATGTATAAAGGCTGGAGTGAGTGGATGTGTAACATAATAGCCAGAACACTACTTCCTGCTTTTCAGCTCTCTAACTCTGAGTTAGTTAGTGACTATAAGGGGGGGGCCACATGGGACATAACTGGTCAGTGATTTTGCAATTCATCCTCAACATTCAGCTCAGATTCAAAAGCATCAATTATGACCCATGCCCCCCCCCCAGTTACTGCCTGGTAACCAATCAGTGGAAAGCAAGAGAGCTGAAAAGCAGGAAGTAGTGTTCTGGCTATTATGTTACACATCCAGTCACTCCAGTCTTTATACATTACATTTGTGGCTAACTAACTATATTAGAAACATTTTTTATTTTGCACAGCCTATCTATTTACCCAGTTTTTATTTTTATACTGAACTGTTCCTTTAACCAGCTAATCCAACCAATTTGGTGTTGCCATAGTAATCAGTATTGAGCAGTTGCATTCAAATTAGCAAAATTACAAGGGTACCCACATTTTTGCACAGCCAGTTTTTCACATTTTGATTTATACAACTGAATACTGCTTCACTAAAAATCTTTGTTCAGAGAACAGCCCAGTACTCAGATGTTCCTGGGAAATGAAACAAATACCACAGGCTGAGAAGTGTTCCCAAACTTTTCATGACTGTAGACCAATAGGCCAGTGTAGTGTCTGCCTGTAGTTGGCTAAAACCTTTCTGTGCTTTGCCCCTAGTGACCCCAGCACATTTGTTCCATCTGAGCTATACGATGCATCTGGCTCATGTTGTCCTATCTTGTTCCACAGTTGGGTTACTAACTAATATGGAGTCCCCTCTTTCCCTAGGTGGTGGCCCCTACTATTAGCTCCCCAGTGTGTCAGGAGCAGCTTCTGGAGGCCGGTAAGCAGGTTGCTAAGTCAGTTGAAGGATGTGTGGAAGCTTCGGAGGCAGCAGTTGAAGACCCTGAGCTCCTGAAGGCAGTGGGAGTGGCAGCTTCAGGTGTAACGCAAGCCCTAAATAACCTGCTGCAGCATATTAAGAAGCACGCTAGCGGAGGCCCACCCACTGGCCGATATGACCAGGCAACCGACACCATCCTCAATGTGACCGAGAATATCTTCAGCTCTATGGGAGATGCTGGTTAGTTTGAGCATGCATGGTGTGCTAGTCACATGGTATTTACTGGGCCATGGAGAGGGTGGGATAGTGTTTGATAATACCTTATCCCTGTACCCTGTCATTCCTTTCCTTCAGGGGAGATGGTCCGACAGGCCCGCATTCTGGCACAGGCTACTTCAGACCTCGTGGGGGCCATTAAGGCGGATGCAGAGCGTGAGAGTGATCTTGAGAACTCCCGTAAGCTGCTCAGTGCCGCCAAACTCTTAGCAGATGCTACAGCGAGAATGGTGGAGGCCGCCAAGGTGGGTTATGGATGAGCCTTAGCACTCTAAGACACACGGCACATCCCTGGATTGCAAAGATCAGTAGAGTTCTGGGGGGTACAACATGTTATGTGTCTAATGGGTGAGCCCTTACTGTAGGGGGTACATGTTATGTGTCTAATGGGTGAGCCCTTACTGTGGCGGGGTACAACATGTTGCGTATAATGGGTGAGCCCTTACTGTAGGGGGTACAACATGTTGCGTCTAATGGGTGTGTCCTTACTGTAGGGGGGTACAACATTGTGTCTAATGGGTGTGCCCTTACTGTAGGGGGGTACAACATGTGTCTAATGGGTGTGCCCTTACTGTAGGGGGTACAACATGTTATGTTTCTAATGGGTGAGCCCTTACTGTAGGGGGGTACAACATGTTGTGTCTAATGGGTGTGCCCTTACTGTAGGGGGGTACAACATGTGTCTAATGGGTGTGTCCTTACTGTAGGGGGGTACAACATGTTGTGTCTAATGGGTGTGCCCTTACTGTAGGGGGTACAACATGTTGTGTCTAATGGGTGTGCCCTTACTGTAGGGGGGTACAACATGTTGTGTCTAATGGGTGAGCCCTTACTGTAGGGGGGTACAACATGTGTCTAATGGGTGTGCCCTTACTGTAGGGGTGTACAACATGTGTCTAATGGGTGTGTCCTTACTGTAGGGGGTACAACATGTTGTGTCTAATGGGTGTGCCCTTACTGTAGGGGGGTACAACATGTTGTGTCTAATGGGTGTGCCCTTACTGTAGGGGGGTGCAACATGTGTCTAATGGGTGTGCCCTTACTGTAGGGGTGTACAACATGTGTCTAATGGGTGTGTCCTTACTGTAGGGGGTACAACATGTTGTGTCTAATGGGTGTGCCCTTACTGTAGGGGGGTACAACATGTGTCTAATGGGTGTGCCCTTACTGTAGGGGTGTACAACATGTGTCTAATGGGTGTGTCCTTACTGTAGGGGGTACAACATGTTATGTGTCTAATAGGTGTGTCCTTACTATAGGGGGCAGCCGCGCATCCGGACAGTGAGGAGCAGCAGCAGAAGCTGAGGGAGGCAGCAGAAGGTCTGAGAATGGCAACTAATGCAGCAGCACAGAATGCAATTAAAAAGAAACTGGTTCACAAACTGGAGGTAAGTGGAAATGTGGGATTTTAGAGGAATGTGGGCATAGTGTGGAAAAGCAATTAATCTGCTTTCTGTGATTGGAGGGGTTGGTGCTGCTGGTATCACAAGTACTTATTAAAGGAATGGAGGGATAACATTATAAATCAATAGAACAAACAGAAGGTGAGGATTATTTTTCTTTTGGCTCTTTCAGCAAGCCGCCAAACAAGCAGCAGCCTCTGCTACACAGACAATTGCTGCCGCACAGAATGCAGCCTCCAGCAACAAGAACCCGGCTGCACAGCAACAACTGGTTCAGAGCTGTAAGGTGAGCTCCCCTCCTGCAAGAATGTGGCTCTTTATTTCTCTCTGTTATGCCTCTTACTAAGTATGCTACTCCCTTATATAGTCTGTACAGTGACATATGAGCTCCCACTTATCTATCTGTGTATCATTCCCTTGTATCCCACTCATACACAGGGATCATCACTCATGTGCTCTCTCCCGTAGCTCCAGCGCAATACAGTCTAATAGTACAGCCCTGACCCAAGGCTCTGATAAAAGGCAGTTAGTCCAGTACATTACTCTCTTCACTCTTTTTGTATAAACTGCAGTCTTTGAAAACATGGAAACACTCTCCAGCTTGTGTACATTTGTTTCCTTGATGCAGGTTGTGGCCGAGCAGATCCCTATGTTGGTGCAAGGAGTGAGAGGGAGTCAGTCTCAACCTGACAGTCCCAGTGCTCAGCTGTCTCTCATCGGCGCCAGCCAGAACTTCCTGCAGGTTAGTTGTGTTGGGCATTGGCAGCCATAAGAGATCCCTCCTGTTTGCTATATAGTTGCAATACTGTACAGTACTTTCATATATATATAGTTGCAATAGCATTGATAGAAGACAGGTTGTGCATTAACTGTATCCCCATCCCTTTAAATTATACAGCAAGTGCTGAAATGGGGGAATAGTGCTGTAACCGATTCCTTCTCCTTTAACTTCAGATTGAACTATCCAAAAGAATATCCAGTGCACTTCCCCTTTAAATAGCCTTTAAATCCTCTTTATCATGTACATGTGATCTTTACAGGTACTTCCACCAAGACTGAGTGAAATGCCTACTTACAAGTAGTATTTAACTCGCATGTAACGTTATCTGTACTGGGTTATTCTCCTCCTCTGACACTCCGTGGGTATCCCCATATAAAATAGGAAATATATAGTGTACTCCATTTTATTAAAACTTAAAAGACATAAAAAAAATTTTCATTAAAATAGCGTTCGTAAGCAGACTTTCTTTGCAGATTGCCCAGTTGTATTTGGGATAGAGGTACTGCCGGCTTCCCCTTCTCCCTCGTGGCTTTACCCTGAAAGCTGCCGTTCTGTCCCCAACGCCTGACGCGTTTCACTGATCCAATCAGCTTCCTCAGAGGCATGGGGTGTGTAGCGTGTAGTTTGCGTAAAAGCCGATTGCGGCTGGTTTCCATGTTTACCCTTCCGGTGTCTATCCTAATGCGTTCCATTCTGCGTTCCATTCTGCGTTCCAGCCCTCTATCGGAGGGATCTCCTTTGTTCCGTTGCTATTCCAATGTGTCTGGGCAACTCGGCGTCCTGCTTATTTGAGTTCTCAATCCATCGAACCTGAATATTCCCTTATTTTGCAGAAACGGGTTTGGGAGGGCTGTATTTTATATAACAAAATAAAACCACATTAAAAAAACATATGGAACACAACATCACACCCAGAGGTTTACGAATAAATAAAAATCCAACTCTTGGTATAAACGATGTAGAGTTCCAAAAAGAATGGAATAAGGTATTAGAAGAGTGCACGAATAGTTTAATCAAATTAATTATTAAACAAAGGAACTTGGAGCTGACCAAATATGATCAACAAATTAGGGAATTACAAATAAATCAGGAGGAATTTAAAAAAACACAGGAATATGAAACATTGGAAAGAGGGGTAGTACAGAAACTATGTGACGAAGAAAAAAAGATTATAGAAACCAAACAACATAAATTCAGGAGAGACAAAATGGATTATAATAACGGACAGGTAAGAACTTGGTTCCAAAAGAACAGACCAAAAGAGAAAAAAAAGTCTCACCAATAAGAGATAACAAACAAAACATCTATAATATATTATAATGAAAGAAATAATGAATACGGAAGAAGAAACAATATCAGTACTAATTTTTTAGAATTGTGCAGGGGGCGGAGAATAGTAGATACACATTGGCAGTTCCCCAAAAAAGACAGAAGGGAGGAAAGAAACAGGGAACAAACACAAGGGAACCCACACCAGAACAAGGGGAGCGAAAGAAAAACCTGGAGGGAACAATATCAGCCACAAAGACCCCCCAAAAACAAGTTGTAAAACTAAGCCCACAAAAAGAGAACAAAACACAAAGAAAGAGGAGAGGTAAAAAAGGGGGAACCGACCATAAGAAATCAGAAGGAAATAGGGAGACAGAGGGAACATTAGGAATATTTAATCCAAGTACAACACCATTAGTAAAGGCTTGACATTTGCACCAACAAACAGAATTAGTGGCTTTAATCTGTTCATCGATGCAGAGAAATTTATAAGGAAAATAAGATTGAAAAATTCCTTCTCAAACAGTGTAATTATTATAAGAGAAACCCAGGGAGTGACAGTAAATCATCCACGCTATTACCACACGAGATTAAAAAATAAATTGAAGTACATTCCAGGAGAAGAAAAGGCCCCTACATACAACTGTATGAGCAATTTATCAAGAAAGATATAAATGAATTACAAAAAAAGTGGAAAATAAACCAATGAACCCAAATCTTACCAAGAAAGAGAGAGAGGCCTTAAAAATCCTTAAAAAAGAATGATAATATTGTTATAAAGCCAGTGGATAAAGGCTTTATGGATAGGGATGGGCGAATTTTTTCAACTTGTGACGCCCATAGATTTGTATGGTGTTGTGCGTCAAAAAAAAAATCTGGTCAAAAAAATTTCGCAGCTTGACAATTTTTCTGACGCCCATAGACTTTATTGGCCGTCGGCGACATTTCACTGGAGGCGAATTTTTGGCGAAACGAAACTGGTCAAATTCGCCCATCCCTAATTATAGATGTTGAGAAATATGAGAAAATGTGCCTGGATCTAATAAATGATCAGAACACATACAGAGAACTAGGAGAAGATCCCATCTGATTGTTCAATGGAAAAATAGAGAAATTAATACAAATAGCAACAAACAAAGGAATATTAGATGCTAAAGAAAGTGACTAAATAGTCACTTTCTTTAGCATCTAATATTCCTTTGTTTGTTGCTATTTGTATTAATTTCTCTATTGTTCTCTATACAATAAAACCCCGAATATTCCAGTTTTTTATTGACTACCCAAGATTCACAAGAATATACAAAAGCCACCAGGGAGGCCCATAATATCAGGGATAAACTCAATTTCATGCAATCTCTCAGAATATGTAGATAAAATCATAAAAAGATATGTAATAGAACTACCCACTTATCTAAAAGATTCCAAACAATTAGAATATTACAGGAGATTAAACCAACACAAAAAACAATCCTATGTACATTAGACGTTAAGGCCTTATACACCTCAATCCAACACGAAGCTGGAGTAAAAGCCATCTCCTACTATTTAGATCAGTGATCCCCAACCAGTAGCTCATGAGCAACATGTTGCTCTCCAACCCCTTGGATGTTGCTCCCAGTGGCCTTAAAGAAGGTGCTTATTTTTGAATTCTAGGCAAGTTTTGGTTGCTTAAAAACCAGATGTACTGCCAAACAGACCCACCTGTAGGCTGCCAGTCCACATAGGGGCTACCAATAGCCAATCACAACCCTTATTTGGCACCATCCAGGAACATTTTTTGTTCTTGTGTTGCTCCCCAACTCTTTTTAAATCTCAATGTTGCTCACTGGTGAAAAAGGTTGGGGACCCCTGATTTAGATGATGCTAGCAGGAAAACAGAAAGAATTTATTATAGAGGCAATAGCACATATACTGAAACACAATTATTTTTGGTTTAAGGACAAGTACTATGTGCAAACATGGGGCACCGCCATGGGAACAAGATTCACACCCAGCTACGCAAACCTATTCATGGGACACTGGGAAGAGCAGAACATACTACCACAGCTGGGGGAGAATCTAATCCTATGGTGGCGCTACATCAATGACATTGTACTAGTGTAATAGAACTTCTTAAGTTCATTGGAGAACTCAATTAAAATGATATAAATTTGGAATTTACATCCACATACAGTCCACTAAGCCTACATTTCTTAGATCTAAAAATGATCAATTACACTTTAAAACATTCATTAAAAAAGTGGACGTATGCAATTACGTGCTAAATACCAGTAACCATAATCCGACATGGCTAAAAACATCCCATATGGTCAATTCCATAGATTAAAGAAAAATTGTTCAGAAATAGAGGAATTAAAAGCACAATTGGACCATGTATCTAACAGATTTGAACAGAGAGGATACAAAAAAGATTTGCTACAAAAATCATGAGAGAGCGTAAATGAAATAAATAGAATAGACCTAATAAAGGAGAAAACAATCGGAGAAACAGATAAGAGGGATGAACAGTGTATGTTTGTTACTACATATACACCAGGAACTACAGAAAATCCTAATTAAGCATTGGAACATCTTAGGAGACACACTATTATAGGGTAACACACAAAAAAGCAAGAGATTTAGGACAAGTGCTAGTAAGAAACCATATCCAGACAGACAGAACAAGAAAGAAAGAACAAAAAGAGGAATGGAAAGGTTTTTACCCATGCGCCCTGTGCAAGGCCTGTAGATATGCAGAAAAAAAGAAACATTTTAAATGGAATGTGACCAAGAAAATATTCAATATTGAATGTTGCATTAAATGCACTACTATAAATGTGACGTACTGCCTGGAGTGCCCATGTGGGCTACAGTATATTGGGAAAACTAACAGAAGCCTAAAAGACAGGATAAATGAACATGTAAGAAATATAGAAAAAGGACTGGAGAATCACAGTGTGTCTAATCATTTCCAAATATATCATGATAAGAATGCAAAAGGATTAACATTCTGGGGCATAACAGGAATAATGACGAACTGGAGAGGAGGAGATAGGGTTAAAAGAACGCTACAGGAAGAAAGCAAATGGATTTATGATATGCAAACCCTAACCCCCAAAGGATTAATATATCGATATGAATTTACAAGCAGTTCTATAAGACAACCTGTATTTAAAAGCTAAAAATAATTGTAATAGGAAACCTAATCACTGAGCACATATTTACGATTATATTTCATAATGTATGTCACACCTCATAAAGAAGAAAACAGACACAGGAATTAATGAATCACTTAATTTTATGAATATAAAAAAAATTGATTGATTGAATATTAAAAAACATACACTAAATTAAATTATAAATGAGAAAATTAAGTAACACAGCATTTTATAGAAGTTTTATAGAAGTAATTTATTGAAAGCACACTAAGCACTTTAAGATATAATATTAAAAATGTTTAGATGCAATGGATTGTCAGGGGGTATTAGTTAATAAGAATATATCTAGGATTCTTTATAGGCTGCACACTGTTCAGACAGAATATCAACAACAACGCTAAAATGTTATGTAAAATACAGCCCTCCCAAACCCGTTTGGGGATATTCAGGTTCAAAGGATTGAGAACTCAAATAAGCAGGACGCTCAGTTGCCCAGACTCATAGGAATAGCAACAGAACAAAGCAGATACCTCCGATAGAGGGCTGGAACACAGAATGGAACGTATAAGGATAGAAACCGGAAGGGTAACCATGGAAACCAGCCACTATCGGCTTTTTAGCAAACTACACACCCCATGCCTCTGAGGAAGCTGATTGGATCAGCGAAAGGCGTCAGGCGTTGGGGACAGAACGGCAGCTTGCAGGGGAAAGCCACCAAGTCGGCAGTACCTCTATCCCGGCTACAACCGGGCAACCTGCAAATAAATCCAAAGATATATTCCAAATAATTCTCTCAAAGTTAAAAAATCACTCTTTATTCAGCATAGATATTAAAAAGTAGGCATACAGACCAATTGATGCTCCGCCTTACGCGTTTCGTGCCCACAGGCACTTAATCATGCCTATGTGCATGATAAAGAGGATTTAAAGGCTATTTAAAGGGGAAGTGCACTGGATATTCTTTTGGATAGTTCAATCTGAATTTAAAGGAGAAGGAATCGGTTACAGCACTATTCCCCCATTTCAGCACTTGCTGTATAATTTAAAGTTTGGAAATACTACACTTTGTATTTCTCTGTTGTTTGTTTTCTCCGTTGCCAGAGGCGCTGATCCATTTTTTAGACATATATAACAAAACCACAGTTGAGAGACTGAAGCAGGATCGGCAGGAGTGAACTGGACTAAGGACTAACTTTGTTTTCTTACAATTTTTGATTTTTATTTCCCTATCCCTTTAGCCTGGTGCAAAACTGGTCACAGCTGGAAAATCTGCTGTACCAACCGTTTCTGATCCGGCTTCTGCAATGCAACTTGGCCAGTGCACCAAAAACTTGGCATCGGCTCTGGCAGAACTGCGTACGGCTGCACAGAAGGTAAATGTATTTAATCATTTCCATGATATCTGTGGGAGTGGTGTATGTGGCACAGTGAGTCTGGAGGATTGTGTGTTATAGACACATTGGAACATGGCACTGTATGTCAGTAATAGGTTTTATAGGCCAGTAACTGTTTCTCTGGTTGTCTATGAAGATTCTCATTTATCCAGCACATGATATACAGTATCTAGTAGAGTCTAGTAAAGGCAACTGGACATTTAGAGTTTTTCTTGAAAACATTTCACCCTCATCCGAGTGACTTCTTCAGTTCAACTGTTTGTGTGTTTGTGTTGCTGCCCCACGTTGGGACAGCAACACAACACAGCAACTTATGATCTAGACTGATTATCTCCAGCTGACTATTATGTGGGTTCAAGGTACTCTGGGGAAGCCATTGGCTAATATGTCTGCTTTGTTTATATTCTGATTTAGGCACATGAGGCTTGTGGTCCACTTGAAATCGACTCTGCTCTAAATCTGGTTCGATCCCTGGAACAAGGTCTTCAGGAGGCTCGAGCAGCTGCAAGGGAAGGCAAACTGCAGCCACTACCAGGCGAGACTGTGAGTTTCTGCCCCACATATTTGCATTTGGGGTTTGTGTCTATTTGGATAGTTTGTGTTGTTGCGCGTTCCCTGCTGTAAAGCTCTGGTGCAATTGTCTCACCCAGATGGAGAAGTGCGCTCAAGATTTGGGGAGCAGCACTAAGGCCGTGAGCTCTTCCATTGCTCAGTTACTGGGCGAGATCGTCCACGGGAATGAAAACTACACAGGTAGTAACAATCCCCAGCTGCCCTGCAGTATTGACCCTATACCCTTCCACACCTACCCACTGGCCTTCAATCCTGCCCCGTTCTTTCCTCTGTCATCGCACTCCAGGTTATTATGCCTCAATCATTTCCATTTCCTCTTTATCTAGAAAACATGTTACGCCTTCATGACTTGTACACAAAGTACCCCTACCCCTCACAACCTCTCCACTAGTCTGACTACCATGGAATAGACCTTCACTCTACCCCTTCTGTCTCTCTCAACCTTCTGCTATAATTCTCCAAAAATGACATTGGCACCATGACTTGACTCCTCTTCAGAGATGCTCCAGTCACTGTTGCCAAACCAAACCCCTCATAATATTCAGTTGTGCCCCCCCCCTTCTACTACTTCTCTCCTTTCTGTTCTAGGTCGTGCAGCTCGTGACGTTGCCCAGGCTCTGAGGTCACTGGCACAGGCCAGTCGGGGAGTAGCTGCAAATTCATCTGATCCTGCGGTGCAGAACGCCATGTTGGAGTGCGCTGAGGATGTTATGGATAAAGCAGGGAACTTAATTGAGGAAGCAAAGAGAGCAGTGGGCAAACCAACTGATCCCGAGGGCCAGCAAAGACTCGTTCAGGTGGGTTTCACTGGTACAAGACATCACTGAGGTGTAAAACTAATGTTTACTAATTATGTATTAATGGCGTAAATATATAAGCTGTGCAAAATAAGTGAATGGATATTAGCTCCCTATAATTTTTTATTTTGTACATCCTACCTATTTACCCGGTTTGATTGTTACATTGAACTGTTCCTTTAAGAGCAATTATATACTGATGCCTACACTTGATTGGGGGAGGAGAGGGCCAAGAAAAAGGGATGTTGAGCCAAAATAAAAGTGGATGAAGGGGAGAGCAATGAATAAAGAAAATGTTGGGGAGGAAGGAGCAATAAGACAAAGTAGGCAGGAAAACATGGAGCTGATTATTGGTAAAATTGGCCTATTGAGTGTAGCTTACATTGTACCTTTCAAGGTTATGTGGGTAAGTGGCCTCTGATAACTTTGTCATCTTTCTTTATACAGGTTGCAAAAGCCGTGTCCCAGGCTCTGAGCCGCTGTGTAAACTGCCTGCCTGGACAGAGAGATGTTGATGCTGCTATAAAGAGCATAGGAGAAGCCAGCAAGATACTGCTAGCAAGTTCTGTAAGAGCCCTTTCATTCTTAGGGACTAACAATTTCACTTCCCATTACTCCTAAGAACTGCTTACTCCCTTCACATCACACGTAGAGACTTACTCCCTTCCCCTTCACGTTACTCCTAAGAACTACTTACTCCCTTCCTGTTCCATCACTCCCAAGAACTACATATTCTTTTCCCATCACTTGTAAGAACTCTCTTCAAATCACACGTAGAGATTGCTTACTCCCCTTCCCTTTTTGTCACTCCTATGAACTACTTACTCCCTTCTCCTCTTTGTCACTCGTAAAAACGACTAACTCCCTTCAAATCACACGTAGAGACTTAAGGTCCCCATACATGGAGAGATCCGCTCGTTTGGCGATGTCGCCAAACGAGCGGATCTCCCTCCGATATGCCCACCTTGAGGTGGGCAATATCGGGCTGATCCGATCGTGGGCCCTAGGGCCCAACGATCAGATCCTAGCAAATGCAAACAGGCGGTCGGATCGTGGGACCGCATCAACGAACAGATGCGGCCGCGATCCGACAGGATTTTTAATCCCATCCGATCGAGATCTGGCCAGATCTCGATCGGGGAAGCCCGTCGGGGGGGCCCATACACGGGCCAATAAGCTGCCGACTCGGTCTGTCGGCATCTTTTATCGGCCCGTGTATGGCCACCTTTACTCCCTTCCCGTCACTCCTAAGAACTACTTCCTCCCTTCCTGTTCCATCACTACCAAGAACTACATATTCTTTTCCCATCACTCGTAAGAACTACTTTCTCTCTTCAAATCACACGTAAAGACTACTTACATCCTTCCTCTTCTCGTCACTTCTATGAACTACTCCTTTCCCATCACACATACAAACTATTTACTCCCTTACCCTTCTCGTTCCTCCTAAGCACTATTTACTCTCTTCCCTCATAGAGACTGTTTAATCCCTTACCCTTCTCTCCACTCCTAAGAACTAATTACTGCCTTCCCATCACACGTAGAGACTATTTACTCCTTTCCCCTTCTTGTTCCTCCTAAGAATATTTACCTCCCTTCCCTTTTCCATGATTTCTAGAGACTACTTTTCTGATTCCCTTCCCTTTTCCATCACTCTTAAGGGCTATTATTCCCTCCTGTTCCTATCCATTGTAGTTACTGCTTACTCTCTCCCCTTTCCCCTCTCTGCTAAGAACTTTCTTATTTTCCTGTGGGCTAATTACACCCTTTCCAAAACTCTTGGGAATTAATTACAAACACACATGTATCTCACCCACGTGGATTTTCACCTCTCTTTCTCTCTCGCGTTCTTCAGTTTCCTTCAGGTACAAAGAACTTCCAGGAAGCTCAGAGCCAGCTGAATCAAGCAGCTGCTGGGCTTAACCAGTCTGCAAATGAACTTGTACAGGCCTCACGAACTACCCCACAGGAATTGGCAAAGGCTTCTGGGAAATATAGTCAGGACTTCAACGAGTTTCTTCAGGCTGGAGTTGAAATGGCAGGACAGTCTCAGGTGGGATAAATACCCTGAACTTCTCATGTTGTAAATTTCTGTCTCTGCCCGTGCTTCTCCTATCATTATCATTTCCATATTTTCTATTCGTATCCAGAACAAAGAGGACCAGGCTCAGGTGGTTTCCAATCTGAAGAGCATCTCTCTGTCCTCTAGTAAACTGCTACTGGCTGCTAAAGCTCTTTCTGCTGATCCAGCTGCTCCCAATCTCAAGAATCAACTGGCAGCTGCAGCAAGGTGAGTGCACCCAAGTAATGGTGAGTCCAAGTAATGTGAGTGTATAGGGGAGGTGACACCATTGTATAAAGTACTATAATGGTTGCATTCCTGCAAGAAAATTACAGTGAATTGGAGGTGACGGAATTGCCCCTTATTTATTTATTTGGCCAAAGAGTGTGAAAAACAGAGATAAGTTTAGGCTGGACAAGCCTCCTTTTATCCCTTTCATATCCAGTTTTTTTACCAGCGCTCTGCACTTTAATTGTATCCTTTAGCCTGGGAAGGGGTTTGCTCTTTGTACGTTTTTATTATAACCCCAATTAGTTTTTTGTTTTACATCCAATCAATTTGAGTTTGTACAGGACTTATCCATCTGCCGTCTGGCAGTGCTTTATGGTAACAGTGTTTACTGTTCTCCTTGTCAGGGCTGTAACCGACAGTATCAACCAGCTGATCACTGTGTGTACCCAGCAGGCACCGGGGCAGAAGGAGTGCGACAACGCCCTGCGAGAACTTGAGGTCACTATCCTGTAGCCATTTTGGGAATTAGTGACATGGGGCCTATATATCTAATGTCTGGGAATCATGGGAAGTAGGCATTGAGGTGTATTAATGGCTGGCCAGAACTGGGGATAGTGGATTGGAAGTGAGATAGCAGAGTTTGATGGAAGGGTTGGATGAGTAATGATGAGACAATGATACTAGTAACTGAGACAAATACAGAGTGGAAGATGTTAGAGGGTGGGGTGTTAGTTTGGTGGGAGGAGTATAAATACATTGCATAACACAATTGATTGTCACATATATGGCTGTTTGGGATGGGACTGTAAATGGAAGAGGGAACTATAGACTCAAGGTTGGTGCAATGATGGTAAACAGCCCAGCTAGATATGGTTATTGGGGGCAGGGATTTGCAGAACCCATTACAGGTGGATGACACAGTGGGCTGCCTTTGCTGGGTTCCAATGTTTTTATCTAAAGCGAGGGGTCTTTAGTTATGGGCCAGCATCATGGTGGGGTGCCAGGATGGGTATTTGTAGTAGTTTCAGCCCATTAGCCCATTTGATTTTCAGCATTGACTCTTCTATGTTGTTCAATCAGACTGTGCGGGAGTTGCTCCAGAATCCAACAGAGCCAGTAAATGACCAGTCTTATTTCCACTGTTTGGACAGTGTCATGGAAAACTCCAAGGTGAGGTTTAGCCCCTTTACCCTGATTGTTTCCTGCCCAATCATATGCGCTTGTTTGTGCCTGTATACTCACTCACTCAGAAATATTCTCCCATTCTCTGTTTCTCCCTCAGGTACTTGGGGAGTCCATGGCCGGCATCTCCCAGAATGCCAAGACCAGTAACCTTCCTGAGTTTGGTGAATCTGTCGGTGCTGCTTCCAAAGCTCTCTGTGGACTGACTGAGGCTGCTGCTCAGGTATATAAGCTTGCACTCACATGCCTCCATATGTCTATCTCTTTGGTGCAAATCTTCTGATATCTCCCTGTTCCCTCAGGCTGCCTACCTGGTTGGAGTATCTGATCCTAATAGCCATGCTGGACTACAGGGACTGGTAGATCCAACACAATTTGCTAGAGCCAATCAAGCCATTCAAATGGCGTGCCAGAACCTTGGAGACCCTGCCTGTACCCAATCACAGGTGAGAAACAACACTTTCCTATCATGTTGTTCATAGACCATTCATAGTGAAGTCCCTCCTTCTTTATTAACCTCACTCCAAACTCATATTCTTATTCTGTTCCTTGTGATTCTGCAGGTCTTATCAGCTGCCACTATTGTGGCCAAACATACATCTGCTTTGTGCAATGCCTGCCGTGTTGCCTCTACCCATACCTCCAATCCTGTTGCCAAGAGACAGTTTGTCCAGTCTGCCAAGGAGGTTGCTAACAGCACCGCTAATCTTGTCAAAACCATCAAGGTAAGAGCTCAATTATTGAATAGTTGCTAACCTGGCAGACTTGGGGAGCGGAGGATAGCCAGGGGGATCTAGGGATTGGAGGCCAGCCTGTCAGATCTAGGGAGCGGTGGATAGCCCTGGGGGATCTAGGAGCGAAAGGCATGGCCTGGCGGATCTAGGGAGCGGTGATGGCCTGGTGGATCTAGGGATTGGAGGCCAGACTGGCGGATCTAGGTATTGGAGGCCAGCCTGGCAGATCTAGGGATTGGAGGCCAGCCTGGCAGATCTAGGGAGTAGAGGCCAGCCTGGTGGATCTAGGGGGAGGAGGCCAGCCTGGCGGATCTAGGGAGTAGAGGCTAGCCCTGGGGGATCTAGGGGGAGGAGGCCAGCCTGGCGTATCTAGGGAGCGAAAGGGGATGTCCTAGTGGATCTAGGAATTGGAGGCCAGCCTGGCGGATCTAGGGATTGGAGGCCAGCCTTGCGGATCTAGGGAGCGAAAGGGGATGTCCTAGTGGATCTAGGTATTGGTGGCTAGCCCTGGGGGATCTAGGAAGCGAAAGGGGATGTCCTAGTGTATCTAGGTATTGGTGCTAGCCCTGGGGGATCTAGGGATTGGAGGCCAGCCTTGCGGATCTAGGGAGCGAAAGGGGATGTCCTAGTGGATCTAGGTATTGGTGGCTAGCCCTGGGGGATCTAGGAAGCGAAAGGGATGGCCTGGTGGATCAAGGGATTGGAGGCCAGCCTGTGGGATCTAGGGAGCAGAGGCTAGCAGAACTAGGGAATAATATTTAGTCTAGTGAAACTAAAGTCTGCCTGCCTGAATTAGGGAAGGTGTATAAGACTAGGCAATTTATAGTTATGTGTATTGTATTTTTATACTTATTTGTACTTATTATTGACCCCCTTTTTCTTATGTTAATGTATTGTTGTGCTGTACAGTGCTTTGCCTTCAAGGAGCTCTATACAAATAACCTAACCTGGTGACTGTAACTAATTGTCTTTTTCTTCAGGCTCTGGATGGGACATTTAATGATGAGAATCGGGTGAAGTGCCGCAATGCGACTGTGCCGCTCATCCAAGCAGTAGAGAATCTCACAGCATTTGCGTCCAACCCAGAGTTTGCCAGTGTTCCTGCCCAGATCTCTCCTGAAGTGAGTGAAGCACAAGGGCTGGTTTGGGGCACGCATTTCCTACATCTTTATTGTGTCCCTTTACTGACTAATCTGTTCCCATTACAGGGGCTTCGAGCCATGGAGCCCATCGTTACTTCAGCTAAGCTAATGTTAGAAAGCTCTTCTGGGCTCATTCAGACTGCTCGCTCTCTGGCCGCCAACCCCAAAGATCCACCTCAGTGGTCAGTGCTGGCTGGGCATTCACGCAACGTGTCTGACTCCATAAAGAAACTGATCACCAACATGCGGTGAGTTTGGCAGGAAATGGTGTCAGCATTCCCCATGATTCTGTAGCAGCCACTTGGGTACTTGTTATATATACAAAGCTCAAGTCCCACAACTCCCATGATTCTCTTCCAACATCACTTGCGTTTATCACCAATGCTGAGCATTACACTACAGTGGCTGATATGATTTGCCTAGGGGATTACTGTCATTTATGTTGATCTTCTGTGGCTCCTCTTTAAATAAGTAGACTAGTCCTGTATGGGTGGTACTATCTTGCCCAATGTTCCCTCTGTGAATACATTCTTTCTCTCATAGGGATAAAGCTCCAGGTCAGAGAGAATGTGACCAGGCCATTGAGCTCCTCAACCAGGCTGTACGAGATCTGGACCAGGCCTCTTTGGAAGCCATCAGCCAGCAGTTGGCTCCTCGGGAGGGAATTTCCCAAGAGGTCTGTAGCATGTTGGCAGCTTCTGGGACATTTCTTTTGTGTGGTGGGGTGTTATTATCTATTAGATGAGATCTGTGGGTGCAAAAAAAAAAAAAAAGAATTGCTTATTTGATTTTTTATGGCTTTTTCCCCAGGCTTTGCACACCCAGATGCAAACATCTGTACAAGAGATCAGCAATCTGATTGAGCCAATGGCAGCAGCTGCTAGAGCAGATTCATCACAGCTGGGACACAAGGTAATGCTATCGCAGCTTTCTGATTGGTGAGTGGGCTAAGGGAGCCACACAGTAGCCCCCCCCCCCAGCCACATTATCTTAGGCATCTCTTTCCTCTCTTAGGTTTCCCAGATGGCCCAGTACTTTGAACCACTGACCCATGCTTCCATTGGAACTGCCTCCAAAACCATTAATCACCAGCAGCAAATGAACCTCTTGGACCAGACAAAGACCCTGGCAGAGTCAGCACTGCAGATGCTTTACACATCCAAGGAAGCTGGAGGAAACCCCAAGGTTTGTAGTAAAAAGGGGAATGTCTCTATTGTGATATCATTAGGGTGGTCTCCTGAGGGACATCCCCCACTGGGCTCATCCATGCATACACTGACTTACATGGTTCCCCTTGAATTGAGCATCTTCTTGAGTACTGTTATACAGAGCTCCTTTCTGCCAGATATAGTTAATATAGTCATCCTGAGCTCCCCATTATGTGCATACCAGTGTACAGACAGTCCCCCCAGAGAGACTAATGTAATTTAGAGCTTTCCTTCCACAGATTAACAAAGCCCAAAGTATTGAATTTGGGGGGAGCAAATGTACAAATAATGGAACAGGAGATAAAAAGTGAAGCTTAATGCTGTCTGGAAGGGAACACTTAGGATGTCAGTTGGCTCTAATAATTGTTGTGCTCCCTCTAAGGTTGCTGCCCACACTCAGGAGGCTCTGGATGAGGCAGCTCAGATGATGCATGAAGCGGTGGAAGATCTGACCGTGACTCTTAATGAAGCTGCGAGTGCAGCTGGAGCTGTTGGTGGGATGGTCGATTCCATTACTCAAGCCATCAATAAGGTGAAGTTGGTTTGAGTTCCTTTCATGTGGACTCCACTTAACTCCATTGACAGATGGTCTCCACTTAGTCCCAGAAACTGACACTTCTTGCTTATTCTATACAGCTGGATGAGGAGCCTACAGGAGAACCAGAGGGATCCTTTGTTGACTATCAGACTACTATGGTGAAGACAGCAAAGGCCATTGCAGTAACTGTACAAGAGATGGTATGTGCTACTCAGTGTTGTAACATGAACAGTCATGACACTCTGCTTCCTTACATGCTGCTGATTGGCTTTACCTCCATGGTCTCAGTACAGAAAAATAAAATATATTCCTTTCTTCAGGTCACAAAGTCCACAACAAACCCAGATGAACTGGGAACTCTGGCCAACCAACTAACCAATGAATACAGCCAACTTGCCCACGAAGCCAAACCGGCAGCCATGACAGCAGAGAATGAGGAGGTGAGATTGTCCATTCTGTGTGGTTCATATTGATCCATCTAGTTCTCTGCTTCTTTCTTCTTCTCATATTGGCAGAACTTCCAGTGTCTCTTTTCCCCTCCCATTAGCAGCACTTCCAGTGTCTCCTCTCTCATGTATATGGTTCCTCCCCATAGATTGGCTCACACATAAAGCAGCGAGTACAAGAACTCGGACACAACTGCTCACTGCTTGTAACCAAGGCAGGAGCCCTTCAGTGCAGTCCCAATGACAGTTACACAAAGAAAGAGCTGATTGAGAGTGCAAGGCGCGTGTCAGAGAAGGTAAAACCACACACAATCATTAAGTGAATCGCACCCCTCAATCTTTGTGGCCTTGTACCCACATTTAATTCTTCCCTTTCTGTCCCTCTGGCTTCAGGTGTCTCATGTGCTTGCAGCTCTTCAGGCTGGTAACCGTGGCACGCAGGCTTGTATTACTGCAGCCAGTGCTGTATCTGGAATCATTGCTGATCTGGACACCACCATCATGTTTGCCACTGCCGGAACCCTCAACCGGGAGAATGCAGAGACCTTTGCTGATCACCGGTACAACACACGGGGCTGTAACTGGGAGGGTTGAAATTCATTAGTAGATTACAGCAGGGCTTTTTAATGAATTGTGAGCCATACATATATGCCAGGGGTGTATAGAGGGGACTTAATAGTATTTATATATTGTCACACAGTGAGGAGTAGGGCAGCAGTAATATAAATATCCCAGGGGTGTATAGAGGGGACCAAATAGTATTTATATATTGTCTAACAGTGAGGAGTAGGGCAGCAGTAATATAAATATCCCAGGGGTGTATAGAGGGGACTAAATAGTATTTATATATTGTCTAACAGTGAGGAGTAGGGCAGGAGTAATATAAATATTACAGGGACGTTTATAGAGGGGACCAAATAGAATTATATATTGTCTCAGTGAGGAGTAGGGCAGCAGTAATATAAATAAACCAGAGGAGTAAAGAGGGGGCCAAATAGTATTTATATATTGTCTGACAGTGAGGAGTAGGGCAGCAGTAATATAAATATTTCAGGGAATGTAGATAGAGGGGGCCATTTGATATGAAAATATGACTCTCTGTTACAGGGAGGGGATCCTAAAGACGGCAAAGGCTCTGGTGGAGGACACCAAAGTGCTGGTGCAGAATGCAACATCCAGTCAGGAGAAACTGGCTCAGGCAGCTCAGTCGTCTGTAACAACAATCACTCGTCTCGCTGAGACCGTGAAACTGGGCGCTGCCAGCCTGGGTGCAGACGACCCAGAAACCCAGGTAATGGGGATTATACAGTACTGCTTGTTGCAGAGGGAAGGCAGTCACTAGAGGGATGTGTTGCACAGTGCTTATGTGTGAGACTTCCCTTCAGAGTGACTGCTTTTTGTGTGATCACATACTCTACCCACATCTCTGACACCACAAATTGCCTAGTTATCCCTTCTGGGTGGGACACATTTGCCTTAGAAGCTTCTGTCTTCCACCAATAACTTGCAATCTCTAGACAACACTGTGTTTCTTAACCTTTGACTAGAACTGGGCCATAAGCAGCTGTGTGTGTTTGTGCTAGCCTTAATTCCCTTGGGCAGGGCCAGTGCCAACTCCAGCATGGTTAGTTCTGACTTATATTGTGCTCGTCACACTTGTCAGTGGCCATTCATCTTCATGGAATTGTGCTCCCCAGGTGGTACTAATCAATGCCGTTAAAGATGTGGCTAAGGCTTTGGGCGATCTCATCAGTGCCACCAAGGCGGCGGCAGGCAAATCCAGTGATGACCCGTCCGTCTATCAGTTGAAGAACTCGGCCAAGGTACAAACAAGATCTGCGTGAGGAGGGAGAGTCCTATCCATATAAAATATATATATATGTCAGGCAGAGGTGCTAGAATTAGGCACTACAGACAGTTTCTCTGGTCACTCAGTTGGGGGGTAAGAAGAAGTGAATAGGTTGGTGGGAGATGGGAAGTAGAGGTTTTATCTGTAAATAGAAATTGGCAGTGATGTGCCCCCCTCTGCCAGTGAGATTAGCTTCAGCTTTGCATTGCCTTTATCTGAATGCTTCTTTTCATTGCCTTTCATAAACCAGTTATGGAGGGTCCATTGGGATTGGCTGGAAAAGAAAGCAAGGAAGCTATTTGTTGAGTATCAGGGGTGTTAGTGAATAGTGAGAAGGGATTTGTGTGTGACATGAGGAGAAGCCATAGTATAGGATGAACAATGTATAGGGAGGAGGAGCAGGAGACTGATCGAGAGAAATACAGGCCTAAATTATGGGCAGAAGATCAATAGAAATGATTAGGGTATGAACAGATATAAGAGCAAAAGCCATTTCAGGTAGGACCCCTAGTCAGGTCCTCTCCTATTCATATGCCAGTCTCTTATTCAAATCAATGCATGGTTGCTATGGGAATTTGCACCCTAGCAACCAGACTGATGAAAATGCAAACTGGAGAGCTGTGGAAAAAAAAAGCTAAATAACTCAAAAACCATAAATAATGAAAAAATGAAAAACAATTGCAAATTGTCTTAGAATCCCTCTCTACATCATACTAACAGTTAACTCAAATTGCTTTGCCTGCCCCCAGGTCATGGTAACGAATGTGACGTCACTTTTGAAGACGGTGAAAGCGGTGGAAGATGAAGCTACAAAGGGAACTCGTGCACTGGAGGCCACAATAGAGCACATTCGGCAGGAGCTGGCGGTGAGTTTATCAGGGATTGAACGAGGCCCATTGAAATAGTGACTATCTGTACAATTAGCGGTCAGGACTACACTAACAGTCTCTCATTTATACTGCCGCCTGTCTGACTTTAGTCTGAGATTAGTCTGAAGCATTGCCTGTGCGTGTGCCCCTGTGCTTGCTCCTGTGTTTGAGTGTGCACTTCCCTATGAGACGTGTGTGCCTGGTCCAATACATTTATTTACTTGTGTCAGAACTGTATAATGTATCTAAATAAAGCTTCATCTGGTTTTTCAGTCAGTACATCATTATCAA
The DNA here is from genome assembly GCF_017654675.1 of Xenopus laevis. Lineage (NCBI taxonomy): Eukaryota > Metazoa > Chordata > Amphibia > Anura > Pipidae > Xenopus > Xenopus laevis. The sequence goes on from NC_054372.1 coordinate 202,203,916, forward strand.
GTTCTCCAATACCGCAACAACAATGGCTGTGTTTTTTTTCCCTGTAACTCCCTGCATCCAGTGATATAGTGTCTCATGCACAAATCTATAGGAGGCAATAGCACCTCTGTAATACGTGTTCACCCCTTTCCCCTGATTTCTGTGCAGGTCTTTTCTTCTCCCGAGCCGCCTCCCCACACTTCCACCCCAGAAGACTTTATCCGAATGACTAAAGGAATTACCATGGCGACTGCCAAAGCTGTGGCTGCAGGAAACTCTTGCCGCCAGGAGGATGTGATTGCCACGGCTAACCTGAGCCGACGGGCTATTGCCGACATGCTGAGATCATGCAAGGTTAGTGACGGGCCAGTATGTTTAACATGGGCAGATAAAGAATGCTGATTGGGGTGGGAGTTATAACAGGCTACTGTGGCTATCTGCCATATCTCCCTATGGAGTATGTTACAAACGGAGTATCGGGATAGTCATGACAAAATGATTAACTGTTACAGGAGGCCGTGTATCACCCTGAAGTCCATGCTGATGTGCGAATGCGAGCCACACGCTTTGGAAAGGAGTGTGCCATTGGCTACCTGCAGCTACTGGAGCACGTGCTTCTGGTAAGTGTCCTGCACTCAAGCCTTTCCCTCCTGCATCTCTCTCTCCCATCTGTGTGTCCTGTCTGTGTGTGCTGTGCATTATGTGAAAGCTTTATGGTTACTAATTCATCTAATATGTACTGAAACTCATTATTACATCACATGTAGAGAACTTCTTGCAGGCGTGTGCACTCTTTGTGGGCGGTGCCCATGTATTGCCTTAACAGAAGATTCTGTATGTTTTCCTTCATTCCCTTTATTTCCATCACTGTGTTTCCTGCACTTTTTTACCCTACAGTCCTTGGCTCACACCCCTACTGGCTCTCCATGTGCCACACACCCCTTATGACTCTCTCTTAACATCTGTTGCTACTCTCACTCCCTTTTGCCCCAATATTCATTGTCTGGTTCCCACAGATCCTCCAGAAGCCCAGCCCAGAGCTAAAGCAGCAGTTGGCCGCATATTCCAAGCAGGTTGCAGGCTCAGTGACTGAACTCATCCAGGCTGCCGAGGCCATGAAAGGTATTGTAATGCCCCTCTCTTTTACTTAACTCTCTAGCAATTTGCCCTCTAACCACCCCCTTGCAGCACTTACTCTCTACCCACTTACTCTTTTACTATAACTGGGGTACACAACGAGCAATCCATCCAGCTGCATGAGGAGTGTCTCAGTGACTGGCACAGTGTTGTAAGCCTTTTGTTGTTCCTTACAGGCACAGAATGGGTTGATCCAGAGGACCCCACTGTGATTGCAGAGAATGAGTTGTTGGGAGCAGCGGCTGCAATTGAAGCAGCAGCAAAAAAACTGGAGCAGCTGAAGCCCCGCGCCAAACCAAAGGTAATATATGGGAGACCAAAAGGTACCGGCTCCCCCAAATTCTAGTGTGGAGATTGCTATTAATCAGAACGGTAGCACTGTCTGTGAGGTGCCTCTGTACCCGGGAACCAGATGAGAGTGTATTTAATGCTTTACACCAAAACTGGGGTGCCATGCAATAAAGGCTTTACCCTTAACTTTTACTATTTTATAAAATAGCCTATTCTTAGTTTTTATTAATTATTTGCCTTTCTCTTCTAACTTTTTCCAACGTAACGTTCATAATCCCATAATTTGTTCAACCTACTGCCTGGTTGCTAAAAGGCTAAATATGAAAAACCCATAAGCAATAACAAAAGACTGAAAGTTATAAAAGTGTTCAGTTCCAGTTGTCTATGAGACAGGCCAAGAGATCCGCAGAGAGCAGGAATTTGGCATACTTAAAAATCCCTTTAATTGGGAAATTGCCCAGCACTAGATCAGGGGATGAACAGGTGGGACCCAAGGATGCCAAAGACATGAACAGTCATCACATTAGATCCCCTAGCACCTACTAACTTTTATCTTCTATTATATGCCAAGCTTGGTGGCTTTACAGGAGGAAGGGTGGTGGCTTTTTAACCATAACATCATCACCATCTTCATTAAATTCTACTGTCAAATTATATCCATGCAGTTTAGAAAAGGTCCATCGGTGTAACCCCGATGATAAGTCCATTGTAAACCAAAGTAGGAAATCCCATCCTTAGTAGATCCATTAGGAGAACTCACAATCCAAAGCAGCCTAGCAGGGCCTCCATTCCAAACCAACCTAAAGAGACCTTGCATTCCAATATAAGCTAAGAAGCAGTGCGTGCCAAATGAAGCTGAACATTCAGAACATAGCAGACTAGGAGAACATTCATACCAAGCAATGGTAGGCGCCCATACCAAACCATCTTAGGAGATCAAACACACAACACTAATGCATGGATTCCTATCAAATGGCCTACTTTTCAGTTCAGGTTTTTAATTGGTCCTCATTTGTTTAGTTGATGTGTTCTTTGCCTTCCTTTTGTCATTCTCTACAACTTTTGAATGAGGGGCTCACTGTCCTCTCTGCCAAAAAACTATTGCTGTGTGAGGCTGTATCATTACGTTGTGTTTATGACTTGATCTTTCTATACAGGCCTATCTCATACACACCACTTTCTGATTGCTAGGGAATGTTTGACCCTAGAAACCAGAATAAATGCTGCTAGAGAGCCACCCAAGGTCACAGCAGGTACAACCAGTGTCCTTCTGACTGCTCTACTCATCTCTCTCAGAGGGACTATTCCCACAAGTTACTCACAGTCCAACTCCACTTTCTCTCTTATTATTTTCTCCTTTATTTGCACAGCTGTAGTGACACTCCTTGCCTTCTTTTGGAGGGAGGCTCTTTTTCTGTGACAAAGTATAAGTGTCATTGATCAGAAGAGGAGTTTGCCAGAATCAGAGGGTCCATGCAGTGTGGTCACTGGAGAAATCATGACTGACAGTCTGTTTTGTGACTCATTTTGTGGGAGGATCAGCTTTTAGATTGTCCCCGTTGGGTTCAGTTGCACAACATGGAAAGGGGCAGACATAAATCCTGTGCAAAGATCTTTTCTCTGTGTGAAACTCCACTTCCACTACTGTTCCATTCTGGGTGTAGGGACTCTGGGAAGAAATGATGGATCAAGAAAAGTGGTCCCTTCATCCACACCTGTAAGAGCAGAAAAACAATTGTATGGGAAGAGCCAGAGATGGGCCTATGGATCTCTCACCAGAGTTTGTGGCAAAGTCCTGGGACCCCATTTGAAGTAGACATTTTATTGGCTTTATCTCTCCTTCTGTCAAGCATTACCAAGAGATCCCCATGGTGAAGGTGGCTCTGGTTTGGCCCATGAGATCATTATCACAGTGAATAACCACAGCAAACAATGAGCCATTGCTCTCCTTAGTTTTCCACACTGTAAGGGCCTGACCCTAATCCTTAGGCCCTAGTCTTTGGTTGTAATGATATAATAAATAAGCCCTAACCCATCTTTCCTTCTGTAGCAGGCGGATGAAAGCTTGAATTTTGAGGAGCAGATCTTGGAGGCAGCAAAATCCATTGCGGCGGCTACCAGTGCTCTTGTTAAAGCCGCATCTGCTGCCCAGAGAGAGCTGGTAGCCCAGGGAAAGGTACAACTCCACTTATGTATTGTTCTTTACTTGTTTTCTACATTCTTGCCCAAGAGCTTCCACTCCTTCCAACCTTACCTTCTACTCATCCCATCTCTGCCTGAAGGTCCAACACCATGCCACTCCAACACTTTCCTAACACTCTTTCCTCCTCTGTCTGAAAGTCCAATCCCCTCCCCAACTCTTTTCTAATACTCGTTCCTCCTCTGTCTGAAGGTCCAATCCCCTCCCCAACTCTTTTCTAATATTCATTGCTGCTCTGTCTGAAGGTCCAATCCCCTCCCCAACTCTTTTCTAATACTCGTTCCTCCTCTGTCTGAAGGTCCAATCCCCTCCCCAACTCTTTTCTAATACTCGTTCCTCCTCTGTCTGAAGGTCCAATCCCCTCCCCAACTCTTTTCTAATACTCGTTCCTCCTTTGTCTGAAGGTCCAATCCCCCTCCCCAACTCTTTTCTAATACTCGTTCCTCCTCTGTCTGAAGGTCCAATCCCCTCCCCAACTCTTTTCTAATACTCGTTCCTCCTCTGTCTGAAGGTCCAATCCCCTCCCCAACTCTTTTCTAATACTCGTTCCTCCTCTGTCTGAAGGTCCAATCCCCCTCCCCAACTCTTTTCTAATACTCGTTCCTCCTTTGTCTGAAGGTCCAATCCCCTCCCCAACTCTTTTCTAATACTCGTTCCTCCTCTGTCTGAAGGTCCAATCCCTCCCCAACTCTTTTCTAATACTCGTTCCTCCTCTGTCTGAAGGTCCAATCCCCTCCCCAACTCTTTTCTAATACTCGTTCCTCCTCTGTCTGAAGGTCCAATCCCCCTCCCCAACTCTTTTCTAATACTCGTTCCTCCTTTGTCTGAAGGTCCAATCCCCCTCCCCAACTCTTTTCTAATACTCGTTCCTCCTCTGTCTGAAGGTCCAATCCCCTCCCCAACTCTTTTCTAATACTCGTTCCTCCTCTGTCTGAAGGTCCAATCCCCTCCCCAACTCTTTTCTAATACTCGTTCCTCCTCTGTCTGAAGGTCCAATCCCCTCCCCAACTCTTTTCTAATACTTGTTCTTCCTCTGTCTGAAGGTCCAATGCCATCCCAACGCTTTCCTATAACTTGCCCTGGGGCATTATATAGTGAATAAAGTACCCCCTCTTGTTAAATATAAGGATATTATAAGTTACAGAGGAGTTTCATGACCATATAAAAGTACGAGGCTGAAGGTCATGGAACTCCGAGGTAACTTCTAATATCCTCATATTTTGCAACTGGGGGCACTTTATTTATTATAATACACACGTTTCAGTGAGTCATGTGACAGAAATGACATCACTGCTCACCGTTTATAACTGATGACATCAGAACTCACCGTTTATAAGGATATAATTTACAAGATATTCATGGCTTTTGTGTATTATATAGAGATGTCTCTTTGTCTCTTGCCTTTGTAGGTTGGTGCTATTCCAGCCAATGCCGATGATGATGGACAGTGGTCCCAAGGACTGATATCAGCTGTAAGTGGCGTATATAGTGGTGCATAGTCAGTAGTATTTATGTCTATAGTAATACTGGCATCTCATGTACAGTGGGTGTGGGCAGCACCTGGGCACAGAATTGCACACACGTAAATAATAGTAGTGACTTAATGGGGTTACAGATATTAGAGGGAGGTGTAGGATGTGCCAGTAATGTGCCAGTCGGGTATAGAGCAGATTTGAGTGGGGGGTAAGGGCACATGCTGGGCACTTGTGTTTATGTAGAATTAGGGAAGAGTTGCTCTATGTTTGACTCCTGTGGATTAATCTCTGCCCCCCTGGGGCTACCCCGTAGGCTCGTATGGTGGCCGCAGCAACCAGCAATCTGTGTGAAGCAGCCAACTCAGCGGTACAAGGACACGCCAGTGAGGAGAAACTCATTTCATCAGCCAAACAGGTGGCGGCATCCACAGCGCAGCTCCTGGTGGCCTGTAAAGTGAAAGCTGATCACGATTCTGAAGCCATGAGACGCCTGCAGGTGAGTTCTACTTTTGGGGGACCCCCAGGCCAAGGGATTGTGGAAGTTGTTACTGGTTGTGTGGTGCGTGTAATTTCTGTGTGGCTGATGTGTTACTCACATGTATTGGGTTAGTGACACCCCCAAGGGATTGTGGGTAGGAGCAGCCCCACTTGCTTTATTGGAGATAAAGCTCTACACCTGGCTGGTCTCTTGGCAGGTTGCCGGCAATGCAGTAAAGCGAGCCTCAGACAACTTAGTGAAGGCTGCCAAGAAAGCCGCTGCTTTCCAGGACCACGATGAGACGGTGGTGGTGAAGGAGAAGATGGTTGGAGGAATCGCTCAGGTGAGGAGCAGCAAGGAATTGTGGGAAGAGGGAGGAATCTCTTAGGAACCATCCTGCCCATTGGTGTCCCATTGCACTTATTCACTGTGGCCTAGTCACCGGGCTACCTTATATTCTCCTGTACTGTAGCCACTGGGGGAGGGTTTGGGGTGCATAGGGGAGTCCTGACCATTTGTTGCCCAATGCAGATCATGGAAGCCCAGGAGGAGATCCTGTACTGTAGCCACTGGGGGAGGGTTTGGGGTGCATAGGGGAGTCCTGACCATTTGTTGCCCCATGCAGATTATTGCGGCCCAGGAGGAGATGCTGAGGAAGGAGCGGGAGCTGGAGGAGGCGAGGAAGAAGCTGGCTATGATCAGGCAACAGCAATACAAGTTCCTTCCATCGGAGCTGCGCGAGGATTCTCACTGAGGGCAACTGTCACTCACCCTGCTTTACTGCCCCTGCCACGCCCCCAGCTGACTAACTATTCCTACAGCCAATCAGCAGCCTCCTGGCACTGTAGCACCTCCTGCTGGGAGAGGTTGGTGTTGCACTTCATTCCTGTTACATGAACGGTTCTCTCAGCCCAGAGGATCCAGTGGCTAATGGTCCAATTCTGTCTGTGCCTTATTCCTATTGCTGCTACTGGTGTCCTATTGCCCTCCTTGTTACCTCTTATTAATCTCATGCTGCCCCAATGCCTTAATGCCTGTCCCTGCTGCATTTGCCTTATGCTTCTTTCCATGCAGCCCTGGGATGCATCGCTGTGTACCCCTGCACTTGCATGTGGGGGTCCCTGCGCTGCACTTGCATGTGGGGGTCCCTGCGCTGCACTTGCATGTGGGGGTCCCTGCGCTGCACTTGCATGTGGGGGTCCCTGCGCTGCAATTGCATGTGGGGGTCCCTGCGCTGCACTTGCATGTGGGGGTCCCTGCGCTGCACTTGCATGTGGGGGTCCCTGCGCTGCACTTGCATGTGGGGGTCCCTGCGCTGCACTTGCATGTGGGGGTCCCTGCGCTGCACTTGCATGTGGGGGTCCCTGCGCTGCACTTGCATGTGGGGGTCCCTGCGCTGCACTTGCATGTGGGGGTCCCTGCGCTGCACTTGCATGTGGGGGTCCCTGCGCTGCACTTGCATGTGGGGGTCCCTGCGCTGCACTGTGCCTTTAAGTGCCTGAATATGTGCAATCAGAGTGTTACTGTGCGGCTTCCTATAGCAGTAAGTGTATAAATGAGTAACAAGTCTCACATTTCTATGGGAAATTCTCTATTTTTATGTTGCATAATATTGGGGTTTTTAGCTGTATTTAGGGACACCCCAAGGTGCCTCCTGCGCCCGCCCGTGGCTTCACCACAAGTATTACACTCAATAAATATCTTCACTTCATGTGTCTGCCCCTTCCTTCTGGTCTCCCACTCTACTCTGCAATGAAGAGAAATAGAGTGTCAGCAGTGAGGATCAGGCAGCCCCGTGTGCCACACACATACTGTATATACTGTACATATAGAATTCACAGGGAACTCCAGGGGCACAAAGTAACAAACCCAAAATGTTCTGTCCGGACAGTGTTTGCTCCATGACATGTGATGAACTGCAACTCACACATACGGGCCATTCAGTTGGTCACTTCTTGTGCGACTCTTGTACTAATGAAATAGTTCTGCTTTACTCCATTACCCACCTGCCCCCATACTCACCTGCCTTATGTACTTCATACAGGGACTACTGTAACTTACTGTACACACTCACTGGTTATATAGTCACAGAACAACCCCTCAGTGACTTCTAATATCCTTATCATTTACAGTAGGGGGTACATTATCCCTTATAATACATGAGTGATACTCAGAGTTCCCTGTATAACTCAGCCTGCAGCCTTGTGCCTTTATATGGTCACAGAACAACCCCTCAGTGACTAGTTCTAATATCCTTATCATTTACAGTAGGGGGTACATTATCCCTTATAATACATGAGTGATACTCAGAGTTCCCTGTATAACTCAGCCTGCAGCCTTGTGCCTTTATATGGTCACAGAACAACCCCTCAGTGACTTCTAATATCCTTATCATTTACAGTAGGGGGTACATTATCCCTTATAATACATGAGTGATACTCAGAGTTCCCTGTATAACTCAGCCTGCAGCCTTGTGCCTTTATATGGTCACAGAACAACCCCTCAGTGACTTCTAATATCCTTATCATTTACAGTAGGGGGTACATTATCCCTTATAATACATGAGTGATACTCAGAGTTCCCTGTATAACTCAGCCTGCAGCCTTGTGCCTTTATATGGTCACAGAACAACCCCTCAGTGACTAGTTCTAATATCCTTATCATTTACAGTAGGGGGTACATTATCTAGTCTCGGCTTCCCTGTATAACTTGTGTGTGGGGTGACCAGGCAAATAAGAAATTCCAGAGCTTTGTGCCCTATGTATGTTTTTAGGGAGACTTAGAGAATGGGCCTGTGTGACTGGTGACCCCCAATGTACATGAGGCTCCAGAGATGAGACCCCAATGGTGCGAGATACACGGCAATGCCACGTGGCCACTAAAAATTACACTTAAAGGAACAGTAACACCAACAAATGGAAGTATTTTAAAGTAATGAAAATATCATATACTGTTGCCCTGCACGTGTAACTATGGTGTGTTTCCTTCAGAAACACTACTATAGTTTATATAAACAAGCTGCTGTGTAGCCATGGGGGCAGCCATTCAAGCACAGGATACACAGTAGATAACAGATAAGTACTACTATAGTTTATATAAACAAGCTGCTGTGTAGCCATGGGGGCAGCCATTCAAGCACAGGATACACAGTAGATAACAGATAAGTACTACTATAGTTTACATAAACAAGCTGCTGTGTAGCCATGGGGGCAGCCATTCAAGCACAGGATACACAGTAGATAACAGATAAGTACTACTATAGTTTATATAAACAAGCTGCTGTGTAGCCATGGGGGCAGCCATTCAAGCACAGGATACACAGTAGATAACAGATAAGTACTACTATAGTTTATATAAACAAGCTGCTGTGTAGCCATGGGGGCAGCCATTCAAGCACAGGATACACAGTAGATAACGTATAAGTACTACTATAGTTTATATAAACAAGCTGCTGTGTAGCCATGGGGGCAGCCATTCAAGCACAGGATACACAGTAGATAACAGATAAGTACTACTATACTTTATATAAACAAGCTGCTGTGTAGCCATGGGACAGCCATTCAAGCACAGGATACACAGTAGATAACAGATAAGTACTACTATAGTTTATATAAACAAGCTGCTGTGTAGCCATGGGGGCAGCCATTCAAGCACAGGATACACAGTAGATAACAGATAAATACTACTATAGTTTACATAAACAAGCTGCTGTGTAGCCATGGGGGCAGCCATTCAAGCACAGGATACACAGTAGATAACAGATAAGTACTACTATAGTTTATATAAACAAGCTGCTGTGTAGCCATAGGAACAGCCATTCAAGCACAGGATACACAGTAGATAACAGATAAGTACTACTATAGTTTATATAAACAAGCTGCTGTGTAGCCATGGGGGCAGCCATTCAAGCACAGGATACACAGTAGATAACAGATAAGTACTACTATAGTTTACATAAACAAGCTGCTGTGTAGCCATGGGAGCAGGCATTCAAGCACAGGATACACAGTAGATAACAGATAAGTACTACTATAGTTTATATAAACAAGCTGCTGTGTAGCCATGGGGGCAGCCATTCAAGCACAGGATACACAGTAGATAACGGATAAGTACTACTATAGTTTATATAAACAAGCTGCTGTGTAGCCATGGGGGCAGCCATTCAAGCACAGGATACACAGTAGATAACAGATAAGTACTACTATAGTTTATATAAACAAGCTGCTGTGTAGCCATGGGGCAGCCATTCAAGCACAGGATACACAGTAGATAACAGATAAGTACTACTATAGTTTATATAAACAAGCTGCTGTGTAGCCATGGGGGCAGCCATTCAAGCACAGGATACACAGTAGATAACAGATAAGTACTACTATAGTTTATATAAACCTTATTGATAAGGAATAAAAGAAACATTAGGAGGGCCGGTATTTTATTCCCACTATAATCGTGTGGGAGAATGGCCACTTGTGTGGCTAGTGGCCAATCCTGGGCAATGTAGGGAAAGGTCGTTACAGTGCTTTGCAAAAGTCTTCACCCCCTTGAGATTTTTCCTGTTTAGTTGCCTCACAAGGTGCAATTCAAATGGATTGTGTGACTGTAACATTTCATTTACACAACATCACTACAACCCTGAAGATGTTTTTTATTGTGAAGCAAACGACAAATAGGACAAAATAACAGAAATCTTCAGCGTGCATAACTGTTCACCCCCCTAAAAAATTCAAAAAGACCAACTGAAATTAAGTTGAAGTTTTTTTGGGTTGAATAGGTCTGTATTCGGCTGAATTAGATGAAAGTTTTTCCGCCAATTGACTCCAAATAGGATCCAGGAGACCCCCCATTGGCTAAAACAGCGATTCGGCAGCTTTTAGATGGTGAAAGGTCGAAGTCGAATTTTTAAAGAGACAGTACATGATAAATTTCGATATTTGGATTATTTTCAAATTCGAATCAAATCTGGTCTATTCTGTAGTTGAAGTACTCAAAAATAGCTCGAAATTCGATTTTTTTCAATTCAAAAATTCACCTCGACCTTTAATAAATGTGCCCCTATGTAATGTCCTTTTACTGGTCCCTCTTCTATAAAGGCCGACCCTATGGACTGATTATTGTGATCAAGTCTCTGTGCTCCTCTCATTAATGGCCTCCTTGCCCCCCACTCTTGTCAGTTTTGGGGGACGACCCTCTCGTGGCAGCTTCGTTGTACATGTCAGATCTACAGATCATGTGACTCTTGCGCTCGCTTGCACTTCATTTCACTAATCAGGTGACTTTTGAAGGTATTTGGCTGCGCCAGGATTTTTAGGGTCGGACATTACGGGCGACTTTGGAGCGATCCTGACGCGCTGAGCAAAAGCGCAGACTTCTGATTGGATGTGACAGAAATAAGGGAAGTGAATGGGATGTGGGAGGTGAATGCACTGGGGCTGCAGACGTCGCATCTTCATCTCGTGTCACATCAGTGACATCATCACACGTTACTTTCACTTTATTTCCCTCACAGCCAATTGGACGTCTTTTACTCAGCGCGTCAGGATCGATCCAAAGTCGCCCGTGAACTCCGACCCTAAAGGGCTTCATGGCAAAGGGGGTGAATACATTTGCACACGCCAATTTTCTGGGGTTTTTTTATATATATTTTTCTCATTTCACTTCACCAACTCAGACTATTTTGTGCAGATCCATCACATAAAATACGATTAAGAGACATTTAAATTACAGGTGGAAATGTAATAAAATAGGTAAAAAGCCAATGCGGGGGGGGGGGTGAATACTTTTGCAAGGTGGTCTTTACTGTGTGTTTAGGGCGAACCTGGTGCCCCTCTGCCGTGTCTGAGCCCAGTAGGTAAGTGGAAGCTCCGGCCGTAACATGAACCAGTAGGGGGCAGAGTTGATTTCTATGAAGCATCAACTATCAACATCCTAACGGTACAAACAGACCAACTGCAATAAATCTACAGTCACAGGATTCAGTGGGAAATTTATCAGTAGGGAATTGTCCATCTGTTCTGCCTGTTTCCTTTTTACATTCGACGTTTCCACAATTCCAGCTGTTTATCCCTGTATCTACCCCCCCTTGTGTTCCCCTTCTGCCTCCCCTCCTATTCCTTTACTGTATTAGTCCTACCACCCCTGCTGGGAGGCTGTTCCCTGTATCTATCCCCCTTTCACTCTCCTCCTATTCCTTTACTGTATTAGTCCTACCACCCCTGCTGGGAGTCTGTTCCCTTTATCTACTCCCCTTTCACTCTCCCTCCTATTCCTTTACTGTATTAGTCCTACCACCCCTGCTGGGAGGCTGTTCCCTTTATCTACTCCCCTTTCACTCTCCCTCCTATTCCTTTACTGTATTAGTCCTACCACCCCTGCTGGGAGGCTGTTCCCTATATCTATCCCCCTTTCACTCTCCCTCCTATTCCTTTACTGTATTAGTCCTACCACCCCTGCTGGGAGTCTGTTCCCTGTATCTATCCCCCTTTCTGTAAAGTATCACTTCCTTATGTTCCCTTTCACTCTCCCTCCTATTCCTTTACTGTATTAGTCCCACCACCCCTGCTGGGAGTCTGTTCCCTGTATCTATCCCCCTTTCACTCTCCCTCCTATTCCTTTACTGTATTAGTCCTACCACCCCTGCTGGGAGTCTGTTCCCTGTATCTATCCCCCTTTCACTCTCCCTCCTATTCCTTTACTGTATTAGTCCTACCACCCCTGCTGGGAGACTGTTCCCTGTATCTATCCCCCTTTCTTTCTTTACTTCCCCCCAGTGTAGTGTTGGGGCCCCTGGCTAAGCACAAGTTCATGAGCTGAATATTCATATTGGCTGAGTTAAAGGGGAGTTAAAGGGGAAGTGTGTGTATTATGGGTATTGTACAAGGAGGCTGCACTGCTGGTTGTGCTGTGAGCAAGTTGTAGGGAGGGAAAGCAGAGGGTGGAGGGCAGGATTGGGGGAGACGTGAATGGTGGAATGTGAATTTATTTCTATACAGAGAAACATTTAAGCCAGTGGGATTTATTAACCCCTTAGTGTTGGGGGAGGAGAGAACAGACAGTGTTACATTGTGTCATTGTCCTGATGGGGGGAGACATCACTTTATATGAGGGGGGGGGGTGTTACTCAGACACCACTGCCCCCCCTCACTCACAAAAGACTGAACCCCAACTTGAGATGCTTCTCCTTTCCTACATTCCTAGTGTGAGACAGGCCCCTCCCTCTGTGGGGTGAGACCAGCAAGTCCTGCAGTTTGTCCCAGGAGCTGACAGTCTAGGCCTGACATTATTACAAGATTAATTGGCCACTGTTACTCCATGGAGAATTCTGGCCCCGCCCCTTGTCTAGTAGTTTGAGCACATTGAGTGTGTGACAAGGGGATGCTGGGAGTTGTAGTTCTGTTACAGGGGGTCCTGTCCTTGATCCTGAGATTCAGCAAATCCAGTCTCTGCCCCTCCCTCTGGGTTATAGGGGGGGGGAATGTGGGGGAGGCTCAGCTTTCACAATGTCTGGAATGTGCCAAATCTTCCCCAGTCCTTGTAAGGAGCGACCCCAGTATGAAACATCCACTGGTTATAATGGGGCAGACATCAGGGCACTGGGGCAGAAATAAGGGCACAAATCAGGGACACTGGGAAGAAATCTGGGGCAGTAGGGCGCAAATAAGGGGACTGGGCAAAAATCAGGGGCAGTGGGGTAGTAATAAGGGGCACTGGGGCAGAAATAAGGGGCATTGGGGCAGAAATAAGGGCACTAGGGCAGAAATCTGGGCACTGGGGCACAAATCAGGGCACTCGGGAAGAAATAAGGAAACTGTGGCAGAAATCAGGGCACCAGAGCAGAAATCAGGGAGCTGGGACAGAAAAAAGGGGCACTGGGGCAGACATAAGGGGAACTGGGGAAGGAATAAGGGGCACTAGGGCAGAAATAAGGGGCACTGGAATATAAATAAGGGACACTGGTGCAGAAATAAGGGGCACTGGGGGGAGAAAAAAAGGGCACTGGGGCAGAAATCAGGGACAGTGGGGCAGAAATCGGTTCACTGGTGTAGACATCAGGGGCAGTGGGGCAGAAATCAGTTCACTGGTGCAGACATCAGGGGCAGTGGGGCAGAAATCAGGGCACTAGGGCACAAATCAGGGCTCTGGGGCACAAATCAGGGCTCTGGGGCAGAAATAAGGGGCAGTGGGGCAGAAATCAGGGACAGTGGGGAAGAAAGGGGCACTGGGGCACAAATAAGGGGCACTGGGCAGAAATTAGGGGCATTGGGGCAAAAATAAGGGGCAGTGGGACAGAACTCATGGGCAGTGGGGCAAAAAACAGGGGCAGTGGGGCAGAAATCAGGGCACTGGGGCACAAATAAGGGCCACTGGGCAGAGATCAGGGACATTGCGGCAGAAATAAGATGCAGTGGAGTAGAAATCACGGGCATTGGAGCAGAAATCAGGGCACTGGGGAAGAAATCTGGGGCATTGGGGCAGAAATTAGGGCACTGGGCAGAAATCAGGGACATTGGGGCAGAAATCAGAGGCAGTTGGCAGAAACTCATGGTCACTGGGACAGAAAAAGGGGCAGTGGGGCAGAAATCAGGGGCATTGGGGAAGAAAAGGGGCACTGGGGCACAAATAAGGGGCACTGGGCAGAAATTAGGGGCATTGGGGCAAAAATAATGGGCAGTGGGACAGAACTCATGGGCAGTGGGGCAAAAAACAGGGGCAGTGGGGCAGAAATCAGGGCACTGGGGCAAAAATAAGGGCCACTGGGCAGAGATAAGGGACATTGGGGCAGAAATAAGATGCAGTGGAGAAGAAATCACGGGCATTGGAGCAGAAATCAGGGCACTGGGGAAGAAATCCGGGCACTGGGGCAGAAATCAGGGGCATTGGGGCAGAAATTAGGGCACTGGGCAGAAATCAGGAGCATTGGGGCAGAAATCAGAGGCAGTTGGGCAGAAATCAGGGGCATTGGGGCACAAATCAGGGGCAGCTGGGAACAAATCAGGGGCACTTGGGCAGAAATCAAGGCACTGGGGCAGAAATAAGGGGCACTGGGGCAGAAATAAGGGGCACTGGGGCAGAAATTAGAGGCATTGGGGCAGAAATAAGGGGCAGTCGGGCAGAAATCAGGGGCATTGGGGCAGAAATCATGGCACTGGGGCAGAAATAAGGGGCACTGGGGCAGAGATTTGGGGCATTAAGGCAAAAATAAGGGGCAGTGGGGCAGAAATCAAGGGCATTGGGGCAGAAATAAGGTTCAGTAGGGCAGAAATCAGGAGCATTGGGGCAGAAATAAAGTGCAGTGGGGCAGAAATCAGGGGCATTGGGGCAGAAATCAGGGCACTGGGGCAGAAATCAGGGGCATTGGGGCAGAAATCAGGGGCAGTGGACAGAAATCAGGGGCATTGGGGCAGAAATAAGGTGCAGTGGGCAGAAATTAGGAGAATTTGGGCGAAAATCAGGGCACTGGGGCAGAAATCAGGGGCATTGGGGCAGAAATCAGGGGCATTGGGCCAGAAATCAGGGTACTGGGGAACAAATAAGGGGCATTGGGCAGAAATCGGGGACATTGGGGCAGAAATAAGATGCAGTGGGGCAGAAATCAGGGGCATTGGAGCAGAAATCAGGGCACTGGGGAAGAAATCAGGGCACTGGGCAGAAATCAGGGGCATTGGGGCAGAAATTAGGGCACTGGGCAGAAATCAGGAGCATTAGGCACTGGGGCAGCAATAAGGGGCAGTGGGGCAGAAATAAGGGGCAGTGGGGCAGAAATAAGGGGCAGTGGGGCAGAAATCAGGGGCAGTGGGGTATAAATCAGGGGCAGTGAGCAGAAATCAGGGGCATTGGGGCAGAAATCAGGGGCACTGGGCAGAAATAAAGTGCAGTGGGCAGAAATCAGGGGCAGTGGGGCAGAAATCAGGGCACTGGGGCAGAAATCAGGGGCAGTTGGGCAGAAATCAGGGGCACTGGGGCCCAAATAAGGGCACTGGGGCAGAAATCAGGGGCAGTGGGCAGAAATCAGGGGCATTGGGGCAGAAATAAGGTGCAGTGGGGCAGAAATTAGGGGCATTAGAGCATAAATCAGGGAACTGGGGCCGAAATCAGGAGAATGTGGGCAGAAATCAGGGCACTGGGGCAGAAATCAGGGGCATTGGGGCGGAAATCAGGGGCAGTGGGCAGAAATCAGGGGCATTGGGGCAGATACAGTAGGGACAGGGGCAGAAATCAGAAGTGTAAGGGCACCCCCTGCCTCCCAGTTCCATGGAAAGGCTCCTGTGTGTTCCCTGGGGGCCCCTGGGAATTTTAGTGGATGTTCCTCTGGGCATGGAGCAATTCCAGTCTCTCTGGGGGGTCCAGTTACTGGGGACACAATGGGATCAGGGGGTTAATATTCATGATAGAATCATTAGAGCCCACCCCTTACTGGGCACCACTAGTACTGAGCAAACAAAGCTGACAATCTAGTGGGAGAGACACAAGCTCTGCACTTCGAGGGGTGGGGGAAGGGATGTCTGGCGGATATTTGGCTCCGTCCGACTGGTTTTCCAAAGGATCCAGAGATTTCCTTATAAGTCTAATGGGAACTCACCCCCCCCCCCCCAAACACGAAATATTTCTCCCCATCTGTCAGTGGGCGTCTCCCTCCTGCCTCTGTCACTGACTTCAATCCAACTGCACTGCTGCCTCCGACTCCTGATACAACTTCCCAATATCCATTCATTCCTCATTCTCACTGGGTTTATAGTTCTGTGTAACTGTCATTGTGTCTGTCCCTTTCTCTTCTCTGCACTGCTGCTTCTGACTCCTGATACAACTTCCCAATATCCATTCATTCCTCATTCTCACTGGGTTTATAGTTCTGTGTAACTGTCATTGTGTCTGTCCCTTTCTCTGCACTGCTGCTTCTGACTCCTGATACAACTTCCCAATATCCATTCATTCCTCATTCTCACTGGGTTTATAGTTCTGTGTAACTGTCATTGTGTCTGTCCCTTTCTCTGCACTGCACTGCTGCTTCTGACTCCTGATACAACTTCCCAATATCCATTCATTCCTCATTCTCACTGGGTTTATAGTTCTGTGTAACTGTCATTGTGTCTGTCCCTTTCTCTTCTCTGCACTGCTGCTTCTGACTCCTGATACAACTTCCCAATATCCATTCATTCCTCATTCTCACTGGGTTTATAGTTCTGTGTAACTGTCATTGTGTCTGTCCCTTTCTCTGCACTGCTGCTTCTGACTCCTGATACAACTTCCCAATATCCATTCATTCCTCATTCTCACTGGGTTTATAGTTCTGTGTAACTGTCATTGTGTCTGTCCCTTTCTCTGCACTGCACTGCTGCTTCTGACTCCTGATACAACTTCCCAATATCCATTCATTCCTCATTCTCACTGGGTTTATAGTTCTGTGTAACTGTCATTGTGTCTGTCCCTTTCTCTTCTCTGCACTGCTGCTTCTGACTCCTGATACAACTTCCCAATATCCATTCATTCCTCATTCTCACTGGGTTTATAGTTCTGTGTAACTGTCATTGTGTCTGTCCCTTTCTCTTCTCTGCACTGCTGCTTCTGACTCCTGATACAACTTCCCAATATCCATTCATTCCTCATTCTCACTGGGTTTATAGTTCTGTGTAACTGTCATTGTGTCTGTCCCTTTCTCTGCACTGCTGCTTCTGACTCCTGATACAACTTCCCAATATCCATTCATTCCTCATTCTCACTGGGTTTATAGTTCTGTGTAACTGTCATTGTGTCTGTCCCTTTCTCTTCTCTGCACTGCTGCTTCTGACTCCTGATACAACTTCCCAATATCCATTCATTCCTCATTCTCACTGGGTTTATAGTTCTGTGTAACTGTCATTGTGTCTGTCCCTTTCTCTGCACTGCTGCTTCTGACTCCTGATACAACTTCCCAATATCCATTCATTCCTCATTCTCACTGGGTTTATAGTTCTGTGTAACTGTCATTGTGTCTGTCTCTTCTCTGCACTGCTGCCTCTGACTCCTGATACAACTTCCCAATATCCATTCATTCCTCATTCTCACTGGGTTTATAGTTCTGTGTAACTGTCATTGTGTCTGTCCCTTTCTCTTCTCTGCACTGCTGCTTCTGACTCCTGATACAACTTCCCAATATCCATTCATTCCTCATTCTCACTGGGTTTATAGTTCTGTGTAACTGTCATTGTGTCTGTCCCTTTCTCTGCACTGCTGCTTCTGACTCCTGATACAACTTCCCAATATCCATTCATTCCTCATTCTCACTGGGTTTATAGTTCTGTGTAACTGTCATTGTGTCTGTCCCTTTCTCTTCTCTGCACTGCTGCCTCTGACTCCTGATACAACTTCCCAATATCCATTCATTCCTCATTCTCACTGGGTTTATAGTTCTGTGTAACTGTCATTGTGTCTGTCCCTTTCTCTTCTCTGCACTGCTGCTTCTGACTCCTGATACAACTTCCCAATATCCATTCATTCCTCATTCTCACTGGGTTTATAGTTCTGTGTAACTGTCATTGTGTCTGTCCCTTTCTCTTCTCTGCACTGCTGCTTCTGACTCCTGATACAACTTCCCAATATCCATTCATTCCTCATTCTCACTGCCCATGTGGAAGACCAATAAGGTCGGGATTTCCCAGTAAGAGGAGCTGATGTTGGAAAGGCAGAACATTTGGGTCGTTAGTAGATCTGGATTTTCGGGCCGTACTTGCAGCAAGTGAATCTTTTCTATTGTCCATCCTGACGGCCAGAGAACAAGAACAAAAGTCTCTCCCCTTGGGAATTTGCTTCTCATTAGAACCAACAACCTGAGCAACAGTCTGAGCAGATTGAGATTCAGTGTCGGGAAACATCAGTCGGATCATCATTTTCCTTCCAACTTGCCGAGGGTTCAATCTAAAGGGGAAGTTCTAGGGTTGCCTCCAGTCCCGGTTTTTGGAAGGGCTCCCGGATGAATGGTTCATCTGTAGATATCCAAATTAGGAAATCCAGACAGGACATTAAAGTGAATGACATGGCCCCCCCCCATTGTCACTGGCCGTTCCCCCTACGTAATCAGCCGCCCCTGCCCATTTTCGACAAACAAAAAGAAAAAGGTGGCAAGCTTAGGAAGTTCCCTGCTCATAATGCTCCCAGACCCACCCCTGCTTATAGGATTCAGGGAACCTCCCCTGCATATAAAACATTGGGAACCTCCCATACTCACAATATACAGAGATTCTTCACTGATCATTGGATACCATAACCCTAACCCTGCTCACAAGAAACTCGGGAAACCTTCCTGCTCAGAGGGTATGAGGAACCTCCCCTGCTCACTGGATACAGGGAACCTCCCCTTCTTACTGAATACAGTGAACCTCCCCTTCTTACTGAATACAGGGAACCTCCCCTTCTTACTGGATACAGGGAACCTCCCCTTCTTACTGAATACAGTGAACCTCCCCTTCTTACTGAATACAGGGAACCTCCCCTTCTTACTGGATACAGGGAACCTCCCCTTCTTACTGAATACAGGGAACCTCTCCTTCTTACTGGATACAGGGAACCTCCCCTGCTCACTGGACACAGGGAACCTCCCCTGCTCACTGGATACAGGGAACCTCCCCTGCTCACTGGATACAGGGAACCTCCCCTGCTCACTGGATACAGGGAACCTCCCCTGCTCACTGGATACAGGGAACCTCCCCTGCTCACTGGATACAGGGAACCTCCCCTGCTCACTGGACACAGGGAACCTCCCCTGCTCACTGGACACAGGGAACCTCCCCTGCTCACTGGATACAGGGAACCTCCCCTGCTCACTGGATACAGGGAACCTCCCCTGCTTACTGGATACAGGGAACCTCCCCTGCTCACTGGATACATGGAACCTCCCCTGCTCACTGGATACAGGGAACCTCCCCTTCTTACTGGATACAGGGAACCTCCCCTGCTCACTGGACACAGGGAACCTCCCCTGTTCACTGGATACAGGGAACCTCCCCTGCTCACTGGATACCGGGAACCTCCCCTGCTCACTGGATACAGGGAACCTCCCCTGCTTACTGGATACAGGGAACCTCCCCTGCTCACTGGATACAGGGAACCTCCCCTGCTCACTGGATAAAGGGAACCTCCCCTGCTTACTGGATACAGGGAACCTCCCCTGCTCACTGGACACAGGGATCCTCCCCTGCTCACTGGATACAGGGAACCTCCCCTGCTCAATGGATACAGGGAACCTCCCCTGCTTACTGGATACAGGGAACCTCCCCTGCTCACTGGATACAGGGAACCTCCCCTTCTTACTGGATACAGGGAACCTCCCCTGCTCACTGGATACAGGGAACCTCCCCTGCTCACTGGATACAGGGAACCTCCCCTGCTCACTAGATATAGGACAGGTTTATACAGGGATCCAAGTTCCTATGGGATGGGAAAAGCAAGGATTGTTCAGTTTTTAGCCTCTGAATTCCAGATCAGCTCAATTGGTAGTAACAGTAATAATAATAATAATAATAATAATAACAATAATAATAAGAATATGGGTAATAGGGAAGAGCTTAAAGGGAAAGATCAGAATCATTTGTACTTAGTCTCAAATTTACCAGTGTTAGTGCACATGGTATGGGGGGCTGGTACATCAGTGATGGTATGGGGGTACATTAGTGCACATGGTATGGGGGCTGGTACATCAGTGATGGTATGGGGGTACATTAGTGCACATGACATGGGGGGCTGGTACATCAGTGATGGTATGGGGGTACATTAGTGCACATGACATGGGGGGCTGGTACATCAGTGATGGTATGGGGGTACATTAGTGCACATGACATGGGGGACTGGTACATCAGTGATGGTATGGGGGTACATTAGTGCACATGACATGGGGGGCTGGTACATCAGTGATGGTATGGGGGTACATTAGTGCACATGGCATGGGGGGCTGGTACATCAGTGATGGTATGGGGGTACATAAGTGCACATGACATGGGGGGCTGGTACATCAGTGATGGTATGGGGGTACATTAGTGCACATGACATGGGGGGCTGGTACATCAGTGATGGTATGGGGGTACATTAGTGCACATGACATGGGGGGCTGGTACATCAGTGATGGTATGGGGGTACATTAGTGCACATGACATGGGGGGCTGGGTGCCTGACTACCAGCTGTGCCACTGGTTCCTATTCAGTTTGCAGTAAGTACCTGTGCCAGCAGCAGAATGACTGCCCGACATTACCACTATATTGTGTTGCTAATCTGCTTGCAGCACTGCATGATGGGAAACACACCGATGCAATGCCCTCCAGTCTAATCAGCCCAGATGGAGGCAGCTACAGTACAGGGGGTGAGATGCTCTGCAGTATGACAGGTTAAGTTGCAATGCTTTGCAGGAGGAGAAGTGGGTGCAATGCTCTGCAGGATGAGAGGTTGGGGTGCAATGCTCTGCAGGATGAGAGGTTGGGGTGCAATGCTCTGCAGGATGAGAGGTTGGGGTGCAATGCTCTGCAGGATGAGAGGTTGGGGTGCAATGCTCTGCAGGATGAGAGGTTGGGGTGCAATGCTCTGCAGGATGAGAGGTTGGGGTGCAATGTTCTGCAGTACTCTGCATGAGGAGAGACACTGACAGGCAGCAGGTGAAATGCTCTGCACAAATGAGATGCCTTGTGGCTGGGGGTCGCATATCAAGTAGAGTTAAATAAAGTGCAGATAATCCCCTCTCCATCACAGCTCCTATTAAAGAAACATGTCCCACGGGGATGGATATAGAGGGGGAGGGGCTGCTGAACTCTGGATGTGATAGTAAGGGAATCCTTCACTTAGATCAGAACTGGAAATAGAGAGGAGAATGGCACCCCCCAGGCACCTGTCCCCTCGATGTCACATAGTTTGAGCCAAAGGGGCGGGATGGGGCCGTAACCAGGAAAGAGCATGGAAATGGGGCACAGACACAGCCAAGTATAACTTGTATATATAACACCCTATAATAATATCGATATAAACAGATGACAGTCTTGAGGTCTATACCAGTCTATGCCAGTCTATACCAGTCTATGCCAGTCTATACCAGTCTTTACCAGTCTATACCAGTCTATGCCAGTCTATACCAGTCTATGTCAGTTTATACCAGTCTATGCCAGTCTATGCCAGCCTATACCAGTCTATGCCAGTCTATACCAGTCTATGACAGTCTATACCAGTCTATGCCAGTCTATACCAGTCTATGTCAGTTTATGCCAGTCTATGCCAGCATATACCAGTCTATGCCAGTCTATGCCAGTCTATACCAGTCTATACCAGTCTATTCCAGCCTATGCCAGTCTATGCAAGTCTATGCAAGTATAGACCAGTCTATACCAGTCTATGCCAGTATATGCCAGTCTATACCAGTCTATATCAGTATATACCAGTCTATGCCAGTCTATACCAGTTTATGCCAGTCTATACCAGTCTATGCCAGTCTATACCAGTGTATGCCAGTCTATACCAGTCTATGTCAGTTTATACCAGTCTAAGCCAGTCTATGCCAGCCTATACCAGTCTATGCCAGTCTATACCAGTCTATGACAGTCTATACCAGTGTATGCCAGTCTATACCAGTCTATGTCAGTTTATGCCAGTCTATGCCAGCATATACCACTCTATGCCAGTCTATGCCAGCCTATACCAGTCTATACCAGTCTATACCAGCCTATGCCAGTCTATACAAGTCTATACAAGTCTATTCCAGCCTATGCCAGTCTATGCCAGTCTATGCCAGTCTATGCAAGTATAGACCAGTCTATACCAGTCTATGCCAGTATATGCCAGTCTATACCAGTCTATATCAGTATATACCAGTCTATGCCAGTCTATACCAGTTTATGCCAGTCTATACCAGTATATACCAGTCTATGCCAGTCTATACCAGTATATGACAGTCTATGCCAGTATATGACAGTCTATGCCAGTCTATGTCAGTCTATACCAGTCTATACCAATCTATACCAGGCTATGCCAGTCTATCCCAGTATATGCCAGTCTATACCAGTCTATGCCAGTTTATACCAGTCTATGTCAGTTTATACCAGTCTATGCCAGTCTATGCCAGCCTATACCAGTCTATACCAGTATATGCCAGTCTATACCAGCCTATGCCAGCCTATGCCAGTCTATACCAGCCTATGCCTATAAACAGATGACAGTCTTGAGGTCTATACCAGTCTATGCCAGTCTATACCAGTCTTTACCAGTCTATACCAGCCTATGCCAGTCTATGCCAGTCTATGCAAGTATAGACCAGTCTATACCAGTATATGCCAGTCTATACCAGTCTATACAAGCCTATGCCAGTCTATACCAGTTTATGCCAGTCTAAACCAGTATATATCAGTATATACCAGTCTATACCAGTCTATGCCAGGCTATGCCAGTATATGCCAGTCTATACCAGTCTATACCAAGCTAAACCAGCCTATGCCAGTCTATACCAGTGTATGCCAGTCTATACCAGTCTATACCAGTCTATGCCAGTCTATGCCAGTCTATACCCATCTATACCAGTCTATACATGTCTATACCAGTCTATACCAGTCAGGATATGGGGGCACAGCTGGGTCTAACACTGTCTGTACAACTGCACCTCTTTCTTATTGGTTTGGCCGGGGCCAGAGGGGGCACAATTGGCACAGCGGGCACAGAACTGGTATAACCAGTAGAGCTGAATGTAAGATGGAAAGGTTGAGGCATTTGGGGAGGTGCAGGGGCAGGTGCTTATGTGGCAAGGAGGGGGGTCTGTACTAATCTCTCATTTACTGAAACTCCTGTGTAACCCCAAGAAACATTGGATCCCACAAGGAAGTCTCTATGGAGCTGCTCCCAGGAAGAGACATACATAAGAGCGTATGAGAGTCCACCTGTGGAGACACTACAATAGTAAACACTCTCCTCATGAAATATACCTGAGAAGAGACTCATGAGAAGAGACTAATGGCACAGGAGGGGGCACCTGAGCAGACACCTAATACGACATCAAATGAGACACCCTCGAAAGGTCACAGGAGGGGAGGCACCTGAGGAGATCGGAGGAGGGTAACAGTCCAGTGAGGGTGTAGGACTGGTGCAAAGAGAGGACAGAGTCAGTGTGAGGAGAGACAGCACAGAGACAGTATGCAGAGACAACACAGAGAGACAACACAGAGAGACAGCTCAGAGAGACAGCTCAGATACACAGCCCAGAGACAGTATGCAGAGACAACACAGAGAGACAGCTCAGATAGACAGCTCAGATACACAGCCCAGAGACAGTATGCAGAGAAAACACAGAGAGACAGCCCAGAGACAGTATGCAGAGTGACAGTGCAGAAAGACCGCACAGAGACAGTATGCAAAGAGACAGCACAGAGAGAGAGCACAGAGAGAGAGCACAGAGACAGTATGCAGAGACAACACAGAGAGACAGCTCAGAGACATTATGCAGAAAGACCGCACAGAGACAGTATGCAGACAGTATAGAAGGAGAGCGAGTAGAGTTAAAGTGCAGAAAGACAACACTATTATAGGGCAGAGAGAGACAGCATGGATAGAGTGCAGGCAGTAGCACAGAGCAGATTTCCATCAACCCTAAAGGCAAAACACCTGCTCTGTGAGAGGAACGAGGCCAGATTTGAGCTGATAATCTCTCTGCTGTCAGCAAGTAGTCACATGTGCCAGGGCCTCTGGGAATGTGACATTCAAATCTTCATCTAAACCAGTCCTGATCCATCTCCCAGTCACCTTCTGAGTCCCTCCCTAATCCCCTCCAACCTCTCTATAAATATCCCCCCTATTCCTACTGCTCCTCACTGCTCCCAGCATGCTCTGCTGAACTCTTTCACAGCCCCTTCTCCCATATCCCAGCATGCTCTACTCCCCAGTGTTTTCCTCTGATGTGTCCCACTTACATTTGCCTACACAAATAGGGATTGGTAGAACATGAAAATAACAAACAGAATGACAGATAACAAAACAAAACGAACAGAAAACGAATAATTGAGACTTATCTCCCAGATTCACGAGGTCGTGATGAAACCTTCACCAAACCCACCCACAACCTCCAATCAGAGGAGAGACATTTCTCAAACTCCCCCTCCCATAGCAAACCCACAAGTCCAAGTCCATCAATGTTTGCTTGGTTTTTCACATAACCACACCCTCCCTAACCCATCCCCCACCCATAAAAGTGCCTGGGACCCCCCAAAGTAATGAATAAAGAAGGGAAAGTAAAACAGTAGAAGGCTTCTGACCAGGCATCCAACGGATGATGCTCTGGAATAAAGGTGTTTATGGGAGAAGCCTCTACCTCCACGAGATGATGAACCTTTATTCCCACCAACTCCAGCACCTGGTTGTGCAGCAATTGAGAAGAAGGTTGGACCCCAACGCCATTCCCTTGTTGTGCTCTTAATATCTGCAGTAGTAGTCAGCCTGGTCTCCTGGATAAATATGATGTTGGCCAAAATTTGCCAGAGAGTTTGGTAGGCTTGAAACATTGATCTGGGAGCCTTAATGCTCGAGACATTGGAGGAGATTATTCTGAGGGCTAAAAAAGACATAATTAGTTGTTATGATTGTTTTTCCTACGCCTCCTCCTCCTCCTCCTTCTCCTCCTTTACTCCTTTCCTCCTGGCTAATTTCCTCCTCCTGATCCCCTAACGTGAGTCCCTGATGGTATTGGGTCCTCACCCCCAAGAGCAATGAGTTCCTCAGAATCATCTGATTTCCCTTTGGCACCTTTTAGACATCTGACTGTCTGTGACTCCGAATGTGTTTTTGGTTAATATGTTGTTTTTCACTGTCCATATCAGATTCTATATCAGTTCCCATTGCTGAAGTAGCATTAAGTTCCTGCCTATCGTCATTGATCATCATCATTTATTTATATTGCGCTGTCATTAAGGACCTTTTGAGAAGCCTCATCCCCTTTTGGTGAACTCTCTCTTGGACGAGGGCTCTGAAACCTCATTTCTTCCAATAAGTCCTATACAATAAGTCCAATAAGTCCTATACAATAAGTCCAATAAGTCCTATACAATAAGTCCAATAAGTCCTATACAATAAGCCCAATAAGTCCTATACAATAAGTCCAATAAGTCCTATACAATAAGTCCAATAAGTCCTATACAATAAGTCCAATAAGTCCTATACAATAAGTCCAATAAGTCCTATACAATAAGTCCAATAAGTCCTATACAATAAGTCCAATAAGTCCTATAGTTTCTGCTGTTGCAGCCGTGAGCAGATTTCCATGAGATTGTTGAGGGCCTGTGGGCAAGTCCCGTGTGAATAACCAGAGATCCCACCAAGGTCACATTTTATATCATTACATTTCCTTCACATCAGGTCCCACAGCAGAAACCCACCAACGACCCCCTTTCTAATAAATAGAGTTTTCTCCTTAGGCTGAAGCAGAGGTCTGACCTAAGTCAATAATTATTGATTCCAAAATACAAAGAGAAAGTGCCGCTCAGACAATGTTACTTGGCAGTTACTTATATGAACAATTACAACACCGGTTAATTAGAAACGTAATATATTTAAGTGCAATCCCTGATTCACATCAATTATAAATGTATAAAGTGCAGGGCTAAGAAATGAATTGAACGTGGATCCCGCGCAATACTATTATAGTTTTTGGCGACATATAAAGAAGATCTCTGGCGAGAAGCAGACACTGTAGGAAGGTATTAACCCTCGCAATCCTCCACTGAATGACGCACAACACGGAAGTGATTTAAACCACGCCTCTTACGGGACTTATCCGTTACGCCTTGACAAAGCCAGTATTGCGTAACGCGCGTCGGCGTTTTGAATTCATTTGATCTGAACCTTTACAATATTTTTAACAAAATTGGGTGGAATAGTAATTGAAGGGGAGGTGGAGGTTTTAATAAGTACTCGGTTCACTTTTTCTCTTCTCTCCGAATACGAAATTTACAGGAGGCCGTGGATTTGTGGTTTTTAGGCCATTACAGTTTAGGCCTTAGATTAACCCTCGACACCTCAGTCCCGGCTGCTCTGCCTTCTTTTCCTTTGTGGTGTCTCAGGGATTAGAAATAATTTATTGAGTAGATTTGGGACAACTCCACCTCTCCTTTTTTTTCCATATTCCTATTTCAATTCATCATCATCATCATCATTTATTTATGTAGCAATTCATGAACCTGAGTATTGTTTTTTTAGTATTTGTCCTAGTTAAAGCGGTTACCTTAAAGGGATACTGTCATGGGAAAAAACATGTTTTTTCAAAATGAATCAGTTAATAGTGCTGTTCCAGCAGAATTCTGCACTGATATCCATTTCTCAAAAGAATAAACAGATGTTTTTATATTTAATTTTGAAATCTGACATGGGGCTAGACATTTTGTCAATTTCCCAGCTGCCCCCAGTCATGTGACTTGTGCCTGCACTTTAGGAAAGAAATGCTTTCTGGCAGGCTGCTGTTTTTCCTTCTCAATGTAATTGAATGTGTCTCAGTGGGACCTGGATTTTACTATTGAGTGTTGTTCTTAGATCTACCAGGCAGCTGTATCTTGTGTTAGGGAGCTGCTATCTGGTTACCTTCCCATTGTTCTGTTGTTTGGCTGCTGGGGGGGGGGTGATATCAGTCCAACTTGCAGTACAGCAGTAAAGAGTGACTGAAGTTTATCAGAGTACAAGTCACATGACTTGGGGCAGCTGGGAAACTGACAAAATGTCTAGCACCATGTCAGATTTCAAAATTGAATATAAAAAAATCTGTTTGCTCTTTTGAGAAATGGATTTCAGTGCAGAATTCTGCTGGAGCAGCACTATTAACTGATGTGTTTTGAAAAAAATGTTTTTTCCCATGACAGTATCCCTTTAATGAATTTATAACCAATTTATTCTATTTAATCATTGATTTAGCACTGAAAAGCACTTTAACCTTTTTCAATTCATTTCAAGTCCAATTAGGACGCAGGCATAATAATCGTTCATCAAATAATATTATACACAATTTATAATTGATTCTACTGTGGGCAAAATGATCTAATGCTTTTTAAAAACTTTTTAAATCGATTTAATTGAATGCATTTCATTGCACTGCACTTTATCTCCAATTAACTTTAATCGTCTAATTCTTATTAATTGTACAATAAATTTTTTAGCCCTGCACTTTAGAATTTATAATTGATGTGATTGGTCTAACGACAATCAGGGATTGCACTTAAATATATTACGTTTCCAATTTACAGGTGTTGTAATTGTTCATATAAGTAACTGCCAAGTAACATTGTCTAAGCGGCACTTTCTCGTTCTCCTTGTTTTTTTGAACATGTCTCACATCACCACAAAGTGAGCTCCTAATTGCTGCACAGCACTTGCCCAGTAACCGTAGGAACCACATATGAAACATGCCCGTGGCTGACCCTGAACACTACTCTCCTTTCATCACCAATAAAGAGAGAATTGGGTAAATGTTGAGGAATGTTCTATCTCAGGTATAAGTCCACCTGGAGACACCAACCTCCTGGCCTATAAACAAGTTCCTCAATAGCCTCAGAGCTGGGAGCACTTTACACTTTTTATCCTGATTCCAATGTCTTCTGGTGGGACACAATCATTCCTAAAGAGAATGGTAACTTTTTTATTTCAGGTTTTGTTATGAGAATGACCCTGAAATCTTTCCATAAACCAGTATTCCTAAAATCATCATAATCCCACCAGAAAGATCCCAATCCTTGGGAAGTTTTGAAGACAATGTCATATTCAACGTCTCAGAGAACTTGATAAAGGCCGTGACTTGTGTGGTGCTAATGTGGCTTCTTTCAACAGCTTCTCCCTGGATATCTCACACCTTGTCGGCATTAAGTCCTTCTCCCTCTCCCATCTCAGCCTTATTGTATTTTTATATTTGAAAACTTGTCCTGTGATATTATTTTTTACTCTGGGAACCCTTATTCGATGCCATTCATTTGGTTGAGGGGGAGGGGCATTCCCTACATCTGAGCTACTGGGATGAGAAGAACTGGCTGGTTTTGCAGTAGAAGCTGAGACAGACTGACCAGGGAGTGAACAGTAACAGGAGGAGCTGCTGATGCAGAGACAGTAATAGGGGGAGTAGGAGCAGAGACAATATTAGATGTAGAAAGAAGAATTTCAGAAGAAGAAGAAGAAGACAGGTTGGAGACAGAAGGTTGAGCAGAGAGGACAGTTCATCTTTCAGTGATGTTACTTGCTGCGCACACTCATTGTTTGATTCATTCAAGGCAACTGCCACACACTTCATTGGCACCTTCTCTCTCATCCCCTCACACTCAATACAAGTGACTTCTCCTTCCACACTCACATTCTCCTGCCCACACACTTCACTGTTCTGGTGGCACGTCGTCAACTTCTCATGCTCCTGACCAATGGCCAATGAAGCACCCGGCACAGGGGAAGAGGTCCCAGATGTTCCAACAGGTTCATTTATTGACTGACAAGCTGTTGGGGGGGGGGGCTTGGAGATTCTCCTCTTGCAGTGTAGAAGGAAGAGAAGGAAATTCACCCTGCGAAAAAACTAAAAGTTTTTTTCCCTCTAAGGATAGGTTTTACTTTCCCTTTAATGTTGTGATCCACATCATTCATCTCTTCTGTGCTGAAACAAAATTAGGCTCATGGATCTGAGCCACTACAGTCTTTTTGGACAACAATTTACCAGACTTTTTTACTTCACTGTCGCTGCCAGATGAGGATGAAAAGGAAGAAGAAACTCGATGCTTTGATCTATAACTGACTGGCCCTTTAAGAACCAAAAATCACTTTCACATGAATCATGAGCTTCACTTTGTGGGCGCAGGGCTCAGAATAGATTCATGAGATTTTGGGGGAGTTACTGCTCTTGACATCCCTGGTTTTGAATCTGGGGCATTTAGGGAAGGTTTGTTACAGCGTTTGCTGGGCCTTTTTTATCCCAATGTGGTGATGATGTTTGTTCATCAACCCTCTGACTTCTTGATTTTGTGCCTTTTTGCTCTGATCTTTCTGGGGGTCCTCCTGCTGAGCCTGATTGGTCTGTGCAATTTCCTGTCTCTGCTTAAGCTCCTCCCAGCACTGCTGCTCCATCTCCTGAAGTGCCTCAACCAGTAGCTGATCCTCCTCCTGCCCTACAATATCTTCCTCCTGGGCATGAGGCCAGGCTTGAGAGCACAGGTGGTCTATCTTACCACAGAGGTTGCACTTTATGCTTTTACCCACTTGGCCTCCCACAGAAAGCCCCACCTCTCCACCAGACAGGAGCAAGATGACTCAGTGAACCCCACTTAAAGCCCTTCTTGATTGTGGGCATAGAAACAAATGCATTTCTCTTTGCCAATGAAAAAGGTGTTGGGCAGATGTTGGGGGATGTTGTCAACCACCTTGAGTTTTACCTCCACCCCTCCATCCATACATCCGATCTGTGGACCCTGGTAAGTGGCTGCAACCATGACGCCACATCATCAGCTGCTCATCCCTTTATTTGTAACATCGATGGCTGGTATTCCTCAAAGAGATGCCACATCTCTATCACATCTAAACCATGTGGGATTTTGAAGCCAATGTCCTACTCTGTAGGGGACTGCACATTGCAGACCTCCAGATCACTGGCCCTAAACTTGGCTGATCCTTCCAGCAATGTCCCAATAATGTAGGATCTCCTAGGAGCTTCTCTATTTTCCACCCACACAAGTTCCATGCAATTTTGTCTGCCGAAAGTCTAGTCTCCAAAAGAAGAACCTCCAGGGAAAAACCTTCTGTGCTCCCAGAAACTGCCTGATGTACCAAACTGCCCCAGAACTTAAGGCCTGTTCTCCAGGTTACTGACCCTAATTATTCTGCTTGTGCTCTGAGTCTTTGCCTGGGCTGACCATCTCTCTCTTCTTCTCTTACAACCTGTTATTCCTGTCATTACCCCCACCCCCACAACTGCCTGTGCACCCACCACCTCTCACAGTCTCTTGCACAACTCAGCTTCTCTTGCACCATCACTCCTGCCAACATCATCTCCATGTACCACCCCAGTCATTCCACTCATAGCTGAATAATAGGATGAGGCTTCCATTGGGGCAACTGGATCCTCCTGCAGCACCTGCTGATGCTTCTGGGGTAACTTTGATAGGGTGACAGGTAATATGATTATAAATGGTGATCATATCCCCTTATATATTTATATATAGTGATCATATCCCCTTATATATTTATATATAGTGATCATATCCCCTTATATATTTATATATAGTGATCATATCCCCTTATATATTTATATATAGTGATCATATCCCCTTATATATTTATATATAGTGATCATATCCCCCTTATATATTTATATATAGTGATCATATTCCCCTTATATATTTATATATAGTGATCATATCCCCTTATATATTTATATATAGTGATCATATCCCCTTATATATTTATATATAGTGATCATATCCCCCTTATATATTTATATATAGTGATCATATCCCCTTATATATTTATATAGTGATCATATCCCCTTATATATTTATATATAGTGATCATATCCCCTTATATATTTATATATAGTGATCATATCCCCCTTGTATATTTATATATAGTGATCATATCCCCTTATATATTTATATATAGTGATCATATCCCCTTATATATTTATATATAGTGATCATATCCCCTTATATATTTATATATAGTGATCATATCCCCCTTATATATTTATATATAGTGATCATATCCCCTTATATATTTATATATAGTGATCATATCCCCTTATATATTTATATATAGTGATCATATCCCCTTATATATTTATATATAGTGATCATATCCCCTTGTATATTTATATATAGTGATCATATCCCCTTAATTATATATAGTGATCATATCCTTAATTATTATATATAGTGATCATATCCCCTTATATATTTATATATAGTGATCATATCCCCTTATATATTTATATATAGTGATCATATCCCCTTATATATTTATATATATAGTGATCATATCCCCTTGTATATTTATATATAGTGATCATATCCCCTTATATATTTATATATAGTGATCAATATCCCCTTATATATTTATATATAGTGATCATATCCCCTTATAATATTTAATATATAGTGATCATATCCCTTATATATTTATATATAGTGATCATATCCCCTTATATATTTATATATAGTGATCATATCCCTTAATATATTTATATATAGTGATCATATCCCCTTATATATTTATATAATAGTGATCATGTCCCCTTATATATTTATATATAGTGATCATATCCCTTATATATTTATATATAGTGACATATCCCTTATATATTTATATATAGTGATCATATCCCCTTATATATTATATATAGTGATCATGTCCCCCTTATATATTTATATATAGTGATCATATCCCCCTATATATTTATATATAGTGATCATATCCCCTTATATATTTATATATTAGTGATCATATCCCTCTTATATATTTATATATAGTGATCATATCCCCTTATATATTTTATATATTAGTGATCATATCCCCTTATATATTTATATATAGTGATTATATCCCCTATATATTATATATAGTGATCATATCCCTTAATATTTATATATAGTGATCATATCCCCATTATATATTTATATATAGTGATCATATCCCCATTATATATTTATATATAGTGATATATCCCCTTATATATTTATATATAGTGATCATATCCCCTTATATATTTATATATAGTGATCATATCCCCTTATATATTTATATATAGTGTCATATCCCCATTATATATTTATATATAGTGATCATATCCCATTATATATTTATATATAGTGATCATATCCCCCTTATATATTATATATAGTGATCATATCCCCCTTATATATTTATATATAGCGTATCACATATCCCCTTTATATATTTATATATAGTGATCATTCCCCATTATATTATTTATATATAGTTGATCATATCCCTTATATATTTATATATAGTGATCATATCCCTATATAATTTATATATAGTGATCATGTCCCCCTTATATATTTATATATAGTGATCATATCCCTTTATATATTTATATATAGTGATCATGTCCCCTTATATATTATATTATAGTGATCATGTCCCCCTTATATATTTATATATAGTGATCATTCCCCTTATATATTTTATATATAGTGATCATATCCCCTTATATATTATATATAGTGATCAATGTCCCCCTTATATATTTATATATAGTGATCATATCCCCCTTATATATTTATATATAGTGATCATACCCCCTTATTATTATATATATAGTGATCATGTCCCCCTTATATATTTATATATAGTGATCATATCCCCCTTATATATTTATATATAGTGATTATATCCCCTTATATATTTTATATATATTTATATATAGTGATCATATCCCCATTATATATTTTATATATAGTGATCATATCCCCATTATATATTTATATATAGTGATTATATCCCCTTATATATTTATATATAGTGATCATATCCCTCTTATATATTTATATATAGTGATCATATCCCATTATATATTTATATATAGTGATCATATCCCCATTATATATTTATATATAGTGATCATATCCCCTTATATATTTATATATAGCGATTCATATCCCCATTATATATTTATATATAGTGATCATATCCCCCATTATATATTTATATATAGTGATCATATCCCCTTATATATTTATATATAGTGATCATATCCCCTTATATATTTATATATAGTGATCATATCCCCCATTAATATATTTATATATAGTGATCATATCCCCCTTATATATTTATATATAGTGATCATATCCCCTTATATATTTATATATAGTGATCATATCCCTTATATATTATATATAGTGATCATATCCCCCTTATATATTTATATATAGTGATCATATCCCCCTTATATATTTATATATAGTGATCATATCCCCATTATATATTTATATATAGTGATCATATCCCCCCTTATATATTTATATATAGTGATCATATCCCCCTTATATATTTATATATAGTGATCATATCCCCATTATATATAGTAATAACATTACTCATCAGATTTTAGTTAGAATGGGGCACAGTGTGACACACTTTGGTACAACCCAAACTGCTGCACCCCCACAGTTCCTAATATCCTCGTTATAAATAGCAGTTAAATTTGACTGACAACAACTATACTTCATAAGGTCATTCTGATTTCGACCCATAATTCTATTTATTGGAATATAATGTTGGATTGACATTATTGGAATGGCCTCAGCTTTCCTCCAAGCCATAGGCACCATACCAGATGAAAGGGAGAAAATCAGAAATAGAGGCCCCGGTGTATTCCATCTGGCCCTGGTGTCTTGTTTCCATTCATTTTGAGAAACCGTTTATGTACCATATCCTTCATCAGCCACTGACTAGATTGAGCTGACTGAGCCAACAGTGCTACTATCAGGTGGGTGTTGGACCTCTGACTCCTCTATACACTGAATAAAATGTGCCTTTTCTGTGTCCTTTATAAGCCCATTATTTCCATTATTTAATAAGCCACACTCTCACCCTGCATCTTTTTACTATTAGTCTACTTAAAACATTTTGGGGTTAGTCTTAGACTATGCTGCAATCAGTTCCTCATTTTTTATCTTTACCTTCTGCTTTACAACATTTGTTATAGTATTTCTATTCATTAAACTCAACTTCTCCCCCCCTTATATTTACTTCCTTTATAGAATAAATTGGGAACAGTAAAGGTTTAATGCTATAAGTTCTGGCTCATTAGATCACTAGATCCAGATTAGCATAAAATTGTCATGTTTATAAACTTGTTCCCATTAACTGATCTGGCAGTACTGTTGCTCCAGTCAATATCTGGCTAATTAACCAATTATCATTACTTTGCCCAAATTAGCAGCCATTTCTATTCACAATAGGAGTTGAGCCTCGTCCCCTTCATGTTCATGAGTGGGTGGGGCACATCAGGAGAGAAGTGTATTATTATTATTAGTTTTATTATTATTATTATTATTATTGGGTGATTTGCTGGTGGGGAAAACTGTAGGACAACAAGGGACTAAATGCCCGTGGTCCATAATGTCTGTGGCCTCTGCAGGACTGGGAGCCTCATGCTCATTGGCCAAGGTGGGGAGACCCTCCAGCCGGGTCACTTACCTGTACAGACCACTTACCACTATTGCTTATTAGATCCCCAATATTATTGTATTGCCAAATGTAAAGGGTTGAACAAAACAGAAGTTTATTTTTGGACGGTTCCAATTGCAGGAGAAACTTATAGTAGCCCCACCCCTTCGGAGCACACCCCAGCCCCAAATGGAAGGCCTTTAGCGCAGGAGAATGGATGACAGTTGCCTTATCATTCCAGGGAAACCCCTCGGTTTAGTAGCCTCACCAGCCTCAGAACAGTAACCAATCAATTCATTTGCCTCGTTAGCATAAGGGCAATAGACTCCCAAGCCTCACTAGCCTAAGAATATTAACCTGCCAACATCAATTCACAGCACAGTCAGGGTTAGTATATGTACAGGTATGAGTAAAAGTAGATTGAGTGTAGTTAGTGAGTAGAAGTAGAGTGAGTGTAGTTGGAGGTATGAGTAGAAGTAGAGTGAGTGTAGTTAGAGGTATGAGTAAAAGTAGAGTGAGTGTAGTTAGAGGTATGAGTAGAAGTAGAGTGAGTGTAGTTACAGGTATGAGTAGAAGTAGAGTGAGTGTAGTTAGAGGTATGAGTAGAAGTAGAGTGAGTGTAGTTACAGGTATGAGTAGAAGTAGAGTGAGTGTAGTTGGTGAGTAGAAGTAGAGTGAGTAGAAGTAAAGAGAGTGTAGTTAGAGGAGTGAGTAGAAGTAAAGTGAGTGTAGTTAGTGAGTAGAAGTAAAGTGAGTGTAGTTAGAGGAGTGAGTAGCAGTAAAGTGAGTGTAGTTAGTGAGTAGAAGTAAAGTGAGTGCAGTTAGAGGAGTGAGTAGAAGTAAAGTGAGTGTAGTTACAGGTGTGAGTAGAAGTAGAGTGAGTGTAGTTAGAGGAGTGGGTAGAAGTAAAGTGAGTGTAGTTAGTGAGTAGAAGTAAAGTGAGTGTAGTTAGTGAGTAGAAGTAGAGTGAGTGTAGTTAGAGGAGTGAGTAGAAGTAAAGTGAATGTAGTTAGTGAGTAGAAGTAGAGTGAGTGTAGTTAGAGGAGTGAGTAGAAGTAGAGTGAGTGTAGTTAAAGGAGTGAGTAGAAATAAAGTGAGTGTAGTTAGAGGAGTGAGTAGAAGTAAAGTGAGTGTAGTTACAGGTGTGAGTAGAAGTAGACTGAGTGTAGTTAGAGGAGTGAGTAGAAGTAAAGTGAGTGTAGTTAGTGAGTAGAAGTAAAGTGAGTGTAGTTAGTGAGTAGAAGTAAAGTGAGTGTAGTTAAAGGAGTGAGTAGAAGTAAAGTGAGTGTAGTTAGTGAGTAGAAGTAGAGTGAGTGTAGTTAGAAGAGTGAGTAGAAGTAGAGTGAGTGTAGTTAGAGGAGTGAGTAGAAGTAAAGTGAGTGTAGTTAGTGAGTAGAAGTAAAGTGAGTGTAATTAGTGAGTAGAAGTAAAGTGAGTGTAGTTAGTGAGTAGAAGTAGAGTGAGTGTAGTTAGAGGAGTGAGTAGAAGTAAAGTGAGTGTAGTTAGTGAGTAGAAGTAGAGTGAGTATAGTTAGTGAGTAGAAGTAAAGTGAGTATAGTTAGTGAGTAGAAGTAAAGTGAGTGTAGTTAGAGGAGTGAGTAGAAGTAGAGTGAGTGTAGTTAGAGGAGTGAGTAGAAGTAGAGTGAGTGTAGTTAGAGGAGTGAGTAAAAGTAAAGTGAGTGTAGTTAGTGAGTAGAAGTAAAGTGAGTGTAGTTAGTGAGTAGAAGTAAAGTATGTGTAGTTAGTGAGTAGAAGTAAAGTGAGTGTAGTTATTGAGTAGAAGTAAAGTGAGTGTAGTTAGAGGAGTGAGTAGAAGTAGAGTGAGTGTAGTTAAGAGGAGTGAGTAGAAGTAGAGTGAGTGTAGTTAGCGAGTAGAAGTAGAGTGAGTGTAGTTAGCGAGTAGAAGTAGAGTGAGTGTAGTTAGTGAGTAGAAGTACAGTGAGTGTAGTTAGTGAGTAGAAGAAGAGTGAGTGTAGTTAGTGAGTAGAAGTAGAGTGAGTGTAGTAAGCGAGTAGAAGTAGAGTGAGTGTAGTTAGTGAGTAGAAGTAGAGTGAGTGTAGTTAGCGAGTAGAAGTAGAGTGAGTGTAGTTAGCGAGTAGAAGTAGAGTGAGTGTAGTTAGCGAGTAGAAGTAGAGTGAGTGTAGTTAGCGAGTAGAAGTAGAGTGAGTGTAGTTAGCGAGTAGAAGTAGAGTGAGTGTAGTTAGCAAGTAGAAGTAGAGTGAGTGTAGTTAGCGAGTAGAAGTAGAGTGAGTGTAGTTAGCGAGTTGAAGCAGAGTGAGTGTAGTTAGCGAGTAGAAGTAGAGTGAGTGTAGTTAGTGAGTAGAAGTAAAGTGAGTGTAGTTAGAGGTGTGAGTAGAAGTAAAGTGAGTGTAGCTAGTGAGTAGAAGTAAAGTGAGTGTAGTTAGTGAGTAGAAGTAAAGTGAGTGTAGTTAGTGAGTAGAAGTAAAGTGAGTGTAGTTAGTGAGTAGAAGTAAAGTGAGTGTAGTTAGTGAATAGAAGTAAAGTGAGTGTAGTTAGTGAGTAGAAGTAAAGTATGTCTAGTTAGTGAGTAGAAGTAAAGTGAGTGTAGTTAGTGAGTAGAAGTAAAGTGAGTGTAGTTAGAGGAGTGAGTAGAAGTAGAGTGAAGAAGTAGAGTAGAGTGTAGTTAGAGAGTAGAAGTAGAGTGAGTGTAGTTAGTGAGTAGAAGTAGAGTGAGTGTAGTTAGCGAGTAGAAGTAGAGTGAGTGTAGTTAGTGAGTAGAGGTAGTTGCGAGTAGAAGAGAGTGAGTGTAGTTAGTGAGTAGACGTAGAGTGAGTGTAGTTAGCGAGTAGAAGTAGAGTGAGTGTAGTTAGTGAGTAGAAGTAGAGTGAGTGTAGTTAGCGAGTAGAAGTAGAGTGAGTGTAGTTAGTGAGTAGATGTAGAGTGAGTGTAGTTAGCGAGTAGAAGTAGAGTGAGTGTAGTTAGTGAGTAGAAGTAGAGCGAGTGTAGTTAGCGAGTAGAAGTAGAGTGAGTGTAGTTAGCGAGTAGAAGTAGAGTGAGTGTAGTAAGCGAGTAGAAGTAGAGTGAGTGTAGTTAGTGAGTAGAAGTAGAGTGAGTGTAGTTAGTGAGTAGAAGTAGAGTGAGTGTAGTTAGCGAGTAGAAGTAGAGTGAGTGTAGTTAGCGAGTAGAAGTAGAGTGAGTGTAGTTAGCGAGTAGAAGTAGAGTGAGTGTAGTTAGCGAGTAGAAGTAGAGTGAGTGTAGTTAGCGAGTTGAAGCAGAGTGAGTATAGTTAGCAAGTAGAAGTAGAGTGAGTGTAGTTAGTGAGTAGAAGTAAAGTGAGTGTAGTTAGTGAATAGAAGTAAAGTGAGTGTAGTTAGTGAGTAGAAGTAAAGTATGTGTAGTAAGTGAGTAGAAGTAAAGTGAGTGTAGTTATTGAGTAGAAGTAAAGTGAGTGTAGTTAGAGGAGTGAGTAGAAGTAGAGTGAGTGTAGTTAAAGGAGTGAGTAGAAGTAGAGTGAGTGTAGTTAGCGAGTAGAAGTAGAGTGAGTGTAGTTAGTGAGTAGAATTAGAGTGTAGTTAGCGAGTAGAAGTAGAGTGAGTGTAGTTAGTGAGTAGAAGTAGAGTGAGTGTAGTTAGCGAGTAGAAGTAGAGTGAGTGTAGTTAGTGAGTAGAAGTAAAATGACTGGAGTTAGAGGTGTGAGTAGAAGTAAAATGAGTGTAGTTAAAGGTATGAGTAGAAGTAGAGTGAGTGTAGTTAATGAGTAGAAGTGAGTGTAGTTAGTGAGTAGAAGTAAAGTGAGTGTAGTTAGTGAGTAGAAGTAAAGTGAGTGTAGTTACAGGTATGAGTAGAAGTAAAGTGAGTGGAGAGACAGTTCAGTCCCAGCCCTGATGCCCGATTATTACTTCGAGTCTTGGCCCCGTTACTATTCCCCTCCCCGGGCGGGTTGAGTCCCTACAAGGAGTCGCTCAGGGTCGGCCGCTCCCTCTCTCTCTCCCTCCCGCATATAAAGCTTCTCCCCCGCAGTCCCGCTGCCCCAGTCCCGGACTCTCCGCTTTTTCTCTCTGTCCCGGTCGCTCTCGGAGTCGCAGTCGCAGCTATGGACGCGATTAAGAAGAAGATGCAGATGCTGAAGTTGGACAAGGAGAATGCGATTGATCGCGCGGAACAGGCCGAGGCGGATAAGAAACAGGCGGAGGATCGCTGGAAGCAGGTAATGGGGGGACCCCAAGAATGTCACCCGCCCCTCCCCCACTGTCTCCTCTCATCCCCTCCCCCCCACCCCGAGTACCAGAGGTTCCAGTCTCACAGATGTTCCCCCCCAAAACTCATCCGGGAGAGGAGACCCCCCTTTGTTACTGAGAAATCCCCCCTCCCCCCTCAACCTCAGTCTCCCCAAAACTCCTCACTGGGACTCTCTGATCCTGTAATGCCCCCCACTTCATCTGCAAATCTGGGGGCCACTACCAGGGGGGAGAGCAGCACAATCTGCCTCAATGACCCCCCTCTTTATACTTTAACTGGAGCCTCCCCCCCATAACTTTATACCTGGAGCCCTAACATCTCCCACTAAATTCCCCCCCCCATTCATCTAATAGAGAAGCACCAGCCCCACCCCCTGAACTAACAACAGCCCCCCAACTTCTCCCACTCTGAGTATCACTCATGTATTATAAGGGATAATGTACCCCCTACTGTAAATGATAAGGATATTAGAAGTCACTGAGGGGTTGTTCTGTGACCATATAAAGGCACAAGGCTGCAGGCTGAGTTATACAGGGAACTCTGAGTATCACTCATGTATTATAAGGGATAATGTACCCCCTACTGTAAATGATAAGGATATTAGAAGTCACTGAGGGGTTGTTCTGTGACCATATAAAGGCACAAGGCTACAGGCTGAGTTATACAGGGAACTCTGAGTATCACTCATGTATTATAAGGGATAATGTACCCCCTACTGTAAATGATAAGGATATTAGAAGTCACTGAGGGGTTGTTCTGTGACCATATAAAGGCACAAGGCTGCAGGCTGAGTTATACAGGGAACTCTGAGTATCACTCATGTATTATAAGGGATAATGTACCCCCTACTGTAAATGATAAGGATATTAGAAGTCACTGAGGGGTTGTTCTGTGACCATATAAAGGCACAAGGCTGCAGGCTGAGTTATACAGGGAACTCTGAGTATCACTCTTGTATTATAAGGGATAATGTACCCCCTACTGTAAATGATAAGGATATTAGAAGTCACTGAGGGTTGTGACAATATAAAGGCTGCAGGGGGTTACACTAAGGAGACAGAGGAGTGTGAGCTCTGTGGGTGAGATGAATAAAGTAAGTCCCAGTAGAATAGTAAGAAATTAACCCATGAGGGGTAAGTGAAACGTAAGTGACAGTTATTGGGAGAGGAATGTGAATAGAAGAGACTCGGGGGATCAGACTTGGGGTGTATTTCGGGCAGCTGACAATTCCAGGGAAGAATGTGCCCCCGCATGGCATGTGCCCGAGGAGAGCGGAAGGGATAAAAGTGACAGTTGCTACTGACAGAAAATACTCGGCTTCCTCCCCGGGGCAGATACTTGGCAGGGGCTGAATATTAACCCTCTCACTGTAACTTTATTCTCACCCTCCAGTCAAATTGTTCAGGAAATAATTGGGGTCACATTTGTTTTCCCTCTAATCCAAAGCCATTTCTCTAGCTCCCTCTAGTGTTCATTTCAGTGTACTGCCCAGAGGAGTATTAGAGTGTATATAAGTGCTCACAGGAGGACAAGTAATATATACACTCAATCTATAGAAGTACCATGTGGTAACAGAGACAGTAGGCAGGAGGTCCCTGTCCCATAGAGCTTACAGTCTAAATGTAACTGCTCTAGTTAAAGGGAAACTGTCACAGCAAAACATGTTATTTTATTAAAACACATCAGTTAATAGTGTTGTTCCAGCAGAATTCTGCACTGAAATCCATTTCTCAAAAGAGCAAACAGATTTTTTTATATTCAATTTTGAAATCTGACATGGGGCTAGACATATTGTCAGTTTCCCAGCTGCCCCCAGTCATGTGACTTGTGCTCTGATAAACTTCAGTCTCTCTTTACTGCTGTACTG
This sequence comes from Xenopus laevis, assembly GCF_017654675.1. Classification (NCBI taxonomy): domain Eukaryota; kingdom Metazoa; phylum Chordata; class Amphibia; order Anura; family Pipidae; genus Xenopus; species Xenopus laevis. The sequence goes on from NC_054372.1 coordinate 202,244,665, forward strand.
CAAATTGGACTGATATCACCCCCTCCTGTTCCCCCGCCCACAGCAGCCAACCAATAGAACAAGGGGAAAGTAACCAAATTAAGAAAAATAGATCAATGCACATTCCCTGGTCCCCGGTCATGTCAGTAATCTATACAGATACATGTATTTACAAAGACAGGGGTTTTAGTTACAAAATGATGATCATAAGGTTGATAAGCCACCAAACCACGTCAAGGTAAAACCCATATGGCCGTCCCTAACTATTTACCTCTGGTCATAATATCAAATGCTAAAGCCTCCCGACATAAGAGAATTACCTGAAATAAAAGGTCTCCCGACCTGGGCATTGGTTTTCATCATAGGGCTTAGTCCTCCCCCGCCATTAGCTTTTAAAGGGGAGAGATAACCTAGACCCCCAGCACTGGTTCCATGAGATTAATCCTCCCCCGCTTGTGACAGAGACAAACTGCCCAGAACAAATGACAACTCCCTGGCACCTGCATTGCTAGAAATGCTCCCCACCTAGTGGTAGAAATGAGAACAGCACTCAGTCCTTATATATGCCCCAGTCCCAGTGTGACTCCTCCAGCTCCACTGAGGGAGAGAAACATTGAGCTTGTGAAGCACCAATGAAATCACACGGAATCATCTGAACTCCTGCAGAGCAAAAGGGCTTCAGGCACCATAGGAGCAATTTACATATAAGAATCCAAAGCTTCCCAAGCTTTAGCTCTGACCCCAAGCTGTAGCTCTGACCCCCAGGCAGTGGATCAGGGGGCCCTGTGTGAGGAGACAGTGGGGGCAGCAGGGCAGATAACATATATTTATATAGAAGCTCTAATGCCATTAATATAGAGAAGTGGGCGGGTACTAGAATGGCCATAGTCTTCTCCTTATTGGCCCTTGTACAACTATGTCTGTGGCCAGATTGGTCGCTCGCAGGTCTGAATTAGGATTGGGTGAATTTCCCGTTTCATTAGCCATAAAATTAGCCACTGGTGAAATGACGTCGACGTCCATTAAAGTCTAATTTTTGACGCGCAGCGAAACTTTCATTTTTTTGGACTCACAAAACCAAACAAGTCTACAAGCGTCATTTCCGCGGCGAAACAAGGTGAAAAAATTCGCCCTTCCCTAGTCTGAACATTAAACCCCCAGTAGTGATCTGATTATATCCCTGAGATGGGGGGGCTCACGACTGGACCAGCCTGGGCTACATCTCCATATTAGTGGCTAAATGGGGCCCATTGATTTGGTGACCCTCCCAATGAGGAGTGGGACAAGTAGATTAAGTGCAAGGGGCCCCTAAACCCCCCCACAATACAAGGCCAAGCTACTGCTGCTGGGGGTGTCCCTGTATCTGCCGCATGTTGGGGGGGTTATAGTCGCACACATGGGGCTTATTATTATGTGTATGACATTCGCCCTATTACCCCAGATCTGAAAGGGGGGGCACTTTTGTAACAATACTGGGGGTGAAAGAGGATCGGTAGATATGGGGCCTCATTCACTAAACGGAGGCAAATCTTCGAACAAGTTTTTTTTAACCTTATTCTGTTTTCCAGACCCAAGTGTCTCTCACTCACATTCACTCACACTCACATGTTCTTACACTCACTCTTGTACAACTCATACACTCACTCTCACATTCACTCACACTCACATGTTCTCACACTCACTCTTGTACAACTCATACACTCACTCTCACATTCACTCACACTCACAGCCTCACTCACACTTAATTCCTTCACTTCCCACAGATAGAGGAGGAGGTGTTGGCTATGCAGAAGAAGACCAAGGGGACGGAGGATGAGGTGGAGAAATATTCGGAGTCAGTGAAAGATGCTCAGGAGAAGCTGGAGATGGCGGAGAAGAAGGCGACTGACGTGAGTGACCCCATGTTTCCCCCTAATTTCGCCCCCTATCTTGTTGCCCCTGGAGGGGGGAGACAGTTACACACAAAATGACCAGGATTTCTAACTATAGCCGATCCATTAATGGCCGGACAGCTCCAGGCAGCTGAAGGGGGCACATTATTGGCCGGGGCCCGTGAATGATTCTTCTTAATTTAGAATATGGAAATTCTGGCTTTGGTTTGAAATCTTTTATGGGAGGGTATTTGACATATTTAGTGCATCCCCCAGTTTATTTGCCCCCCTGAAATACACTTTGTACCCCAGAACAATCTACCCTTTAACAACTCTTTTTGCACATGTGCACCCCTTTAATAAAACCCACTGACTATGCCCCCCCATGAAGAATGATTCCCTGATCCCCCGCAGCCCCCTTAGTAAGCTCTTTCTGTGCCAGGGCAGAGGGCTTGGCATGAACCCGTCGTATTTATAGGGTGTGAAATTATTGGTGCTGGAGCAGGGGGGAGGGGTCACGGCTCAGGTTTCTGTATAAATATGGAGGGGCCACAGTCCATGAGGTCATGTGATTAATATGTCAGCATTTAATTCCTGCCAGGTGGGGTGGCACCTCAACGTCTGCCCCAATTTATCTGAAATATGAGACCCCCAAAGAGATATGGCTCTGAGCTTAACTAAGGGATTTCTGTTACCTGTGAATATTCTGGGGGGAGGGGGTTACTAACAGGTACAGAAACAGACCTCAAGTACAACTTTAGGAACCTCCATCAGCCTCCAGAGTCTGGGAATAAAATCCATAATCCCAAGGAACCGGAAGTTACACAACAATGGAAAAGAGAACCACGTAGGGTTTTGGGATTTAGGGGACCTTTATGGAAATGTCCATTCCATGTGTATAGCAGGAGAATACTGGCAATACCTGAGTATTTTCTAGCTGAGTATACTGAGTGTTCTTGTTGGTCAATGTTCTAGCTCAGCATTTGCCCCCTCACTGGACCCAAGAGAAGAAAGTTTATAAAGAAGGGTATCAGCTCGTATCTTAGTATTTCATGTTTGTACTTAGATTGGTCCATGTTCTACACTGTCCAGTAACAGGAGGAGGCTGCTAATTCCACAGGATTCCCTCTCTCAGTATAACTTGTTTGGTCCATGTTCTAGCTCAGCCTGTCTATAGCAGAACAATACTGGCAACAACTGAGTATTTTCTAACTTATTATACCATTGTTTCTTGTATTGGTCCATCCTGTAGTGTAGAGCAGAAGGATACTAACATAACCTGAGTGTTTTCTAGGTTTGATGTATCATGTTCTTGCTTAAAGTGATCCATGTTCTAGAGTAGACCATCCATTGTAGAGCAGAAGGATATTGGCAATACTTGAGAGTTTTTTAGCTTAGTATTTCACTTTCTTACTTGGGTTGGTTCATGCTGTAGCTCAGCCAGTTTATATCAGAAGGATATTGACAGAACCTGAGTGTTTTCTAGTTTAGTAACCCATGTTCTTGCTTAGACTGGCCCATGTTCTATAATCTAGAACTCGATCATCCAAAGTATAACAGTAGGATATTGGCATAACCTGAGTCTGTCAAGATTGGATTTGCTCATGTTCTAGATCAGCCAGTGTCTAATGGAAGATAAGGCAGTGGGAATCAGTTTAGGCAATCTGTTTTTTATGTTTTGGGACTTCAGCAATGGAATGTCTTCTCTTGGGTGCAGTGAGGTTCAGCCCCGTTTCACTGAGGACATAAAGAATATCCAGACCCTGAAGTATGAGGTGGAGAGTTGTGAGGAGGGTGCGGGGTTGCTGTAGAGGGAAATGAGATTTGGGGATTTGGAGAGGCAGATCTAGGAGACATTAAGGGTCTCTCTGTTGATCAAAATTGGGGGGTTGTGGAAGCACTCCTAAGGCTAAATCAAAGTATATTTAAGTATAATGGAAGAGCTACTTACAATGCACTTCCCTGGGCCCCTGTCTCATAAGTAATTCAATATAAATGCAAGTGCATGTGTTTACAAAAACAGGGGTTTTTTAGTTACAAAGTTATGATCATAAAGTTGAAGAGCCACCATACCACGTCAAGGTAAGCCCCATATGGTGGTCCCTAACTTGTTTATTCTCAGGTCATAATATAAAAAGACAATTCTCTGCATAATAGCATTACCTGTATTCAGTGTTTGTGGAACATTGGTTTCACTCTGGAGCCTAGATCCTCCCCCGCCAGTTAAGGCTTTTAAGAGAGAGAGATTGCCCAAACCAACGCCCATATTTTAAAGCATAGGACCACAATTAGTATATAGGGATGGGTATGGGGTGCTATTAAAAACCACATGAAGCTAAGCCACAGCTTCAGGCTAATACAATGTACAAAATTGGGGGGTTGTGGAAGCACTCCTAAGGCTAAATCAAAGTAAGTAGCACTTCCATTATACTTAAATATACTTTGATTTAGCCTTAGGAGTGCTTCCACAACCCCCCTCTCTCTGTTGATCACCAGTTTTCATTTTCCTATGGGTTGTTTGCCCCCTAAATCAGCTTCTAAGAAAATCTTAAGGGGTCCAATTTTATTTTTCATGTTGCCTTCCATCATGAAGGAGAGCTTCTTTCTTATTTAATGCAATTCCTGAATTATTTATGTTACCAAATGATAGGGATGCACCGAATCCACTATTTTGTATTCGGCCGAACCCCCAAATCCTTTGCAAAAGATTCGGCCGAATACTGAACCGAATCCGAACGCTAATTTGCATATGCAAATTAGGGGTGGGAAAACATTAGGGGGAAAACATTAGGGGTTTGGCCTGGCAGAAGGATTCGGTGCATCCCTACCAAATGACAACAATATGGTGCAGCAACTTGATAAAATAATTGATCTGTCTGATTTGTAACAATAAATAATTGTGAGGACCAGTGTCAAGTCTCCAGCACGTTCCTACCTCATTGTACTTGGAACATTCTGCACTGGTCTAGACACCAGACAAATAGCATTTTGTGGCTCATACTGTGTCTGACTGTGTCTTTGTAGTGCTAAATTAATGGGAAATTTCCATTAGCCCCCCATGAACTCACTGAACCCACAATCCCTCTTGGCTTTGCAGGCTGAGGCTGAAGTAGCATCTTTGAACAGGCGCATCCAGCTGGTAGAGGAAGAGTTGGACCGTGCTCAGGAACGTCTTGCCACCGCTCTGCAGAAACTGGAAGAAACAGAGAAAGCAGTGGATGAGAGCGAGAGGTAAGGGCTGGGTAATTCTGAGCCATGTTTTTCCCATAATGCAAGTGTAGCAGCGTTAACCCCCTCTTCTGTGTGGCTGAAGCCTTAGTAAAGGAGAGGCCTAGTCCCTGTGGTAGGGTAGACACCATTGTGGAAGTTGGTCCAGTGAATAGCAGCCAATACAGCACTCTCTTGAACTGTGAGATAGGGTGGGCTAGCAAGAGCAGTATTGTGCTCCAGCCCATTTACATTTTTCTCAAGTTTGCCACATAAGAGGATACGTTTTTGCCTCAATACTGTATTCAGTGTTTCTCTTGGACTCACTTTCAATCACTCTGCTCTCACTCAGAGGCATGAAGGTCATTGAGAACAGGGCCACCAAGGATGGGGAGAAGATGGTGGACCAAGATCAGCAGCTGAAAGAAGCTAAAACCATAGCAGAGGATTCAGACCGCAAATATGAGGAGGTGAGTTTTCTGATTAGTGAAGGAAATGGATAACCAGGGAATACAGGGGTGAGATATGAGTTTCTCCTTCATTTGTGTTCATTCAGGTGGCCCGTAAGCTTGTCGGCATTGAGGGGGACCTGGAGCGTTCTGAAGAGCGAGCTGAGGTGGCTGAGAGGTGAGAAGGGAACAGATTAAGAAGAATCCCCCGATAATAGAGCAGTTGTTGTGCCAATTATAACTTTATATTACTCTGAATTCAGTGAAGGAATAATGACCCTCAGGGTCGGAGTATGCTTTAGTCATGCTACTTCTTAGTCCAGTGCTGACCATGTGAGGTCACATTTGGATGCTGATTTGGATTCATTTCTGATCCTCCTAAGTCCCAAGTGTTACATGGAATATCTCTTTACCCGGAGAGCTTGAGAAAACAGATATAGCTGCCATCTTGTGTTTGCTACACCCAGCTGTTGGCTACAAGGACTGACTAAATTGTTACTTACCTACTCTTCCTAATCTCTGCATAAAATAGAATGAAGGAATGAGGTTTAGGCACTTCTTCTCCTCACCTACATTCCCTAATCTGTCAATTAAACTGAATACACTGAAAGTCAGTCACAACCCACTCCTTCCCTATTCTCCTTAATCTCTGAGTCCAACAGAATATTCTGAGGATAAGTCACTCCCTGACCTCTGAGTTAAGCAGAATACCCTGAGGGCCAGGCACAACCTACTCCTTACCTACCTGACTATGGTTGCAGATTCAGAAGAAGACTTTGGTTAGCCACCTTTCAGATGGTGATGTCACAGGGCAAGATGGGTGATGTCAGGGGCCGCAACAATGACATCAGGGGGTGGGACTATTACATAGCGATTAGGAAATGGCTTATTGTCAGACGGGAGGCTCAGGATCAGCCTAAATACTCATAGAGACATGAGCAATGTGTGTAACATTATAATGACCACTTTGCTGTTCCCATGGGGATAATATCTGGCAGGGGCAGTGGAGGAGCTGTGTTTCCATTAACCTGTTACATAGAGAAAGTCATGGGATGAGGCTCTTATACACGTCCACAATCTGATGTTATTCTTGAGCTGAGCTTCTAAACCTGAATCTTTCCTCCCCAAGTCGGTTCAGGCAGTTGGAAGAGGAACTTCGGATCATGGATCAGAGTCTGAAATCTCTAATTGCAGCAGAGGAAGAGGTACTGGAGGGGAAGAAGCATCTTGTGCCTCATACATCTTCTCTTCTTCCTCTGACATCACTTCCTGTTCTTCCTCTGCCATCACTTCCTGTCCTTTCTCTGACATCACTTTTTTCTCTCATGTGACATTCAGTGGCAAATATGGTTTGAGCAGAGAAGATGACATTCCTGCCCAGACCAACTTGCCTCGCACACCCTGTCCTGCTGCCGGGTCCCTACTCACATGAGTCCCCCATACATTGAGTCAGGGCAATACGTGAGCCAGTTAACACTTCTGTACTTTGTGCTATTGCTCTGCATGCAGTAGATGGAAAGAAAGGCCACACAACTAACTGCCCACCAATTGCAGTTTTAAGGAAGAAAAAACTGATTTGCTTTCAACATATCTGCCCCCAGGGTCCAGGGCTTTATTTTCCATTACCGACCCCAAGAAATGAGTTCCTGTTTCATAATCTAATTTCTCTAAATTCTCTCCTTCTCTCTCTCTGTGACCCACTGTTCTTCTTTCCTTTCCTCTCCCGCCCCGACCCTGTTCTCATGCCAAACCCCCCTCTCACTCCTCTGTCTGTCTGATCATTGGGGAACAGTAAATGTGGGGATCTGGAGGAAGAGCTGAAGAACGTCACCAATAACTTGAAATCCCTTGAGGCACAAGCAGACAAGGTATCGAGTTTCCTTCTGTAACACCCATCAACCACCACCTCTGTCCAGTCTGTAGTTCTCCATTAACCACTGGGAAAATTCCCTCAGCCTTTGATAAATAACAATACATTGGCCCCAAGTCTTGCCTGTTTGTCCTTCCTACATTCATCGTATTCTCAGTGGGATCTCCTTTTGTCAGTTTTTAGGTGTTTCTTTATTAGACCCCCCCCCCAGCTATATCTGGTCTATCCCAGACAATGACTCATAAGGTCTTCTTTCATTTCATAGTATTCATCAAAGGAAGACAAATATGAGGAGGAGGTCAATCAGCTGACTGAGAAGCTAAAAGAAGTGAGTATGGAGCCAAGTGGGAGGAAAATGGGGAGAGACCAGGCCGAGTTGAAGGGAATGAGAGGGGAATGGGACCTGCTAATGGACTGGTTAGTGAAGGGACATGACTGGGCAGTTTGAAAATGGTTCTACATCTGGAGGATCTGGAACACAAAACCAATGAATAAGGAAATTCCTTTCGAGTTACAACAAATACGAAAGTTAAGGGGTTGGAAACTGGAGTGAGGAACCTTGGTGGGTGAGACGGGTGGAAGAATAAGGTCCAACAGGAGAAAGTAGGGGCAAGTGGTGATGAGAAGGACAAGGCATGTGCCAAGGTAGGTAGTAGGGATGCACCGAATCCAGGATTTGGTTTGGGATTCGGCCTGGATTCGGCCTTTTTCAGCAGGATTCAGATTTGGCCGCATCCTTCTGCCCGGCTGAACCGAATCCAAGTGCTAATTTGCATATGCTAATTAGGAGCGGGAGGGAAATCGTGTGACTTTTTCTCACAATACAAGGAAGTAAAAAATGTTTTCCCCTCCCCACCCCTAATTTGCATATGCAAATTAGGATTCGGATTCGGTTCAGTATTCGGCCGAATCTTTCAGGAAGGATTAAGGGGTTTGGCTGAATCCAGAATTCTGGATCCCTAGTAGGTAGGGGTGAGTATATAGAGACACAAGGTCAGGAAGGTGTAAGATGGGACAGGAATGGTTGGAGTTGGCCAAATGGCAGGTTGGTAGGGTTGGTAGGGGTGGTAGGGTTGGTAGGGTTGGTAGGGTTGGTAGGGTTGGTAGGGTTGGTAGGGTTGGTAAGGGCAATAGACAATGATTAGTTGTGGCTTTATATTTTCCCTTTCAGGCTGAGAGTCGGGTTGAGTTTGCTGAGAAATCTGTGGTTAAACTAGAGAAGACCATTGATGATCTGGAAGGTAGAGACCCCTCAGCTACTGATTGTCCCTTTTGTTCTGGTTTAGTGTTTGTCCTTCTGACATCATCAATCACTGTGAATAACCCTAATTTCTATATTAACCCTATGTCTGCCACTTTTACCTGCACTCTCCCATTTGCCCTTTCATCATTTCATGGCTAATTAAGTTCTGGTCTCTGTACTACACTGGATCTTGTTTCTGCAAACTCTGTTGTGCCTTTATGTATCTGATGTGGCCTGTTCTCCCATATTCCTCTTTGTTACTCAACTCTACCTATTTCTTACACCCTTTATGTGCTATACTATCTCCCATAATCTTCTTTGTTCCATTCTCTCCCCCTGGCTCTACTCTCCTTATGTTCTTCTCCTTTTCTGTTGGACTGTAAATCCCATACACTGCCCTTCTATCTTTTCTTTCTTGTCTTCTCAATGTCTAATTCATGGCCTTACTCTCCCTAAATTCTACCACTTGTTCATTATGCTATCTCTTGTATCTCTCTCATTCTTGCTCCCTGCCTCTCGTGCTTGCACTCTCTCTAGATGAGGTCTATTCTCAGAAGATGAGATATAAAGCCATCAGTGAGGATTTGGACAATGCTCTCAATGACATCACCTCTCTTTAAGCCTCACTTGCAACATCTTCTCGTGTCATGAGCTCCCATCCCACCAAGTCTTCACACGTGTTCACTTCCTCGAGTCTTATACCACTTGCATGTCTCATGTTTCACCAGAAAAGACTGTTTGACTGCCACGTTACTTCTATTTCATTGATGTCCAACACCTAGGAGTTTCTACTTATCAATGACATTAGTATTCTATTTTGGGTAATTTCCTCTCATTTCTATGGTACTGTCACCACTGGCTTGACTCGCTCTATTCCTGACTGTCACTGAGATCTTTGTGTGGCAGTTGCTGTCTGACTGCATGAGAGACATCTCTCTCTGTCTCAGGATGTCACTGTGGTTAAGCTTTGATAGGACTCCCGTGGCCCCTGTTGTATCTTTGTCCTCCTGTGTTTCTTCCCATGTACCTCAGGTTTTCTGTTCCTGTCTCTTTCCTCTGGTGGAACTGTATGTTTGATCCTCTGCTTTTGGGTCCGATAGCATGGATAAGGGGTGCGGCAGCACACGGGGTGCTGAGGGTCATTAGAATTGGTTTTGAGACGTGGATGGTGAACTCCCTTGAGCTCCATCTCCCCTTCCTCTTACATCTCTCTGTTTAATCCTGTGCTGCTAAATCAATAAACATTTCTCCTCTGTCTCCAAACTTTTATTTCATTCTTTCTTTCTTTTCTCCTTCATTTTCTATTGACTGGTCTCAGACATGTCCACTAGTATCAAGGTTTGGAAAGCAAGAGGAGGTGTGAGTGAGTGTATGAATGCTGAGTGTGAGTGGACACTGTGTGTGACTTGGCCTGTTCTTTTTCCCACTCTCACTGTCCCTATTTTGGGCTCGTCCCACAAACTCATGTGGACAATGGTGATTTGTGTCCCTAGAGAGTCTGACTGCTGCTAAAGAAGAGAAAATTGAACTTGACCAGACCCTGGACCAGACATTAGTGGAGCTGAACAACATGTAGATGTTCCCACTATTCCTTGAAGTCCTCCCTCCTGTCCTCACTTCTGTGCTCCATGTAATGACTGCACTTTGTGTGAAACGGATCTGTTTGTATCACAACATTCCCTGATCACATTCCCAGTATCTGCAGCTGGACCCTCACTCACCCTCGTACTTCATCCTGGAGAAAAGCTTCTTCATCTTCCTCCTCCCAATTTAGACTTTATACTGTAACGGCCTGGGTTTGCAGCACTGATTGCAGCACTTACTGTCCCCCAACATTTACCCTTCATGCAAACCCCACACTGAGCTCACTCCAACACTCCACGAGCCGAAACATAAAATGCAGGTAGTGTTCACCAAGGCCGGCCTTAATCATTGACAGATTGCAAGCTCATAGGCCTAGTCCTGAATTTATAGTCTCCAGGGCAACCGTATGTTACAGATGAATGGGGGGGCAGAGACTTACTACATGTTGCTCTAGGAAGGCAAAGAATTGAAAGGCTACTGGGAAACCTCCAGTCTCTAGTGAGTAACTAATTATTATTCTTTGAGATAAACGAATAAAGTGCATTGATTTAATTTAATGATCAGGATTGTGTGTGTTACTATAAATTGTACTGGATCTAATAGTTATTGGACCTTGCGCACCTCCTACGTGGAACACGGGTGTCTGTGCACAAAGGTGGAGGCTCAGAAACCTCCCAACAATAGTCCAATAGAAAATACCAGTGGCCACAGGTCTCCTGAAAGACTAAGTGTTTATTACGGAGCGCAGAGCAACGTTTCGGGGAAGACCCCTTTGTCAAACATACAGAACATACAAAGTAGTGCGTATAAATAGACCAACAATAATCCACATGTCATAATAGATCCACCAATTGGTAAAGTGCAAATTCGAGAGGGAGACGCCCTCAATTAAGAGCTTGATCACCTTTTAAAAAAAAAACCCAGTAAATTGTCCAATCGTTGATCCAACGTTATTCCATCCCGTAAAATGTGGCCAAGCTGATTTATGAATAAAGTCCAAACTGTGAGAAAAGTGATAAAAAAACCAGTGGTGCAACTTGGCAAAAAGTTACTAATAAATACATAACATTAACCAAACTGAGCATAAATAACATCACATAGATTAAATATATATTTAGTATATCTACACAGAGACAGTCCCTGATTAATTAGTAAGGAGAACTTGGAACATTCATCTGGAAAAAGATAAAAATTTACAGAACACGCTCTTAAAGGGGCAGTTCACCTTCACACAACTAGTTGGTTTCAGACAGATCACCAGAAATAACGACTTTTTCCAATTACTTTCTATTTTCTACGTGTGACCGTTTTTCTAATACTGAAGTGTAAAGTGTCATTTTTCACCTTCTAAATCAGCTCTGGGGGGGGGGGGTCGCTGCTGAGAAATGGATCAACTAAATGTTGTAAAATTCTAACAGCGCAGAATCTGCACCCGAATTACTAAACTGTCAGACTCAAACACCAGAGACACGGACGTTAGACTTTAAACGTTGATTTTGGAAAAACTGTCAAACATAAATAATTGAAAGTAATTGAAAGTCTTTATTTCTGGGGAACAATCTGAAAACAACTGAACTAAAAAAAAAAGTGTTTGGAAGGTGAACTTCCCCTTTAAGTCAGCCATGTTTGGGACAGATTTCAGATTGTGGTGAATTATTAGACAAAAGTCCTCCCTCCTCAGACAGATGAATTAGAATTTTTGCTAATGTTTATGATATGGGACTAAATCTCTGGTGAAGAAACTGTTGAAGTAACATTAGACTTAACCTCCCCAAATAAAACAATTACCCTGCGTCTAGGACACTTATACGCACAATAATGTGGGGCTCCCCAACCTTGTTGTACCTCTGAGCCACATGTAGAAAGAGTTGGGGAGCAACACAATTATACAAACTATTAAGGGGCACCAAATAAGGCTTGTGATTGGCTCTTTGTTCACCCCTATGAGGACTGGCAGCTACAGGAGGTTCTCTTTGGCAGCACAACTGGTTATTATTCACCAAAACTTGTCTCCAAGTCTGGAACTCAAAAATAACTCAATTAACTCAAAAATAAACTCCTCTTTATTAAAGAAGTTTTTATACGATTTTAGCACATCCTTCCTAGAAACTGAATGACGTCCTGTATTGGAGGAGAAATTACATTTTATGCTAGTGGTACAAGTAAACGTTTGTATTTACTACTCACACACAGGAGGTGGTCACGTATATTGCTAAAATACCACAGTTAAAGGGCAACTAAACCCCCCGGTGGAAGAAATCAAAACACTTCCCATAGTAAATGCACAAAGAGGTGTAAACTGTTCCACAAATTACTACACTATATTTTATTTCTTTGTTTTCTTTGGTGTCTACCCCTGAGCTTGTAGCGCTGGTGTTTCTTCTTATGAATGAAAGATTTTTATTGTGACTGATCTGAAGGAGAACAGATTTTAACACCGGCAAAGGGAGTGAATTGCAGAACCTCTGGACATTATTGTACTGGTAACAATTCCCAATGGGTTGGGGAGCAACATGTTCTACCAGAGCCACTGGTTGGGGGCAGGTCCGGATTGAGAATTAAAATAGGCCCTGGCATTTCAGGTACACAGAGGCCCAATCAGTCCACTCAGAGGCCCAAACAGCCCCACCAGCCCACTAAATAGTGACTTTCTATGGGACCTTATAGCAGCCCCTCTGGCATTTGCCACAACCCACAGATTGCCAGTCCGGGCCTGGTTGGGGGGTCACTGCAATAATGGATCATAATGAGCTTTGCTAACTGGTGGTCCACTTCCAAACTGCCATGTCTATGTAGGGGATCAGATAAGTCTTCTCCCTCTGTGACATCATGCAGCCCAGTTACAGGCTGGAGAGCAATCTCATTGGCTGGGAGCCCCAGTGCATCTATGGAAGAGGAGGAGCCAGAGGAGTGTCTTGCTTTGGAGCCAATTGCACAGGGTTACAGAGGGAGCCCCTGCTGCAGCAGCCAATGAGAGCCAGTGTGTTCCACTGGTTCTTTCTAGAGCTCGGTGTCTATGGTATTTAGAAATAAGCAGAGAAGGAAAAGGGACTATTGGGGGGATATAATGATGAGAAATAGAGATTGGGGCGCAGAGTCCCCCCAGCCTGGAGCATAAAGTAAAGCTGTGAGTTTATATAGAATGAGATTCATCTGTAGATAATCCCCCGGCTGTCACTGTTTCCTCATTCTAATGAGTCTTCCCATGGGACTTGCTCCCGGCACAAGTAGTGAGTGTGGGAAACTGAAGCTCATTCTCTTCTCTCATCACATTTTGGGTTCCAGTTAAACAGTTTGGGGGGGGGGGGGTTAGTGCCTACGAGGTGCCAGTTATAACTAATAAGGAATCTGCCTGGAAATGTATTTCAAATAGTGAAGTAATAATGGTCCAGCCCAAGTGCCCCCAGTAGCTCTCCATCTCCTGGTCTTGTTAGGCCTCTTCTGTGAGTCAGTGGCACTGCACATGCTCAGTTGTTACACATCTGTTCTACTATACAATTAGAATGAGCAACACATTCTTCATGTCTAACCCTTTATTTCCACCCAAGTACTCAAGAACAGTGATCCCCAACCAGTAGCTCGTGAGTAACATGTTGCTCTCCGACCCCTTGGATGTTGCTCCCAGTGGCCTCAAAGCAGGAGCTTATGTTTGAATTCCAGGCTTGGAGACAAGTTTTGGTTGTATAAAAACCAGTTGTACTGCCAAACACAGTCTCAATGTAGGTTGACAATCCACACAGGAGCTACTAAATGGCCAATCACAGCCCTTATTTGGCACCCCAAGAACATTTTTCATGCTTGTGTTGCTCCCCAACTCTTTTGACTGAATGTTGCTCATTGGTTCTAAAGGTTGGGGATCCCTGATCTAGAGCATTGGTTACACCAGTCTCAGCTGGGCCCTCACATTCATCTGTGGGGGAAGGGAGAGGTCCGTACAGACAATATCACCTGGGAGAGACACCTCCAATCTACCCTCCTACATTAATTGGGGGTCCGACTGTGCTATAATTACCTGGAAAGCTGGAAAAAGTCACCAAACGCTGCAAAAAGAGCCAAACGAAGAGGAGTCGCCAAATAGACCCAGAGTAGAAGAGAATGAAGAAAACCTTCAAAGGTAAGTTCCATTCAACACAAATTGTCTGTTTCTTTTAACCCCTGAAAACAAATGACATTTTTGAGGGTTTCTGGCCACCAATGTTATTTACAAAAACTTTTATGGGGGACCCAGGCCGTCAATGTTTTTTTTTTAACTTATAGAGGGGCCCTGACCACCAAAGGCTTTTTATAAATTTGGGGGCTGGCCACCATTTTTTTTAACTGAAATGGGTCCCAGACCCCCAATATTTTGGGCCCTGGCCGCCAATCGCTTTTATAACTTGGGGGGGGTAGGGGGTAATTGTTTTAGCGCTGATGTCTGTGCGACCTTTTTACTGTGCTGTGAGGTGGGCAGGATCTGGGTGCAGCTTGGGGGCCGGCCTGTGTTGGGGGCCATGCTGGGTTGGTGGAGATCAGGGGGCCCAGAAAATGTTTTCATGTGAGCCCCAGTGATCTCTGATGGAAGCCCTGATGACAAGAGCTACATTACCACTGTCTTACAGTGCTACGCAATATGTTGGCGCTATATAAATACATGTTAATAATAATAATATCTCAATCACAGGGGCTGCTCCTCAACTTCTCCGATGTTCTTCTCCGTTGTATCATTTCCTTACTGGGGCCAAAGCCCAAGCTCTTCACTTTCCTTAGTGTGAGACAGAACATGTGCCTCTCCTTTATAAACACTTCAGTAACAGTGACACCTCCTGGTCACATGTGGAACTGCCATCGCACACTTCAACCTGGAAAAGGAACCCCCCCCTTCTCTAAATTAGGCCCAACATTTGGCTGCCAGGGAATTTCCAATCAGTAGGGGAATTCCAGAATAAAGGAGAAGTTAACCCCATGGACCCTACACTTGTGAGTCTCACCTGGAGACCAGCGCACTCGCCAACCTCTTGTTTTACCTTTATTGTTGTGTGTCCCACGATGTCGTTGTGCAGCTGAATGTTCACTTGTGTAACCAGAGTTGTGCACAATTATGTCACTGTTGGTGTTAAAGTTGAAAATATAAACATGTCCTGGGTCCATTCATCAGCACACGTCTGATCATCTAATGGGACAGCAGAATGATTGACTGAAAATGGACCCTCTATGGCCCATAGTAATATAGAAACATAGTGAGTTGAGTTGAAAAAAGACACACGTCCATCAAGTTCAACCATTTTAGTCTAAATATAACCTGCGTAACTCCCATCTGAAGTCTCTCCAATTTGCCTCAAAGGGGGAAAATTCCTTCCTGACTCCAAAATGGCAATGGGACCAGTCCCTGGATCAACTTGTACTATGAGCTCTCTCCCATATCCCTGTATTCCCTCACTTGCTAAACACCATCCAACCCCTTCTTATACCTATCTAATGTATCAGCCTGTACCCCTGATTCACTTCCCAGCTCTCCCTGTAACACCCCTTTCCCTCCTCTAATCTCATTGGCTCCCTCCTGTCTGCTGGGAGGAGCTACTGGTGAATAAAGCATCCGACCCTTCCTTGTACCTATCTAATGTATCAGCCTGTACCCCTGATTCACTTCCCAGCTCTCCCTGTAACACCCCTTTCCCTCCTCTAATCTCATTGGCTCCCTCCTGTCTGCTGGGAGGAGCTACTGGTGAATAAAGCATCCGACCCTTCCTTGTACCTATCTAATGTATCAGCCTGTACCACTGATTCAGGGAGACAATTCCACATCTTCACAGCTCTCACTGTAACAAACCCCTTCCCAATATTTAGGCGGAACCTCTTTTCTTCTAATCGGAATGGGTGACCTTGTGTCAGCTGGAAAGACCTACTGGTAAATAAATCATTAGAGAGATTATTATATGATCCCCTTATATATTTATACATAGTTATCATATCTCCCCTTAATTTATTGTTACATCCCAGGTGCAGGACTTTACATTTATCAACATTGAATCTCATTTGCCACTTAGCTGCCCAGATTGCCAGTTAGTCAAGATCCTGTTGCAAGTGCCACATCCTGGATGGAATTAATTGGGCTGATAGTTTTGTCTCATCTGCAAACACTGATACATTACTTACAATACCCTCCCCTAAGTCATTAATGAACAAGTTAAATAAAAGTGGCCCCAATACTGAGCCCTGGGGGACCCCACTAAGAACCTTACTCCAAGTAGAGAATGTCCCATTAACAACCACCCTCTGTACCCGATCCTGTAGCCAGTTTCCTATCCATGTGCAAACGACTTCATTAAGCCCAACAGACCTTAGTTTAGAAAGCAGTCGTTTGTGGGGCACAGTATCAAACGCTTTGGCAAAATCCAAATAGATCTACTGCCCCCCCCACTGTCCAGAATCTTACTTACCTCATCATAAAATGCAATCAAATTAGTCTGACATGACCTATCCTTCATAAAGCCATGCTGATTGCTGCTCATAATGACATTCACTAGGACAACATTTTGAACTGATTTGCTTTTTCTGTGTAATAATAAATCAGTCACTTGTACTTGATCCCAACTAAGATATAATTAATCCTTATTGGAGGCAACACCAGCCTATTGGCTTTATTTCATGTTTATATGATTTTCTAGTAGACTTAAGGTATGAAGATCCAAATTACAGAAAGACCCAGGTCTGGGGGGGGGTCCCATACCTGTATTGTATCTAGGCAGAAAGTTCATATTTTTATGTCATTCATTGTTTATGTCCACTGTTTGTTGTAGAAGAAATGGATTTGGTTTGGGTTTAGTAGAGTAACATTAGGATCTTCTAATTCAGACTCTTGTAAAGGCCAATCCTGTATTTCTGCTCCTTTATTATGATTTTTACATCAAAACAACAACTGGAGCTGCTGAGTAAACCTTGAAGATGTTTCACTACTCATCCGAGCAGCTTCTTCAGTTCCAATGTCTGGTGAAGCCATCAGTCCGTTGAAGTGAAGAAGCTCCTCGGATGAGTAGTGAAACGTCCTCAAGGTTTACTCAGCAAGTCCACTTATTTCAGATTGACCTATACTAGATGTAGCCTGAGATGGACCAACGAGAATCGTCACCAACAACGACATCTTTGTCAAATATTTGACTTGGATTCTTTTTTCCCCACAGGTGACTTGAAGTCTTGTGTTGGTGTTATTGTCATTTTGGAAATGTTTGTCACTATTGACAGGTCTTCTCTTTGTATGTTCTGAAGTTGGATATTTCACAGAATGTGTTAGAGCTCATTTGCTGTGAGACACATTAAGTGCAGGGCGTGGAAATTGGAAAGAAGACGTAACGGCAATATTTCTACTTGTGTATGAACTTCCCACTCAGTGACATGGACTTGGCTTTGCTCTGATGTCTTGTTGGTCAACTTCACTTTCGGTAATTCGCTTGTTTGGGTTAAATCGAGAGAAGAAAAATGTTGCATTTCCTTTAAATATCAGTGATTTCTCTATGGAGGCAAATAAGCCTGTTCTACATATTAAAATAACATTTCCTAAATAAATAATGACAGATCTAGTGGATGTATTTACATATGTATATTGTATTGCAAAGTAAAAGAATACTTTTTTGTATAACTAGAGACACTAGAGAATCTTTTTTGGTTTTACATTACGACATTATTTCAATAGTAATCCTTTCCTTGGGACACAATACAACTTTTGTTTTTCATTTCTTCACTGACTGACTTGATGAAGATGAGGGTCTGTATCTGCTAATAAAGGATAAGTAAACCTGTAGAACTGATGAGTAGACTATTCTAAGCACTTTTGTTATGTACATTCATTATTTACTTTGTTTGTATTCCAAGATATTAAGGGATACTCTTTTGGTAACCAGTGTAGTAGCGGCGGATCTTGCCGTTAGTCGGGGGAAGGGGAATTCAGAAGTTGCGAGGAAAGTGGGTGTAGTATGAAGTTTATCCACCTTTTCCACAATTTCTTGTGCTTATTTAGGTGCTGACACCTCAGTTCTTGGGCCCAGTGTTGCCGTATGTGCCAGTCCCGCTGCTGCGGTTGTTGGGTGTAGTATTCCTGGGGTGTAGTATTCCTGGGGTGTAGTATTGCTGGGGTGTAGTATTCCTGGGGTGTAGTATTCTTGGGGTGTAGTATTCCTGGGGTGTAGTATTCTTGGGGTGTAGTATTCCTGGGGTGTAGTATTCTTGGGGTGTAGTATTGCTGCTGATTGTGCAGAAGATCTTTTATGAGTTGACTTTAATCCTGGGGCCTTTAATGCTGCCTCCTCTGTTGGAGGAGCAGTTCATTTTAATTGGCTTGTAATCACAGAATTTATTTTTTGGAGTTTTTTCTCCTATTTTACCCCTGTTGTTGGAATAGGGTCGTGTTACAAAATGGCTTCGTTAGTAACTGAGCGATAATGTGACTGTGACCAATTGGTGTCTTGTGACTCCTCTCGCATTTATAGACTTTCTCTCATTGCCTCTAACACTTGGTATAAAAGGAAAGGAATTTTTGTTCTGTGTTGGAAACACTATGGGGCCGATTCACCAAGGGTCGAATATCGAGGGTTAATTAACCCTCGATATTCGACTGGGAATTAAAATCCTTTGACTTCGAATATCGAAGTCGAAGGATTTTAGCGCAAATAGTTCGATCGAACGATTCGAAGGATTTTAATCCAACGATCGAAGGAATATCCTTCGATCAAAAAAACTTAGGAAAGCCTATGTGGACCTTCCCCATAGGCTAACATTGACTTCGGTAGCTTTTAGATGGCGAACTAGGGGGTCGAAGTTTTTTCTTAAAGAGACAGTACTTTGACTATTGAATAGTCGAATAGTCAGGGCCGCTCCGGCCATGAGGCAAAGTGAGAATCTTGCCTCAGGCGGCACGGAGCGGCCAGTTACCAGGGGCGGCAAAAAGCCGCCTCTGGTAACTTTAAGAGCCGAATTTCCGTTTTTTAAAACTGAAATTCGGCTCTTCTAGCGCAGCGAGCGCAATAGCGCTCACTGCACTAGCGATGCGGCCCCTCCTCCACCCGCTCCGACGCTGGTAGTTAGAAGAGCGGAGCAGGAGGAGGGGCGGCATTGGGCCCCTGAAACGTGCCTGCGAATAGTGGAACGATTTTTTGTTCAAATCCTTCGATTCGAAGTCATAGTCGAAGTAGCCCATTCGATGGTTGAAGTAGCCCAAAAAACACTTCGAAATTCGAAGTTTTTTTTACTTTGAATCCTTCACTCGAAGTTAGTGAATTGGCCCCTATGTGATTGTGATTCGTGGTGGTCTAATGTTTGCAGGCCAAATGTTGCCGAACCCCTCTCCTCTTTTGGCTTCAGGTTCAGAGGAGTCTCATAAGATCTCCTGGGCCCTCCCCTGAGAGAAAGGGGGTGGAGACAAATAGGTGCCCCTGATGGATTATAATCATAACAATAATTGTGTTGAGGTTTCTTTTGTGTATGTTTGTATTTCCTCAATGTCACCACTTTTTCTGCCCTCAGCTCCATAAGGGAATCTGATCTTTCCATGGTTCTGGTAATACAGAGATCTTTATGGGTGATGTTAAGTCAACTAGAGCCGTGATATGGGGCTCCTGTGTGTAAATTGCCTCTGCTGAGCTTCTCTGGTGTGTGTTTAGCCCCATGGAGAAGACCACTCAGTTGGTGATGTTATAACATCAGACATTTTGATGCCCACGTTGAAAACTGACGACCGTGTCGAAACTGACGCCTGTGTCTAAAACAAATGCCCGCATCGAATTGACGCCCGCAGCATAAAATTAGTCACGCAAATGGCGCGAAAGCCTCCTGCGGAAAATGTCGCAAAGGCCAGGCACAATACTGGTTGCCCTTACATGTAGGGGAGGGGACGCCCGCCTCGCCGGCGCTCCTCTCGGCCGCAATGAGTGTACTGTTAGTGCGCGCCACTGTTAGGACGCCACTTCATGATTTAACTGCGCGCTGACGCAGTGGCGCGAAATTTCAATTATATAAAGCCACAAAGCAAAGTTTTTCATTGCCCGTTATAAGAATTGTTCCTGGTGCTTTCTGAGCTTTGTGCTAACTAGTTATTCTGATTCTTGTTTTGACTCCTGCCTGGCTATTTGACGATCCTGAATTCTGAATCCTGACCCTTGCCTGATTACCAACTTCGATTCTGCTTAACCCTTCTGATTGACTTCCTGGTTTGACCCTTGCCTGCCTGACTAAGTTTATTCTCTGCCTGCCCCGAACCGGCCTGATCTGACTACTCTATTGCTTAATGCCTTGTACTATGACCTTCTGCCCAAAGACTGTCGCTAACAGTCGTGCCCCTCCAGAACCTCTAACCTTGCACCTCTCGTTTAAATCCAGGTGGCATCCAAGTAGCTGAGGGCTCCTCCCGAAGCCAAAGGTGGTGACACTACTGGTGAAGCACAAGCCGAGACCAGGCTGCTTGGCATTTGTTCTGATGTTGGGTGCCGACCGTTACAGTCACCATACGTTGGATACAGCACAGCATGTCCCCATCCATGAAAGTAGAAATCGAAAGCTTGGAAAAAGAAAATAAGGAAGAAAGAAAACTTTTCTGTCCTTCAGCTCCGAGGCAGGACAAAGAACTGGCAATGGGAGGTGGAGCCACAACTTTTATACCAGGGGAGGAGTCAAGAGTCGTATTCTTCTGTCCTGCCTCCAGAGATGAGATTGACATTAACCCAAACGTTTGCACGGACAGGGGGGCCGACTAGAGAAAAGAAATTTGAAATAAAGTGGTATCATAAAAATAAAGTATGTTATTTTTTTAACTAATGGGTGAATACAGTGATGTTGTAGAGCGATGGCAGGTTTATCTTGCTTGTTGTTTTATTACGGAGTTGAAATCCTGATAGCTCTAGGGATGGAAGTGTCTCTCCCTATACTTTTTCATGACTTGGTAGGTTTCCTCTCCCTATGGTTTATGAGGGAAAGTTAAAAAAGTTAAGTAATGGAAGTAATGGTGAAGGCTAGATTAGGTCAACTTTGACTAATATGTTTAGGATGCAAGTGTCTGTCGGTTCCTACACTTTTTCATGACTTGGTAGGATATTGCTTCCTATGGAAAGGTAAAAAGTCAGGTAATGGAAGAGATTGGAAAGGCTAAGTTTGATGAGTAAAGATTTACAAATGTGGTGATGACCTGATAGCTCTAGTGGTGGAAGTGTTTGTGTGATCCTATACTTTTTCATGTAAATGGGTAATCTCTTATTGTCATAGAGCCTAGGCAAAGGGCTTTGTGACTCACAGTTCTTGTGATAGAAGGCTGTGGGTCTTCCTATTCTTTTGTATGGAAGGGGCTAATCTATAATAGGCAAAGGGCTATGTTGTTGACAGGCAGTGTTTGACATGGATTGGAAAGTCCGCTTGTGATTGGTCAACTTTGACCGATATGGAAATGAAGGAGACTTGGTGTGTTGTTCTCTCCCTATGGTATTACGGGATAGCGGCGATGTCAAATTGTCATAGAGGGTAGGCAAAGGGCTATGTTGTTGACAGCCAGTCTTTAACATGGATTGGAAAGTCCTCTTGTGATTGGTCAACTTTGACCGATATGGAAATGAAGAAGACTTTGCCATTTTTTTCCTCTCCCTATGGTATTACGGGATAGCGGCAATGTCAAATTGTCATAGAGTCTAGGCAAAAGGCTATGTTGTTTGACAGGCAGTCTTTAACATGGATTGGAAAGTCCTCTTGTGATTGGTCAACTTTGACCGATATGGAAATGAAGAAGACTTTGCCGTTTTTTCTCTCCCTATGGTGTTACGGGATAGGGAAGTTGAGGCTTACTAGGCACAGGTCAACACATGGTCATGTGTTGGAATGTTAGATTTTATCATGGGAGTGCTTAGGCGATGGCTAATTTGCCATAGAGCCTAGGCAAAGGGATATGGGACTGACAGCTCTTGTCATAGAAGGCTGTGGGTCTTCCTATTCTTTGTATGGCAAGGAGGAATCTATAGTAGGCAAAAGGCTATGTTGTTTGACAGGCAGTCTTTAACATGGATTGGAAAGTCCTCTTGTGATTGGTCAACTTTGACTGATATGGAAATGAAGAACACTTGGTGGGTTGTTCTCTCCCTATGGCTATGAGGGAAAATTGAACGGCCAAGTAATGTAAGAAATGGGAAGGTTGAAGCTTGTTGGGTACAGCTTGACACATAGTTTGTCAGTTGTACCCTGGTCGCTTCTCGGCCTTTTGGTGAAGAATTTGGTCTGAGTCGTGGGGTGCCTGGAGATGTTGCTCCTTGGCCTTGTAGCATTGGCACATTTTGTCTTAAGCTGCTTTTGGGGGCTTCCTACTCTGGGCAACGAGAGGCGATCCTTCCTCGCTCCAGTGGAATCCTTGATTTGAGGTGGAAGCTGGGAGTGCTTCGAAGAGATGGAGGAAGTTCCTGGATATGCTTGAATCAAGCACTCTGTTTGTGTTGTTGCTGGTGATGCTGTGAGCCTGGAGAAGAGGATGTCCTACATCGTGGACGTAATCCTGGGAGAATTAGGCTGAGTACGGAAGAGTAATATCCTGGCAATGCAGGATTATCCGAGAAGCGGAATCTTTGACATCACTTTCAATGGAGAAGGAGTTTTCCTGAGGATCCTGGAGGAGAATCTGGAAGATGGCCGCTTGAAAGACTTCAAGGTTTTTCCGCATTTTAAGCAAAACTAGACAAATGTGGTGGTTATGATCTATTTGCCCTTTGTCCCACAAAAGGAAATTGAGGTGGTTTGGGTAAGTTTTGCAAAAAAGTTTCTTATGTTGGTAAGATAATGAACGAGATAGGTCTCTGGACCTTGAAGTACAGATTTAAGATTGTGTATGAGAGAGACTGTTACCCGCCTGCCAGGTTTAAACTTTGCAAGATAAACTTAGACTGTTACTTCAATGATATGCCTGCCTTCTGTGGGGGGTGCAGGAGTTATGGCCACATTTTGGAAAAGTGTGAGACATGCCAGAAACTGGTCATGACTTTAAAAGTTATTTGCAGCCAAAAAAATTCAATTTTTTTTTGAAAGTGGTCATATGTGAGCTTCATGGCCAAAGAAAACCTACGCAGACACAAGTCCTCTTTGAGGAACCAGAGGTGAGTTCTTTGGAGCCAATGTCTTTTCAGAAGACAAATCAAGAAGCGGAGGAGCTGTCCGTTAAAAGAAAGGATGTGTCCAAAATTGGAATAGGCGGTAAGCAAAAGAAAGCCAAAAGTGAGAGTTTGCAAAAAGAATCCCCAGTACAACAGGTGAAGCTCTCAGGTCAACAAGAGGAGAAAAAGAAAGATAAAGCGGAGAGTTCCCAAATGGAAGTCCCAATACAGCAGCTAAACTCTCCAGTTAAACAAGTAGAAAAAAGAAAGGAACAACAAGAAGTGAGATGGTTTTGAACAATATAAGTAAAAAACTGATAATGAAATGTGAGACTTTGTTGGTCAGAAGAAGAGAGACGTGAGCTCTATACTACGCTGGATGTGGATAGAATTCCAGAGTCACAAATAAGGGATCAGGTCCATTCGTCAGTTGACTTGATGGAGTAAAATAAAGTTTTGTCTTTTTTTTTTTGTTATTGTCATTTAATTGGTAAAAAAAAACAATTAAAATATTGGTTTGAAATGATGGTGTAAAGTGATGGCTGGATTATCTTGCAGTTTACTTTACTACTGAGGAAACCACAGACTGACAGCTCTAGTACAAGAAGTGTTTGGCTCTTCCTATACTTTTCATGTAAGTGGGTAATCTCTAGTAGTGAAAAAGGGCCTTTGTCTGACATGGATTGGAAAGTCCTCTTGTGATTGGTCAGCAGGTATGAAACCTGTTATCCAGAAAGCTCCAGCAGAACACCATCTCCCATAGACTCCATTTTCATCAAATAATTACATTTTTAAAAATGATTTCCCTTTTCTCTGTAATAATGAAACAGAACCTTGTACTTGATCCAAATTAAGATATAATTAATCCTTATTGAAGGCAAAACAATCCTATTGGGTTTTATTAAATGTCTAAATGATTTTTGGTAGAAGATCCGAATTAAAGAAAGACAGAATAACAGGTCCGATACATGTACATTAAAGGATGATATATATATATATATACACATACATACACTTGGAGATAATGGTACAGTGACTTTCAAGTACAATATCCCCGCACCCTAAATACATGATCCAGTGAGGGGCAGAGAGCAGTGACCCCCCAACTACTTCATATAAAGGGGAAACCTGTACCATTGACCTTTCCAAAAAGCCAGTTAGCTACAGGCTGGAGTAGGTTTCCACTATGGGCAGGGCCATTGCTGAGACTCTTTCCCTTCTCTGGGATGAACTGACTGTCAGTGTCCCAGCTGTCACCTTATGAGACACATAGAAATG
The DNA here is from genome assembly GCF_017654675.1 of Xenopus laevis. NCBI lineage: Eukaryota > Metazoa > Chordata > Amphibia > Anura > Pipidae > Xenopus > Xenopus laevis. The sequence continues at coordinate 202,269,228 of NC_054372.1, forward strand.
AGACTCAACATTTCCTCATTACATTTACATCTTTCTTTATTGAAATGCAATCCAAAGAAATGTATCTTCTGTACAAACACATGATTGGCTGGTGTGGATGGCACTGAGCTGCTGGCACAGCTGATTGGTCAGTTTATGCCCCTATGGACAAGCAGTGGAGGATCCACAGAGCTGAGACTCCCTTTCAGCTGACGGAGAGAAATCAGGGCCCAGAATTCTCAATCAACTGGTGTCACAGGATTATTGGCCTCGCCCAGCTGGTCAGACAGTAACACTGGAATTGGCAAAACCGCCCAAGCACATTGGACTATATACAGTACGGGGGGATATTAAACAGCCTGAATACACAATGATGTTGGGGGAATAATGCTCCAGAGGCCGAAAAGGGACAGATCTCCTAATAGTGCACTGCTACTGGGCTGATAGGGGCCTGTTACTGCTGCAGTGGACTATACAGTAGAGTATAGAGTGGAGTATACAGTGCAGTATACAGTAGAGTATACAGTGGAGTATAGAGTGGAGTATAGAGTGGAGTATACAGTGGAGTATACAGTACAGTATACAGTAGAGTATAGAGTGGAGTATAGAGTGGAGTATACAGTGGAGTATACAGTGGAGTATACAGTAGAGTATAGAGTGGAGTATAGAGTGGAGTATACAGTGGAGTATACAGTGGAGTATACAGTACAGTATACAGTAGAGTATACAGTAGAGTATACAGTAGAGTATAGAGTGGAGTATAGAGTGGAGTATACAGTAGAGTATAGAGTAGAGTATACAGTAGAGTATACAGTAGAGTATACAGTAGAGTATACAGTAGAGTATACAGTAGAGTATACAGTAGAGTATACAGTAGAGTATACAGTGGAGTATACAGTAGAGTATACAGTAGAGTATACAGTAGAGTATAGAGTATATAAATGTGGTGAGACAGGGCACCCAGTGTACAAAGTCATGAGCCCCTGTTCCAGTTTGGGGGTGAGTTCCTTATGTCACTGGTATGGGAAGTTCATCAGTTCAGTTTATGTGCCAGCGGTGGAACCTGAGAGGTGCCAGTGGAGGTGCCAGTGGAGATGCAGGGAGTGAGCCCTCATGAGGCCCCTCAGCTGAAGCATTCCAGGCTGTTCTTGGCACGCTCTATCTCATGCAGGAAACTGTAGAACTGAGGGAGCGTCAGCTCTGTGGGAAAGAGCCAGAGAAACGTTATTAGACTGTGACACAGCTCTGGGAAATAGATCCTACAAGGTTACATGGAAGTGCAGATCCTGGAATCACTATCGTTACCTACAGATTTGTGGGAACATGACACTTACCTACATACACGGGCTCAGTGACGCTGCCTCTCCGTATCATCATCTTCAGCTGAAACAAAACACAAGGAAGTGACTGGGCCTGACCAGGGAGTGTGGGAGATGTAGTTCAGTGTAACCCAGGGCCCAGTGTACATGTGTCTGGCAGATGTAGTTCCCCCATTTAATTAAGAAAATGAACCCCCCTGACATACTGTGAGGGAGAGTAATAAGTACCACCTGCCCTCCTTCCAATCAGAACATGTCTGTCACCCACACATACACCCGTCTGTCCCACCCACTGCATTCACTCCATATAGTGCCCATTGTGACATCGTCCAATCACAGTCGCCTCTATATGGAACGTACGTGTGTCCCTATATGTACAGCACATGGGCCCTACTAACAGACACACAAGTACTTACCTGTAGAAAGATACTTCCAGATTTGTCCGTCTCGCTGCTGGCAGCTGTAACTACAATGGGAAGGAACCGACACAAGAACTGACATTAAGGGGTGCAAATAAGAGGTGGGCACAGGGCACCCAGCAGACAAAAACAATCACCACCGGTACCTCCAAATTTCCACTCCATGTCGACCAATTGATTTATCAGTAATGTTCGTTCTGCAGCCATCCAACTGAGCAGCGACAGGTCAGTGCCCCACTGCAAAGCAAATACCAGCCGTCAACCAGTCAGTTTAATGCCAGGGCTAAAGGGCAACTAAAATCATACTATCCTACCCCCCCCAATTCTGTATTATTCACACACACCCCACACCCCCAATTCTGTACTATTCACACACACCCTGACCCCCAATTCTGTATTATTCACACACACCCTGACCCCCAATTCTGTATTATTCACACACACCCTGACCCCCCAATTCTGTATTATTCACACACACCTGAACCCCCAATGTCTCCCCCTCACAATGGTAAGGAAACACAGGGGACCAATTGTGTGTGAATCTGTTTCTGTACCCAGAGGTTGTTGCCCAGGACTGGGACTGACCCCCCAACTCTCTGACGTATTCACTGGCACATTTCTCACCTGATGCTCAAAGTACGAGGCTTTTTCTTCATCGAGTCCTGTGGGTCACACAATGGGCAGATTATTATATACAGGTTATTATTATTATTATTATTATTATATACATATTAGTATTATTTACATGTTATTATGATATACATATTATTATTATATACCGCGTACATATTATTATATACATATTATTATTATTTACATATTATTATTATTATATACATGTTATTATTATTACATGTTATTATTATATACCGGTACATGTTATTATTATATTCATGTTATTATTATTATATACATGTTATTATATACTGGTACATGTTATTATGATATACATATTATTATTATTATTAAATACATGTTGTACAATTGTACCCCAGTAGCAGCACAGACATAAAGCTACACACACACATATCTAGATACATAAAAACATATATAATGATTTACAGGCTATTCTCCGGGTTGAATTGTTTTTAACTCTTGTGTGTTCGAGATACCTTAGTACTTGGCTTAGCTTTTGGTTGTTCAGCCCTCTAAGAGTTAATGGGAAGTCACCTGGTGACAATGTAACAAACTGAATATTGTAACAAACGTGTAATGAGTTTGCCAGTAGATGGCGCAATACGATTCTGTACAAAAAGCTGTTTTGTTTAATACAGGGATCCCCAACCTGTAGAACCCGTGAGCAACATTCAGAAGTAAAAGGAGTTGGGGAGCAACACAAGCATGAATAATGTTCTTGGGGTGCCAAATAAGTGCTCTGATTGGCCATTTAGTAGCCCCTATGTGGATTGTCAACTTACATTGAGACTCAGTTTGGCATTACACCTGGTTTTTATACAACTAAAACTTGCCTCCAAGCCTGGAATTCAATAATAAGTCCTGGGCAACAACTTCTAGGTACAGAGAACAGATTCACACACATCAACTGGTCCCCTGTGTTTCCCCAGACACTCCCCTAGGAGAACTAAACCATATTGTAGCTAAAAATGCTATATTTTAGTTTCTGAACCAGTCTAAAGGTTCAGTAATGATCCAGGACTTCAGCTTTGTCACTACCTTGGATTTAGTTACAAGTGTCAGCGAGAGTCACATGTGATGTGGAAGCAAGTAGTCAGTATGACATCTAATTATCTTCTCTTGTACTGCACAGTCTCCAATGGCCACTTTCCATCAGTGTACAAAATGAATGAGACTCACATGCTCAGGGGTCTCTGGGAAACTGTTGGGAAGCTGACATTATGAAGTTGTTGCAAATTGCTACAGGGCTGATCATTAAATTCTGATGCTAGTTGAGCTGGTTTCTGAGCTGTCATGTAATGAGAATCTGAATTATATCCCAACCAACCCTCCATTGTGACTTTTATAGTCTCTACATACAATATATTGTCAGTGGCTCTCAGGTAGGTGACAGCAGCCCAGGGCATGTCCTGGGAGTCAGCAGAAAACAAAATGGGGGGCTACTGGGGCATTTCCAATAGTTGCGGTTGCCTTGGGCTGATACAGAAAAAACAATGGGCAGCTTTTGTACCCTACTTCTTTGTTAAGCTTTTGTTCCCCTTTAACTCAGGTCTCTTCCTCCTTGCACACATTCCTTCACTATACACCACGACCCCTGCTAAGTGTTCAGTGCCACCTCTCTCACAGTCCCTTCTCCTTTTAGATTGTAAGCTCTATTGAGATCTTGTGCCAGTGAATATTTCTATGTGATCTGTTGGACGTACAAATTAAATAACACAAGCCCAGCCACTTACCCAGACCTATCAAATCTGCTCTCAGCTGCTCCGCACTCACATTCCTTTTTAATGCATCTGAAAGTAAAGAAAATGACAGTTAGAAATATCCCCAGCCTGACCCTAAGGCTCTGCAGTGTGTTCTATAAAACCATCCAAAACTGTCATTATTCCAGTTGTAGTGATATTATCCGGGGCTGCAGCTTCCCCCACATACAGACTCAGTAACCAAGGAAAGTGCTGACAGGGGACGATTCATTAATAATTAGTGACTGGAGAAGGAGTCAGTGCTAATCTAGAGCCCCCTCATGCCATGACTTGTGCCCCAATACAATGAGACAGAGCAACACATCAATGGACTGATCTGGGACTTGTATAGAGATCATCATATGAAGTAGCACATGCAGCTCCTGGATCTATATCAGCTCCGCCATTCTAACCCTCTACCTTTAGCTCCAGGCCTTCTCTTACCATTGAGGATGAGGAAGGTACTTTTCACAATGCTTTTCAATGGCCCAAGGCTGATCCCATTGTCCCTGGCAAAATCATCAATCTGAGGCTGGAAGTCCTGCTGCCGGGAGAGGGGGAGACGATGAGAAGCAAATGGGAAACAGCAGTGACAAAATCAAGACAAGAAGAGAAGGAAAGTCAGAGAGAACGAGATTTAATGAAAGAGAAGAAATTCTGGGAAAAGGCCTTGAATTTACACAGATTCCCAATCACAGACTGACTGACTCTTTATGGGGACACTTCAGTGCAGTGATTGGTCTGTTGGATCAGTAGGTGTAGAATCCAGTGGATCCAAAATCATTTAGGCTGAATCTGGGGTCGACCAACTGGTATTAAGCTAAAAGGACAGGAATGACCTTCCCATGGAATCCAATTTATCCAACTATTGATTTCTCTCCATCCCCGTCACAATCTCAATAAAGAACATCAATAAATAATAAGAACATCAATAAGTAGGAGAATGGGAACAACTGATATTCTCACCTCCTTCTGCTCCTTTAGAAATACAAAGATGATGTTGCAGAGACGTGAGACCTGCTGTTGAGGAAAGAGAATAAATATTAGGGATGAAGAACTAGATGAGCTTTAGGCCTATGACATGTGGGGTATAAAGGACAGGGCTGATGTGACTGGAGGAAAGGCAGGGGGGGCAGTTGTTGGCAGTGGAAATGATACATGGGGAGCCCCACTATGTCAGTCATAGCCAGGACTTGTACTGACACCCCATGTGGGAAGAATAAAGCAGTTGCCATGTGATACATTTGGTGGCCCCTGAGTCAGACTCATAGAGACGTCTGAAGGAAGAAACTAAACGTTTATTCACTGAGGCAAAACTCATTCAATTCACTGAATAAATCACTTTCAGCTGCAACTGGTGAGTCAATGGGTTTTATTTATGTCATTGAGCGCAGACTAAATGCCCCTCATGTGCCGCCATTAGCACTTCACCAATTCCCCACATTCTCCACATTCCATTGCACCCCCTCATTCCCTGTGTCCCTCCCCCTGTCACTCACATCCCTCTGTCCCTCCCCCTGTACTACATCTTGTCCCTCCCCCTGTCACTCACATCTGTGTCCCCTCCCGCCTGTCACTAACACATCCCTGTTGTGCCTCCCCTGTCACTCACATCCCTGGTCCTCCCCTGTCAGCTTCACTCGCTGTGTCCCTCCCCTGTCCACTCAGCATTGTGGTCCGCTCCCACCTGTCACTCCATCTGTGGTCCCCTCCCCTGTCCTCCACTTTGTGGTCCTCCCCCTGTACTCCACATCCTGTGTCCCTCCCCTTCCACTCACATCTGTGTCCCTTCCCTGTTCCGCGCTCACATCTGTGTCCTCCCCTGTCACTTCACATCCCTGTGTCCCTCCCCCTGTCACTCACATCCTCTGTCTCCCCCTGTCAACTCACATCTGTGTCTCTCCCCCTGTCACTCACATTCTGTGTGCCCCCCTGTCACTCACATCCCTGTGTCCCTCCCTGTCACTGCAACATCCCTGTGTCCTCCCCCTGTCACTCACATGCCCTGTGTCCTGCCCCTGTCCTCACATGCTGTGTCCGCTCTCCCTGTCATCAACATCTTGTGTTCCCTGCCCCCTGTCACTTGCCATTTGTGTCCCTCCCCCTGTAACTGCACTATCGCTGGTGTCCTCCCCTGTCACTCACATTTGTGTCCTCCCCTGTTCAACTCACAGTCACCTGTGTCCTGACCCCCTGTCACTCACATCTGTGTCCCTCCCCTGTCACTCACATCCCTGTGTCCTCTCCCCCTGTCATCACATCTGTGGTCCCTCCCCTGTACTCACATTGTGTCTCCCCGTCACTCACATCCCTGTGTCCCTCCCTGTCACTCACATTCTGTTGTCCCTCCTCCCTGTCACTCGTATCACATCCTGTGTCCTCCCCTGTCACTTCACATCTGTGGTCCCTCCGACGTCACTCACATCTGTGTCCCTCCCCTGATCACTCACATCTGTGTCCCTCCCCTGTCCAACTCACATCTGTGTCCTCCCTGTCACCACATCCCTGTGTCCTCCCTGTCAACCTGCACAACTGTTGTCCTCCCCTTCACTTCACATCCCTTGTTCCCTCCCCTGTCACTCACATCTGTGTCCCTCCCCTGTCACTCACATCTGTGTCCACTCCCATCTGTCACTCACATTTGTGTCCCTCCCCTGTCATCACATCCTGTGTCCCTCCCCCTGTTCACTCACATTTGTGTCCTCCCCTGTCACACTCACATCCCTGTGTCCCTCCCCCTGTCACTCACATCTGTGTCCCTCCCCTGTCACTCAATCTGTGTCCTCCCCCTGTCACTCACAGTCCCTGTGTCCCTCCCCTCCTGTCACTCGAAGTCCATCTGTGTCCCTCCCCTGTCACTCCCATCTGTGTCCCTCCCGCCTGTCATCACATCTGTGTCCCTCCCCCTGTCTACTTCACATCCCTGTGTCCTCCCTGTCACTCACATCTGTGTCCCCCTCCCCCTTGTCACTCACATCTGTGGTCCTCTCCCCCTGTCACTCACATCCCAGTGTCCCTCCCTGTCACTCACATCTGTGTCTCCCCTGGTCACTCACATTGTGTCCCTCCCCCTGTCAATCACATTGTGTCCCTCCCTGTCTCACAATCCCTTGTTGTCCCTCCCACTGTCACTCGACATCTGTGTCCTCCCCTCGTCACTCACATCTGTGTCCCTCCCCTGTCACTGCACATCTGTGTCCCTCCCTGTCACTCACAATCTGTGTCCTCCCCCTGTCCTTCACATCCCTGTGTCATCCCCTGTCACTCACACTCTGTGTCCTCCCCTCCCGTCACTCACATCTCCTGTGTCCCCTCCCCCTGTCACTCACATCCTGTGTCCTGCCCTGTCACTCACATCTGTGTCCCTCCCCCTGTGCACTGCCACCATCTGTGTCCTCCCCCTGTCATTACACCATTTGTGTCCCCTCCCCCTGTCACTTCACATCCCTTGTGTCCCTCCCCCTGTCACTTCACATTTTGTGTCACTCCCACCTGTCACTGCACATCCCTGTGTCTCCTCCCCCCTGTCACTCACATCTGTGTCCCTCCCCTGTCACTCACCATCTGTGTCCCTCACCCTGGGTCACTCATCCTGTGTCCCTCCCCTGTCACTTCACACTCGTGTGTCCCTCCCCTGTCACTCACATTGTGTCCCTCCCCTGTCACTCACTATTGTGTCCGCTCCCCCCTGTCACTCACAATCCCTGTGTCCTCCCCCTGTCACTTCACATCTGTGGTCCCTCCCCTGTCACTCACATCTGTGTCCTCCCCCTGTCACTTCACATCTGTGTCCCTCCCCTGGTCATCGCACATCCCTGTGTTCCTCCCTGTCATCTACACATCCTGTGTCCTTCCTGTCCTCACATCTGTGTCCCTTCCCCACTGTCACTAGCACATCTGTGTCCCTCCCCGGTCACGTCACATTTGTGTCCCTCCCCCTGTCACTCACATCCTGTGTCCCTCCTGTCCCCACATTTGTGTCCGCTCCCGGTGTCAGCTCACATCCCTGTTCCCGTCCGCCCGTCAACTCACATTGCTGTGTGCCCCTCCTGTCACTGCACAGCTGTGTCCCTCCCCTGTCACTCCACAATCCCTGTGTCCCTCCCCTGTCATCAAATCTGTGTCCTCCCTGTCCATCAACATCTGTGTCCCTCCCCTGTCACTCCCATCTGTTGTCCCTCCCCCTGTCACTCACATCGGCCTGTGTCCTCCCCTGTCACTCACATCTGTGTCCCTCTCCCCTGTCACTCAGCATCTGTGTCCCTCCCCTGTCACTCACATCCCAAGTGTTCCCTCCCCCTGTCACTCACATCTGTGTCTTCCCGCCTGTCCACTCACATCTGTGTCCTCCCCCTGTCACTCCATTGGTTGTCCTCCCCCTGTCACTCCACATCCCTGTGTCCCTCCCTGTCACTCACGATCTGTGCTCCCCTCCGCCATGCCTGTCAGCTCACATCTGTGTCGCCTCCCTGTCACTCAAATCCCCTGTGTCCCTCCCTGTCAGCTCACATCTGTGTCCCTCCCCTGTCAGCTCACATCCTGTGTCCCTCCCCTGTCACTCACATCTGTGTCCTCCCCCTGTCACTCACACCTGGTGTCGCTCCCCCTGTACCACATCCTGTGTCCCTCCCTGTACTCCAATCCCTGTGGTCCCTCCCCCTGTCACTCACATTTGTGTCCCTCCCCTGTCACTCACATCCTGTGTCCTCCCCTGTCAGCTGTCACATTCTGTGTCCCTCCCCCTGTCACTCACATCCCTGTGTCCCTCCCTGGTCACTCACATCTGTGTCCCTCCCCTGTTCACTCACATCTTGTGTCCCTCCCCCTGTCACTCACAGTCCAGTGTCTTGCCTACCCGCCTGTCCACTCACATCTGTGTCCCTCCCCCTGTCACTCACATTGTGTCCCTCTCCTGTCCACTCAATCTGTGTCCTTGCCCCTGTCACCTTCACATCCTGTGTCCCTCCCTGTCACTCACATGCTGTGTCCTCCCCTGCTCACTCACATCTGTGTCCCTCGCCCTGTTCACTCACATCCCTGTGTCCTCCACTGTCAGCTTCACATCTGTGTCCGTCCCTGTCACTCACATCCCTGTGTCCCCCCCCCCCCCCCCCCCCCCCCCCCCCCCCCGCCCCCCCCCCCCCCCCCCCCCCGCCCCGCCCCCCGCCCCCCCCCCCCCCCCCCTCCCCCCCCCCCCTCCCCCCCCCCCCCCCCCCCCCCCCCCCCCCCCCCCCTTTCCCCTGTCACTCACATCTGTGTTCCCTCCCCCTGTCACTCACATCCCTGTGTCGCTCCCCCTGTCACTCACATCCCTGTGTTCCTCCCTGTCAACTCACATCTGTGTTCCCTGCCCCCTGTCCCACTCACATCTGTGTTCCCTCCCCCTGTCACTCACATTTGATGTCCCTCCCCTGTCACTCACATTCCCTGTGTCCCTCCCCTGTCACACCAATTTGTGTCCCTCCCCTGTCACTTCCCATCCCTGTGTCCATCCCCTGTCACTCACATCTGTGTCCCTCCCCTGTCATGCAGCATCTGTGTCCCTCCCGTGTTCACTTCACATTTGTGTCCCTCCCCCTGTCCACTCACATCCCAGTGGTCCTCCCCTGTCACTTCACATCTGTGTTTACCTCCCCCTAGTCCACTCACATCTGTGTCCCCTCCCCTGTCACTACATCTGTGTCCTCCCCTGTCACTCACATCCCTGTGTCCCTCCCCTGTCACTCACATCTGTGTCCCTCTCCCTGTCACTCACATCTGTGTCCCTCCCCCTGTCACTCACATCTGTGTCCCTCCCCCTGTCACTCACATCCCTGTGTCCCTCCCCTGTCACTCACATCCCCGTGTCCCTCCCCCTGTCACTCACATCCGTGTTTCCCGGACATCCCCGTGTGTCACGTGACAGTGGGAGTGGCCGGTACCTGGGAAGTGAGCTGCTGCAGGTTGTGGATGTCGGCGAGGGAGGAGTCGGGGAGAGGCCCCAGGGAATGCCGGAGGGACATGGCAGTGAAAGACACTTCAGGCCGAGCAGCCGTGTTTGTTCCGTAAACTCCTCCTCTCTCCCGATTACTTAGTCGAGCGGACGGACTGAAGCTCAGGCAGGAAAGAGCGGGAGTCCCGGGAAGCTGTAGAGTCGGTGCCGCTGCTCAGGAGCGGAGAACTGAGACAGAGGAGGCCGCTAGTCCGGGGGCGGGGCATTCGGCGGTACAGGAAGAAACTGCTATTGGTTTAGAGCAGCCAGGCCCCGCCTCTGGTAGATGTGCTGGGATGAAAGTCATTGAGGGGAGGAGCTTTGAGGTACCACAGACCTGAGAGCGACTCGCTGAGCCGCAACGTCTCCTCACGTGAGAGGCGGGGCTTATTGCAGTCACGTTTGTTTGAGAGGCGGCTACCAGTCCCTATAATCTGCCTCCCTGCCCCGTATTTATTTGTGCACAAGCCCCGGGACAGTGAGACACATTCGGCTGCTGCTGCTCCTTTACTGTAGCGCCCGACCAGTCTCTTTCCCATCCTGCCTTCTGATTGGCTCCTCAGTCACAGTTACTCCGCTCCTGTCTCTTCCTGACTCCGCCCCCAGTTACTAGTTATTAGTGTTGTAGTAGAATAGACCGACTAGAGAGCAGCAGTCAAAATGACAATCACTCCTCTGCCCAAAAGAGCTGACAGTCCAAACGTCACCCAGGAAAATTCTATTTCTTCCTTCTGGTTGTTCAGCCAGACTTTATGGTGGTGGCTCATGGGGCTGCTGTTGTGTAGATGTGTCAGTATGAGAGCGCCATCTTGTGTGTGGCAAACAATAGGGACATGTGTCAGTATGAGAGCGCCATCTTGTGTGTGGCAAACAATAGGGACATGTGTCAGTATGAGAGCGCCATCTTGTGTGTGGCAAACAATAGGGACATGTGTCAGTATGAGAGCGCCATCTTGTGTGTGGCAAACATTAGGGACATGTGTCAGTATGAGAGCGCCATCTTGTGTGTGGCAAACATTAGGGACATGTGTCAGTATGAGAGCGCCATCTTGTGTGTGGCAAACAATAGGGACATGTGTCAGTATGAGAGCGCCCTCTTGTGTGTGGCAAACATTAGGGACATGTGTCAGTATGAGAGCGCCCTCTTGTGTATGGCAAACATTAGGGACATGTGTCAGTATGAGAGCGCCATCTTGTGTATGGCAAACATTAGGGACATGTCAGTATGAGAGCGCCATCTTGTGTGTGGCAAACAGAGACGTGTCAGTATGAGAGCGCCATCTTGTGTGTGGCAAACATTAGGGACATGTGTCAGTATGAGAGCGCCATCTTGTGTGTGGCAAACATTAGGGACATGTGTCAGTATGAGAGCGCCATCTTGTGTGTGGCAAACATTAGGGACATGTGTCAGTATGAGAGCGCCCTCTTGTGTGTGGCAAACATTAGGGACATGTCAGTATGAGAGCGCCATCTTGTGTATGGCAAACATTAGGGACATGTGTCAGTATGAGAGCGCCATCTTGTGTGTGGCAAACATTAGGGACATGTGTCAGTATGAGAGCGCCCTCTTGTGTGTGGCAAACATTAGGGACATGTCAGTATGAGAGCGCCATCTTGTGTATGGCAAACATTAGGGACATGTGTCAGTATGAGAGCGCCATCTTGTGTATGACAAACATTAGGGGAAATGTGCCCAGCTCAGGCCGACAGGCAGAGTTTGACGAGCTCCGGGGGACCTGGAGAAGGTACTTACAGAATTCCAGGTGGAATATTTCTGTTGGACTAAAATCCCATTTGGATTGGTCTGGGTAAGTGACAGGAGCCCACACTTCACTTCCATAGAGGAGGATTGGAGTGATGAGACTGTGGAAGATTCTAAGCCAGACTCTCACTGGTGGTTTAAGGTGGTACAGGTGTCTTCTGATGGTATAGAAGGTCCTGCAAGCCTTGTCTTTTAGGGCAGCTATTGCTGGTTTAAAGCTTTCGGATTGGCTGATTTCTAGGCCAAGGTAGGTATAGCTGTCAGTGCCATTCAGTGTGCAGTTGTTTAGTGTGAAGGAGGGATTTTTGTGTTGTTTATTCTTCCTTTGGAAAACCATGACCTTCGTTTTGTTTGGACTAAACTGTCTTTTACTCTGTCTCTCCCTCTGTCTTTTACTCTTTCTCCCTCTGTCTCTCCATCTGCCTCTCTCTGTGTGTCTCTCTCTCCCTCTGCCTCTCTCTGTCTCTCCCTTTCTCCCCTCTCCCTTTCTTTTACTCTCACTCTCTCTGCCTCTCACTCTGTCTGTCTCTTCCTCTGCCTCTCCCTGTCTTTTACTCTCTCTCTCTCTCTCTCTCTCTCTCTGTCTGTCTCTCTCTGTTTCTCCCTCTGCCTCTCTCTGTCTTTTACTCTCTCTCCCTCTGTCTGTCTCTCTCTAACGTTACTACAGCTTTCCAAACCCAGGGAATAGTGGCCCTTCCCTAGGGAACCAGTCAATCGCCCCACTTTCCCAGTACAAGGAACATCCCAGCCCTCAATCTCTTTCATTTTGCAGGCCATGAATTTGAGTAAAGACGACACCAGCAGCATATATGAATAGAAAGTAATGCTAAGATATATATTAGTATTGATTTGTATTATGCATAATATATGAACTGATATATGTTCACAATTTTCTTTTTTAAGCAGATTGATAGTAACATCAAAGACTTTCTTGGAAATCGAAACAATACTATGTTACAACTGTGTGGAAATCTTACAGAATGGACACTTTGTTTTTAAATGAAAAAAAAAGATACACATGTGACTGGACATTTACACATGGACTGAAAAAATGGACTTGACACACAACTCCCTCCTTTTTGGGTCCAATCACTCACTTTAACACTGGTGGGGGATGGTAGGGGAGTGTACAATCAGCCCTCACGTTCTGATTGTAAGTTACACTTGATAAAGGGCACACAGGCCAGAAACATGTTGTGTACTGGTAGTTGGCAAATAAACAAATAACCACAACATTAATATGCTTAAAGATTGCTCTCCTCATTTCTCTACTATTGAACAGCCCAGCCCATTCAGAAAACAATGTCCACAGACCCCCCAAGAAGGGGACTTGGCACCCATATATAAAAGCTGTATAATAAGTTATTTGCAAGTTAAATAAACAAATGCTTGTTTTTTTTATAGCAGTTATCAACTCTTTGAAACATTTCAGCTGTCAATCAAATACAGTATTGCCTGCCCCCCAGATGCCCCCCAGTGTATAATTACTCGGGTATGGGCATCAGCTCCTTGTTTGTGGAGCACAATAAGATTTGGGGATGATGCAAAGCTTCTGCTGACATCACTTGATATCAAATAGAACCTCCGCATAGACTCAAATTGTACTTAAACTGAATCATGAAAAGAGGATTTCAATAAGTAAAGTTTGGTGGAATAACAAAATAAAATAGGATTTTTAATGATTCCTCAGGGTGATGGGTTCCACTTAACGCCTAAGAAACCCAGTTCCTTGCAAACAAAACATTGCCCAAACTATGAAACCTCTGTCCTTTCACACCACACCCCAAATTAATGCCCTGTACCCCAACATTCACAAACACACTATATGGCATCTCCCCCCTATGCGAGATTGTCTTCTGCTGTGTCTGATTTGTAGATCACGTTGGACTTGTTCTCACTGCCCAGCCTGAAAGACACACATGGCCATGAACAACTGATTTCTGATGGTTCCAACTGCAATTGGACCCTGACCCTGATTTAATAGATTGATCATTATGGACTGTAGAGAGAGTGCAATAGAATGTAGAAGGATTGTTACCTTTTGTGTCTGCTGCGGGTGCATCTCACATACATGAAGAAAGCCATGGCAGCAACACTGAACGGGGTCTCACCCTCCCAGACATAACTTACTTAGGGGGCATTAGTGCCACATCCCACATGGGCTGGAATCCAGGCAGAAGATGTAACTACATGAAGGTAGAATCAGATGTTGGTGCTGATGTAGCGCTATGTTCTAATTTGGCCACTCAGGACTTTTGGATGTACAGTCTGTAGTAGAGTGACTGGGAAAAGGAGGAAAAAGATCACTCTAGCCTTTAATTTCTCTCCAGGTACTGAGAGAGGCTCCAGGAAGGGAGTTACTAAACAGAGAATCAGTGATCTATTTAAAGACTTTAGTAGCCAGGGACTCCATTCCACAGATCCAGTCCAGACATTGGAGTTCACATTCCACAGGAAAGCTGTTCTATGGAAAGGCTATTTAAAGTTAATTAGAATGGGAGAGTGGGTCTCTCAGCAGGTAGGAGACGTGGCTGTGTTAGGAAGTCCCAGAGGAGCTGGGGGTGCCCCCTGATACTGCATGAAGCAGAGGGAGCCTGTGACCCTGACAAAGTTGTGCCAGGAGGATGAACAATCACCACCAGGAAGGAGACCTGTGAGTACAGGGGTGAGCCACAACTTTGTTTTGTTTGCTAATAGTCCACAAGGGGCCCAGCCTAGTTAGTGACTGCTCCAAAGTGTGAAGTTAGTGCCCAGTGGGCTAGGTTTTATTTTATGATTTATTTGTATGATATAATGATCATCCCTGTGCATAATTGACTGTGTTTGTTTAAAAGTGGGAAAATAAACTGCTGTTTTCCTTGATGAAGCCTGTAGTTCCCTGTCTTTCTGCTCCTTTGTCCTCTGCTGCCTGCTCACCATTGACTAATTTCATTAAAAAGTCATATGAAAAAGTTTGGGAACTCCTCTTAATTCTTTGGAGTTTTGTTTATCATTGGTTAGCAACTTCCTTTTAATATATAACATGCCTTATGGAAACAGTAGTATTTCAGCAGTGACATCAAGTTTATTGGATTACCAGAAAATATACAATATGCATCATAACAAAATTAGACAGATGCATTAATTTGGGCACCCCAACAGAGATATTCCATCAATACTTAGTTACAAATGTAACAGCCTCTAGACGCCTCCTATAGCCTTTGATGAGTGTCTGGATTCTGGATGTGGCTATTTTTGACGATTCGTCCAACAAAATCTCTCCAGTTCAGTTAAATTTGATGGCTGCCGAGCATGGACAGTCTGCTTCAAATCATCCCATAGATTTTCCATGATATTCAAGTCCCCCCGACTCCAGAATTTTGTACTTGTAGATTTCGAAGTGAGTTTAGGGTCATTGTCTTGTTGGAATTTCCAACCACTGCAGCGGAACTTCAACTTTGTGACTGATGCTTGAACATTATCCTGAAGAATTTGTTGATATTGGGTTGAATTCATCCAACACTGGACTTTAACAAGGGCCCCAGTAGTCCCTGAACTAGTCACACAGCCCCTGAACTAGCCACACAGCCCCTGAACTAGCCACACAGCCCCACAGCATGATGGGACCTCCACCAAATGTGACAGTCGGTAGCAGGTGCTTTTCTTGGAATGCCGTGTTCTTCTTCCGCCATGTAAAGCGCTTTTTGTTATGACAAAATAACTCAATTTGTGTCTCATCAGTCCAAAGCTCTTTGTTCCAAAATGCCTGTGTCTTGTGTAAATGATCTTTTCCATACAACAAGCGAGTGTGTTTGTGTGAGTGCAGAAAGGGCTTCTCATCCCCCTGCCATACACATGTTATTTGTGCAAATTGTGCTGAATTGTAGAACGATGTACAGATACACCTGCATCTGCAGCAAGATCTTCTTGCAGGTCTTTGGAGATGATCTTTGGCTTGTCTGTAACATTCTCACAATCCTCCGCATATGCCGCTCCTGGATATTTCTTGGCCTGTCAGACCTGGGTTTTACAGCAACTGTGCCTGTGGCCTTCCATTTCCTCATTACATTCCTTCCTCTGAGCCTTCCCCTAAACCAGTGATCCCTAACCAGTCAGTGGCGGATTAAGGACATATGAGGCCCCTAGGCTACAAATTTTTCAGCAGCTCATGGCACATTTAAAAAAAAAAAAAAAAAAAAAGCCAACCGTGAACACTACCACGGGTAGTGTTTGAATAAAAAAAGTCTTTATTGCCAAGCATCTTTAAAAACACAAACAGGTATCTTCCTGGAGCTCTTTAACTAAACCATGAAGTGTCTAGTCACCTGACGTGTTTCGTGCCTCTTTTGAAGTGCCAAAGAGAGGCACGAAACGCATCAGGTGACTAGACACGTCATGGTTTAGTTAAAGAGCTCCAGGAAGATACCTGTTTGTGTTTTTAAAGATGCTTGGCAATAAAGACTTTTTTTATTCAAACACTACCCGTTGTTAAGGCTCCCGTCTATCTATTATCACTTTGGACGTTGTCACTATGTCTGGAGCGGAGTCCAGTCGGCGGAGGGCCACCACGAGGGTAGATGCGGACCAATCACATGTAAGTAATTTGTATGCTCTTATTCACATCAGTGCATGTTTGCTAGGGGAATTTGCTACCAGAATGTTTAAAATACAATTGAAGAGCTGCTGAATAAAAAGGTAAATAACTCCATCCCAAATCTCTTTGGGCAAATTTTGGAGATACCACAAAAATTTCAAAAGCAGATAAGAAATTAGCAAATATTGTTTCAGCAGTTAGTAAAAAAGCCATACTTCACTGTTGGATATCAAGTCTGCCCCCATCACTTGAAATGATGCTTACTAAACTTGATTTTGCTTATCATATGGATTGGTTGGAAGCTACTCTTAATAGAGAGCGTCAGGTTGCAACCTTTTTTGCTACTTGGGCAAAACATGTGTTGGCAGGAGGAATCCTTTAGTGATAGGAAGTGAAATATAGGAGAATATCTATAAAAGGCTCTGGTGTTGTCTCTATTTAATGCAGTCTTCGGTGGTACTGGGAGTAGCTCTGGGGTGGGGTAGGAAGTATAACTTTTCCAGTGTCTAGGGGGTTTTGATTACTGTATGACCCTAACCATTGGGGTGTGTCTTTCAGGACTGCCGGAAGCACCCGACAGCGCTGCTTACCTTCCCGGTGGTCGCAATGAAAATCCAAGATGGCGGCGCCCATGCTAAACACATCGGTGCGGCGTCGCTGCATGATGATGTCATCGCTGGTGCCGGAATTTTGTAATAAAAGGGCACCCTGGACGCTGAAACCCTGCCCAATTATAGGTCTTCAATCCTGTGAGTACCTGGGTGTATTATTGTCTGTCTGATTCCTGGTTTTGATTCCTGCTGTGATCCTGACTCTGATCCTTATCTGCCTGCCTGTTTGAACTCATGCCTGGAATTTTACTAACAATTGTGCCTGATTTTTATTTGTACTGCATACTCAGACTTTAACCCTTGTTGGGCTTTTTCCTCTGTCCTGACTGGGTGCCGATAGGCCCCCAGACATTATAATTCGGCCATGGACCCCACTGAGGAAGCTACACCTGATGTCGGACGAGCACTACGGGGATTGGCGTGCTGCATGGAATGTGCCCTTGCATAGATTACCGCGGATTTAACAAGATTACAGTGAAGAATCGTTACCCTTTGCCTCTGATCACTGAACTTTTTGATCAATTGAAAGGGGCTAAGATCTTCACTAAGTTGGATCTACGCGGGGCATACAACGTGATCTGCATTCGTGAAGGAGATGAATGGAAGACGGCATTCAACACTCGTGATGGGCACTACGAATACCTTGTGATGCCCTTTGGCCTCTGTAATGCCCCAGCCGTCTTCCAAGAATTCATGAATAACGCCATCTTTTAAGGAGATTTGTGGTCGTGTACCTCGATGACATCTTAATCTTCTCCAAGGACTTGGAGAGTCATCACTCCCAAATGAAGGAGGTACTCTCTCATTTGAGGAAGAACTCCCTCTTTGCCAAGATTGAGAAATGTGTCTTCGAAGTGGGCAAGTTCCCTTTCCTCGGCTATATCATCTTCCCAGAGGGTTTCGAAATGGATCCTGCTAAAGTGTCCATGATCCAGGAGTGGCCCCTTCCTTTGAGCACCAAGGCAATACAAAGATTTATCGGGTTTGTGAACTGCTACCAACAGTTCATCAGGGGTTTTCCTCCCGCATTGCCCCCATCCTTTCTTTCATCCGAAAAGGGGGTAAACCTAGCTCATGGCCCCCTTCAGCTGTTGAAGCATTCCAGTCTCTGAAGGATGCTTTCACCTCTGCCTCTGTCCTTCGACATCCTGAGTCTGGGTTACCCTTCTCCATTGAGGTGGACGCATCCGAGGTTGTAACAGGTGCTATCCTGTCCCAAAGACATCCTGCTGATGGGAAATTACATCCTTGTGCTTACTTCTCCAAAAAATTCTCTCCTGCTGAGCAGAATTACGATATTGGGAATCGTGAACTCTAGGCAGTCAAGCTTGCTCTCGAGGAGTGGCGTCACCTTCTTGAAGGATCATCTATACTGACCATAAAAACTTTCAGTTCATACAAACTTTCAAGAGGTTGAATCCCCGACAGGCAAGGTGGGCTATCTTCTTTTCTCGCTTTAACTTCGTTTTGACCTATCGCCCTGGCTCCAAGAATCGTAAAGCTGATGCTCTATCCCAAAGTTTCACTCCGGTGGATCGTTTTCCTGAAAGGTAAGAACCAATTATTCCTCCTGCCAAAATGATTGCATCTCTGTTCCCTCAATTTGTTGAACAAACCTTGGCTGGTCAGTCTTCCTCTCCTATGGATACCCCCATTGGGATGGCGTTTGTACCCCCTGAGCTTCGCCTGCCCATCCTACAACAGACTCATTGTTCCAAGCAAGCTGGACATCCTGGTCCTGAAAAGACTCTTGAGCTGTTACGACGCCTAGTCTGGTGGCCGACTATCCATAAAGATGTCAAAGACTTTTTTGCTGCCTTTACTATTTGTGCCACTTCCAAGGCTAGCCATACTTGCCCTAGCGGGTTATTACAACCTTTACCCATCCCCTCTCGTCCATGGACGCATTTAGCAATGGACTTCATTGTAGAGCTTCCACCCTCAAGAGGGAACACTGTGATCTGGGTAGTTGTTAACTGCTTCAGCAAGATGGCGCATTTTATACCATTGCGAAAACTTCCCTCAGCAGTGGAACTATCAGAGCTCTTCATCCAGTTTATTTTTTCGGTTGCATGGCTTCCCAGCTGAGATAGTCTCTGACAGGGGATCTCAATTTGCAGCTAAGTTTTCGCGTTCCTTATGTAAAGACTTAGGTATTACTCTTCAGTTTTCCTCTGCCTATCATCCCCAAACCAATGAGGCAGTGGAGCGTCAAGCTCGTGTGCTGTTCACTACCCCAATAAAGATACACTTGCAGACTCAGCTTGCTGCCGTGGACTTCCTGCAATTACCTCCTTTCTATCACATTGAGCGTCAAGCTTTGGAGCAATTGTAGAGGAATCATGTTTCCCTCTGTCAGGAGGACTGGTCCGATCTTCTCCCGTGGGTGGAATTCGCTCATAATAATGCATGCCACACCTCCACTGGAAGGTCTCCATTTATGATGGTGTATAGTCAACACCCTCAAACCTTCCCACAAGACTTTGTTTTATCTGACGTCCCTGCGGCAGAAGATCATGCAGCCCATATGTCTGCTATTTGGGCTGCAACCAAATCAAGTTTGGAAAAGAGCGATCTTGTGCACAAGACGTTTGCTGATCGGAAACGCTGGTCCTCTTCTACATACAGGGTTGGTGTCAAGGTATGGTTATCCACTAGGAACATTCACTTAAAAGTGCCTTCACCCAAGTTGGGTCCAAAATGTATTGGTCCATTCTCCATCATGGAGATTGTCAATCCTTCCCAACATGTTTCATGTCTCCCTGGTGAAACCAGCAATTTCCAATCGCTTCTCTTCTGATCCCTGATCTCTTCGCCCCCTCAGCTTTCTCCGTGAATGGCCAACAAGAATATGAAGTGGATAGGATCCTAGACTCGAGATTCTCCAGAGGGTCTTTACAATTCCCTATCCAATGGAAAGGCTTCGGTCTCAAAGTATGTTCATAGGAAAAGCACTCTGATGTCCATGCCCCTCGCTTGGTGAAGTTATTCTACAAAGTTTCCCCCGAAACCAAGACTTGGTGGTCCAGTGGCCCCCCGTGGGGGAGGAGAGCTGTACCCGATGGCGCTGCTTACCTTCCCGGCGGTCGCAATGAAAATCCAAGACGGCTGCGCCCATGCGGAACACATGGGTGCGGCGTCGCTGCATGGTGACGTCATCGCTGGTGCCGGGATTTTGTAATAAAAGTGCGCCCTGGACGCTGAAACCGCGCCCAATTATAGGGCCAATAGGCCCCCTGACAGTGTCAATGAATGTGTGCAGACCTACTCCAATTTAAATATGTAACCCCATCCAGGACTGTATGGCATGTTTCAATCTGTAACATGCAAGAATGAGGGGAATGAGTATGAGGGAATGAGTGAGGGGAATGAGTGTGAGAGGAATGAGTGAGGGGAATGAGTAAGAGGGAATGAATGAGAGAAATGAGTAAGGGAGTGAATGAGAGGAATGAGTGAGGGGAATGAATGAAAGGATTGAGAAAGAGGGAATGAATGAGAGGAATAATTAAGAGGGAATGAATGAGAGAAATAAGTGAGGGAATGAGCGGAATAAGTAAGAGGGTATGAATGAGAGGAATGAGTAAGAGGAATGATTAAGAGGGAATGAGTGAGTGAGAGGCATGAGTAAGAGGGAATGAGTGAGGGGAATGAGTAAGAGGGAATGAATGAGAGGAATACGTGAAGGGAATGAGGGAGCTGAATAAGTAAGAGGGGATGAATGAGAGGAATGAGTAAGAGGGAATGAGTGAGGGGAATGAGTAAGAGGGAATAAACAAGAGGAATGATTAAGAGGGAATGAGTGAGAGGGAATGAGTGAGTGAGAGGGAATGAGTGAGTGAGAGGGAATGAGTGAGGGGAATGAGTGAGTGAGAGGGAATGAGTGAGGGGAATGAGTGAGAGGAATGAGTGAGTGAGAGGAATGAGTGAGGGGAATGAGTGAGAGGAATGAGTGAGTGAGAGGGAATGAGTGAGGGGAATGAGTGAGTGAGAGGAATGAAGGAGAGGAATGAGTGAGTGAGGGGAATGAGTGAGAGGAATGAGGGAGAGGAATAAGTGAGTGAGAGGAATGAAGGAGAGGAATGAGTGAGTGAGGGGAATGAGTGAGAGGAATGAAGGAGAGGAATGAAGGAGAGGAATGAAGGAGAGGAATGAGTGAGTGAGAGGAATGAGGGAGAGGAATAAGTGAGTGAGAGGAATTAAGGAGAGGAATGAGTGAGTGAGGGGAATGAGTGAGGGGAATGAAGGAGAGGAATGAAGGAGAGGAATGAGTGAGTGAGGGGAATGAGTGAGAGGAATGAGTGAGTGAGAGGGAATGAGTGAGAGGAATAAGTGAGTGAGAGGGAATGAGTGAGGGGAATGAGTGAGAGGAATGAGTGAGGGGAATGAGTGAGAGGAATGAGTAAGAGGAATGAGTGAGAGGAATGAGTAAGAGGAATGAGTGAGGGGAAATATGCAGAAGAGACAGAGCAAAGCCAGAGAAGCAGACACACACACACAGAGTCTATAGAGTTATTAATGAGCCGACTCTTCTCTGTCTCTAGTCCAGTGTGAGGAGTCTCAATACCGAGGCCACAGGTCACTGACACACAGGTAATGCTGGCAGGGTGATACACTTGCGTTAAGTGTATTTAATGAAGCAGGCTCGTCCTCTAGTACAACATAACTTTACACACTCACCAAAGTCCTTTCCGAGGAACCCTTTAACAACCCACCAAGCCATGGGCTTTTCATCCGTTTCCGGAGTTTCGCAATGCTCTCTGGGAAATGTAGTTCGTCAATGCCTGCGCCATACGGACAACATCCCAATCTCTCCTACCCAACACTCGCGCAGAGAGACAGCGAGGCTTGGAACACATGGGCCGGAAGTGGAGTTTCGTTATTTCCGGTTGGCGGCAGGTTGGTACTGAGAGATCTGAGGGAGTTCTGGGACTCGTATCGGTTTGTAGGGTCGTGTCTCGGGTGCCAGCGAGGTACCTTCTCCTTGTGTCTGGCCTGACTGGCCTCGGGCACACAGTTCTGTATGGACCAGAACCTATAGAGATGGGCCCTGCTCGAACTGGTTATTTCTGCTGGTATTAGTTTGTCTGTGTATGGACTGATATCTACCCACAATGCCTTGCGTTATCTGGTGCATCCTCATTAATTCTGTCTCCTCCTCCTCCTTGTTCTTAATATTCCTATACCCACAATCCCCTGTGTCACTCCTCTACCCACAATCCCCTGTGTCACTCCTCTACCCACACTCCTCTGTGTCACTCCTCTACCCACAATCCCCTGTGTCACTCCTCTACCCACAATCCCCTGTGTCACTCCTCTACCCACACTCCTCTGTGTCACTCCTCTACCCACACTCCCCTGTGTCACTCCTCTACCCACACTCCCCTGTGTCACTCCTCTACCCACAATCCTCTGTCACTCCTCTACCCACACTCCCCTGTGTCACTCCTCTACCCACAATCCTCTGTGTCACTCCTCTACCCACACTCCTCTGTGTCACTCCTCTACCCACAATCCTCTGTGTCACTCCTCTACCCACACTCCTCTGTGTCACTCCTCTACCCACACTCCTCTGTGTCACTCCTCTACCCACAATCCTCTGTGTCACTCCTCTACCCACACTCCTCTGTGTCACTCCTCTACCCACAATCCTCTGTGTCACTCCTCTACCCACACTCCCCCGTGTCACTCCTCTACCCACACTCCTCTGTGTCACTCCTCTACCCACACTCCTCTGTCACTCCTCTACCCACACTCCTCTGTCACTCCTCTACCCACACTCCTCTGTCACTCCTCTACCCACACTCCTCTGTGTCACTCCTCTACCCACACTCCCCTGTCACTCCTCTACCCACACTCCTCTGTGTCACTCCTCTACCCACACTCCTCTGTGTCACTCCTCTACCCACACTCCTCTGTGTCACTCCTCTACCCACACTCCCCTGTGTCACTCCTCTACCCACACTCCCCTGTCACTCCTCTACCCACACTCCTCTGTGTCACTCCTCTACCCACACTCCTCTGTGTCACTCCTCTACCCACAATCCCCTGTGTCACTCCTCTACCCACACTCCCCTGTGTCACTCCTCTACCCACAATCCTCTGTGTCACTCCTCTACCCACACTCCCCTGTGTCACTCCTCTACCCACAATCCTCTGTGTCACTCCTCTACCCACACTCCCCCGTGTCACTCCTCTACCCACACTCCCCTGTCACTCTTCTACCCACACTCCTCTGTGTCACTCCTCTACCCACACTCCTCTGTCACTCCTCTACCCACAATCCTCTGTCACTCCTCTACCCACACTCCTCTGTGTCACTCCTCTACCCACACTCCCCTGTGTCACTCCTCTACCCACACTCCCCTGTCACTCCTCTACCCACACTCCCCTGTCACTCCTCTACCCACACTCCTCTGTGTCACTCCTCTACCCACACTCCCCTGTGTCACTCCTCTACCCACACTCCCCTGTGTCACTCCTCTACCCACACTCCCCTGTGTCACTCCTCTACCCACACTCCCCTGTGTCACTCCTCTACCCACACTCCCCTGTGTCACTCCTCTACCCACACTCCCCTGTGTCACTCCTCTACCCACAATCCCCCGTGTCACTCCTCTACCCACACTCCCCTGTGTCACTCCTCTACCCACACTCCCCTGTGTCACTCCTCTACCCACAATCCCCTGTGTCACTCCTCTACCCACACTCCCCTGTCACTCCTCTACCCACACTCCCCTGTCACTCCTCTACCCACACTCCCCTGTCACTCCTCTACCCACACTCCTCTGTGTCACTCCTCTACCCACACTCCCCTGTGTCACTCCTCTACCCACACTCCCCTGTGTCACTCCTCTACCCACACTCCCCTGTCACTCCTCTACCCACACTCCTCTGTGTCACTCCTCTACCCACACTCCTCTGTGTCACTCCTCTACCCACACTCCCCTGTGTCACTCCTCTACCCGCACTCCCCTGTGTCACTCCTCTACCCACACTCCCCTGTGTCACTCCTCTACCCGCACTCCCCTGTGTCACTCCTCTACCCACAATCCTCTGTGTCACTCCTCTACCCACAATCCTCTGTGTCACTCCTCTACCCACAATGCCCTGTGTCACTCCTCTACCCACACTCCTCTGTGTCACTCCTCTACCCACACTCCCCCGTGTCACTCCTCTACCCACAATCCTCTGTGTCACTCTTCTACCCACAATCCCCTGTGTCACTCCTCTACCCACACTCCCCCGTGTCACTCCTCTACCCACACTCCTCTGTGTCACTCCTCTACCCACACTCCTCTGTGTCACTCCTCTACCCACACTCCTCTGTGTCACTCCTCTACCCACACTCCCCCGTGTCACTCCTCTACCCACACTCCCCTGTCACTCCTCTACCCACACTCCCCTGTCACTCCTCTACCCACACTCCCCCGTGTCACTCCTCTACCCACACTCCCCTGTGTCACTCCTCTACCCGCACTCCCCTGTGTCACTCCTCTACCCACAATCCCCCGTGTCACTCCTCTACCCGCACTCCCCTGTGTCACTCCTCTACCCACAATCCCCTGTCACTCCTCTACCCACAATCCCCTGTCACTCCTCTACCCACAATCCCCTGTGTTACGCCTCTATTCGCACTCCCCTGTAACAGAATTTGTTGTCCCCCTTACAGAGCAGCAGTGGCAGAGTTGTCCCATCGCTGGCGCCTGCCCCACTCGCTTGGAGACAGTAAGAGAGGAGCCCGCCCTGCAGGTATGTGGGAGCTTTATGGGGTGATATTATATTGGGGGTAACTCACCCTGACATCTCTTTTTCCTTAATTACAGGGAGAATGAAAAGGTCAAAGAAAGGAACTGACTCAGCCATGGGGGGGAAGAACAAAATCCCCTTGAGTGAGAGAATCCTCAACGTCACACTGGAGATTGTCTATGTGCTGACAGGAGAGGTGAGTGCTACTGCGAGGCACACTCATATGGAGAGTGGACATGGAGTGGAGTAGTGAGACAGACAAGTGATACTGTGAGTGGAGTAGTGAGACAGACAAGTGATACTGTGAGTGGAGTAGTGAGACAGACATGTGATACTGTGAGTGGAGTAGTGAGACAGACAAGTGATGCTGTGAGTGGAGTAGTGAGACAGACAAGTGATTCTGTGAGTGGAGTAGTGAGACAGACAAGTGATACTGTGAGTGGAGTAGTGAGACAGACAAGTGATACTGTGAGTGGAGTAGTGAGACAGACAAGTGATACTGTGAGTGGAGTAGTGAGACAGACAAGTGATACTGTAAATGGAGTAGTGAGACAGACATGTGATACTGTAAGTGGAGTAGTGAGACAGACATGTGATACTGTGAGTGGAGTAGTGAGACAGACAAGTGATACTGTAAGTGGAGTAGTGAGACAGACATGTGATACTGTGAGTGGAGTAGTGAGACAGACATGTGATACTGTGAGTGGAGTAGTGAGACAGACAAGTGATGCTGTGAGTGGAGTAGTGAGACAGACATGTGATACTGTGAGTGGAGTAGTGAGACAGACAAGTGATACTGTAAGTGGAGTAGTGAGACAGACATGTGATAGTGTGAGTGGAGTAGTGAGACAGACAAGTGATACTGTGAGTGGAGTAGTGAGACAGACAAGTGATACTGTGAGTGGAGTAGTGAGACAGACAAGTGATACTGTGAGTGGAGTAGTGAGACAGACAAGTGATACTGTGAGTGGAGTAGTGAGACAGACAAGTGATACTGTGAGTGGAGTAGTGAGACAGACAAGTGATACTGTGAGTGGAGTAGTGAGACAGAAAAGTGATACTGTGAGTGGAGTCGTGAGACAGACAAGTGATACTGTGAGTGGAGTCGTGAGACAGACAAGTGATACTGTGATGTGGCCCTTACATTACGAAATCGAATTCGCACCAAAGGCCAATGAATGATGGAGGATAGCTCTGCTTTTAGCGATGTTGTGCCATTATGAGTAACATCCATAAAAGTATTGTTAGTATTCTGTACCATGGAAAATATTACTTAAATATTATATTGATTTATGAGATCATTTGTATTGCTTTATTTATCAAACAACTATTCCTTATGTAACCGTAACATAATAATTATCTGAAAAGGATGAAATAGGAAGGTAATTAGTAGTCAAGCTGTTTGCTGACAGTGTCTTGACATCTACTGATCTCCAGCTAAAGATCTACTGATAGATCCCCATCTACCTTTTGGGCACCTCTAGTCTAAACCATCAGTTCTGGAGAGACTATCAGGGGAGCGAGGCAGCAGTTGGGTGGTAGGTAGATGTGTAGGTGGCCCAGAATAACTAGAGAAGTCATTTGCAGGAGGAAGTGACACTTGGCTCCAGTTTTCTGGGTAACATTTCCTCAAACATGATCAGGCTGCCCTCCTTGGCCTTGTGACCTCGGTGGCAGTCAGAGCAAGATGGCAGTGGTATAGTCTGTAGGTGAATAATAGTGACCGTGTGCTGTGCAACCTGTAGGACTATGTTGTGAGCAAGCGTTCCAGTGCCAGGGTCGTACAGAGCTGCAGTGACTGTTTGTTGGACGGATTCTGCCAGCGCCACATTCCAACCGTGTCCCATTCCTCCCGCTCCGTCTTACAGAAGGAAAATGCACGAAAGGTCCTGGAACTCATCTCCAACATCTTCCACATGCTGACTGAGGAGGTAAGTGCCCCCCACCCAGGCCCAGTAGTTTGGTACCAGGGTGTGAAAAAAAAAATTCTGTCCTGATTCTGACTGTGACCTTGTGTGTGCCAGGTTGCCATAAGGCACGAGGAAGCGGGCAACTACTTCTCCTCAGAGGAATGGGACTATTTAAGAGGAAACCACGTCTTTTACACAGAAGTAATTAAGGAGAATCCCCAGCAGCAGCCACTCCGCTCACCAGGTAAGTAATGTGTGACTCCCATGAACTGATGCCAGGACTAGTGCCAAGATGTGACTAGAGACTATATAACATGGCTTGTACAGCAGGAACAGCCCCAGCTCTTAATTCTGAGGAATCCTCCCATCTCTCTGCCACCAGTCTCTCCCAGTAACAGATATTCCTTTCCTAGTAACAGGTATTCCTCTCCCAGTAACCGGTATTCCTCTCCCAGTAACCGGTATTCCTCTCCCAGTAACCGGTATTCCTCTCCCAGTAACCGGTATTCCTCTCCCAGTAACCGGTATTCCTCTCCCAGTAACCGGTATTCCTCTCCCAGTAACCGGTATTCCTCTCCCAGTAACCGGTATTCCTCTCCCAGTAACCGGTATTCCTCTCCCAGTAACTGGTATTTCTCTCCCAGTACCAGGTATTGCTCTCCCAGTAACAGGCATTGCTCTCCCAGTAACAGGCTTTGCTCTGCCAGTAACAGGTATTGCTCTGCCAGTAACAGGTATTGCTCTCCCAGTAACAGATATTGCTATCCCAGTAACAGATATTGCTCTCCCAGTAACAGATATTCCTTCTGATCAGTAGCAGGGCAAGTTGTCCAGGTTCTTAGCCTGCACTCAGTATATGAAGACTAAAGAAAGGAAAGTATCTGTGTGTGCAGAGCCTGTAAAAACCCCAGCCCCTCTCCATCTTAGCTTGCTTTGTGGCCTGAATTGGCTTTTATGCCTTTTCCATTTATCTACACACTCCACTTACCCCCTTAATATTCTACAGAACTTGCATAGATACCCCTCACCCCTGCGCTGGTCATGTGATCCAGGAGTTCCTGTAGGCTTGTGCTGCTGATTAGCAAACTCACAGGGAAACTTGGCCATGAGCACCAAGGAGGGAGCTAAAGATCCCTGAGTTATGGACCGGCACAGATCAGTGGATGGTATGACGTATGCGAGTAGTGTTAGGTATCTGTTATAATAGGGCGTCTATAATTTCATAAAGCCTCTGTCTGTCCGAATTGTTGGCACAGACCACTCCAAGATATTGAAGAAAACTGCACTGGATTGCTAAATAGACAATGCAGCAAAGCCATCTCTGGTGAAACCAATGTAAAACCAGACTTTATAGTGCGTGGCACTATAGTGGAGCTAGCACCTTGTTATGGGCCCAGGTCTGTTTGGCACGTGCTGAGCTAGTTCCGAGGAAACCATAAAGTCCTGCAGGAAGGAACTTCACCTCTCAGCTTGACAACGACTGACCTATCAGCTAGTGCCGACTGAACCAACATTTCCCTGAGTGGTGCAGTCCCAGGCCCAACCTCAGTCTGCTGGAGGGTTTGTGCCAAGAGCACAACATTCTTTTTTATGGGCAATGTCAGGCAAACCTAGTGCAACTTTGTGGGGCCTGTCCTGAAAGGCTCACAACATTAATGGCTGCATAAACCCGGGATGCCAACTCTTACCTCAAGCCCTCAGTTTTTGTTTTTGATCCCTCCCCCAAGTACTTACCTTTCAGATGTGTGGAGTTTGACGTGTAGATAAATGGAAAACTGCTCATGTGAAATCCTACAGTAAGTTGAAGGTTATAGTGCCTGTATAGCAGGTAGTAATTACTGTGCCCTCCATGTACTGGCACTGCCAATGTTGTGTTCCTGTTACTAAGTGCATATTTGTAGGCGAATGACTTTACATGGTTGTATCTTTGTCAGATGATGAAAATGAAGACTCTAGCCATATTAGCGCTAATGTGGGATCAGATTTATGCTGTACAAATAAAGCGGGCACAAGGCAGATTGGCGCTGGGATGGAAGAGGCAGATCTCACGGAGTGCGAGCAGAGATACAGTGCTTTATCCCATTGCATCAAGCAGGAGCCGGACCTAGAGGAAGCTCTGGCAATGAACATGGCTACTCAAACGTTATCTGCTGCTGTCAAAGAAGAACCCGACTCTTCGACTAGTGACATGAGAAGCAGTTTAGGCAGCAGCCCCTCTGCACATTATATATCCGATGGCGTTAAGGAGGAGTCCAGTTCCTGGGAAGAAGGAGAACATTCCAACTGCAGCATTTATCCTCTCACACAACAGATTCACGAGTCAGATACGTCTCCTAATATGAGATGCAGGCTGAATAACCAATTATCTGATAATTACGAGTCCGATGAAGAGAAGGAAGGGTCGGCTTCCTGGGGAGAAGGTCAGTCTGATTATAATAGTAACACAATTATAGATACCGATGCCTCTGCTTCCAACATCAGCTCCAACCTCATGAACACTTTCTCCGAAGCAGAATTAAATGAATTTGGTGACACCTTCCCTTATGAAACGGCCATCACTTCTCACCTGAATGCCCTGCAGGCGGCTCGTGGCTGTGCCATTTGCTTCAAGCATTTCAATAGTAACAGAGATCTCGCCCGGCACATGAGAACTCACACGGGAGAGAAACCATTCATCTGCTCCGATTGCGGCAAATGCTTCAACGACAGCTCCATTCTCATACGGCACATGAAAATCCACACAGGAGAGAAACCCTTCTCTTGTACTCAGTGTGGGAGAAACTTTCGCCGTCGCGCCCACCTCGTTGTACATGAGAGAACTCACACCGGGGAGAAACCATTCACTTGCCCTGAATGTGGCAAAAGCTTTGCCCGTCGCTCTCACCTTATGGATCATCGTATCATTCACAAAGGAGAGAAAAAATACTCCTGCCCCGAGTGTGGCAAATGCTTTGGACTTCAAGGCTACCTCAATAAACACTTCAAAATACACACAATTAAAGTTTCTGTTCCCTGATGGGAAAGTGGGTTTAAAATGTTCTGTAGGTTTGGACTTTCCACACCGAAAATGTAGAGATCCAAGTAATTATTGGGGAGAAGCAGCAAGTGGCGCTAATATTGGGTTGGTCTCTGCCCATATTTTTTTACCGTTATTAGGGAAAGTGCATAAATATATGTACATTTTAGGTGGGTTGTACCCCTCCATTTATTTTAGTATTAGTGTTGCTCGCTGTATCCCCATGTCAATGAGTCTTTTGCCAGATGTATTTTAAGTGCAGTTTCAATGCATATATATATATATATTTCCTTGTGTCTGGTAACTCCTCTTACATGAGCTGGGGGGCTTGTTTAATGCAATCCACTGGGTAGCCGGCACCTATAAATGGTAAACGGATCATTTTTTAATTTTGTTTTTTTAAATTTGATGCAACATTTGCCAATTTTGGTGAGTGTCCACTTCTCCCCTGGATTAAATATTATCTAGGTGTAATAAGCGTGCCTTGTAAAAGTCTTCTCACTCTTGTACATGCTTACATTCCTTATAAATGAATCCCAACTAACTGCACTGGTTCACTTATGGGCCTGCCAAGAGATGCTTCCAAAATTGCTGCAGGGTAGTTCATCAAATCTGCAGCTGGGGCAGGGGTACTGGCTGATAACAAAGCACACAGTGCCCAAATGTGTGGCTTCATAGAATACCCTCTCGATATTGTGCCTGTAATTTCTATCTCTATTGATTGCAACATAAAAAGGAGACACTGTACTTCTTAACTCACCATGAACACACAATATGCCAAGTGATGTGTTAAAATAGGTTAACCCAACGGGATTCATGTAAAACACCTGTACAGGAATGAGGACTCTTCCAAGGCATTGTGTATAGTGTGTAATTGTGAGTACCAACGTGCATGTCCGACGAAGTGTTTTTATACAACAATGTGTAGAGGGATGGAAGGGCCTTGTCTTGTTAGTGGCCTCAATATATTTCTGACTCCAGGCAAAATTCTCAAGTGTGGATCATCCTATTGACTTAGAATGATATACCTGCTCTTGATTTATAATGTGAAGTTACCTGAACACTCTCACTGCATCTCTGTACATAATACTGCTATAATTAGTGGGTGCTCACTATAATGATATTTCCATGTCAGAGAGCCGTATTGCCAGCTACCATATCCTAGGCTCTCGTACAGTCACAAATTGTGTTTCTCAAACCGAATTCTAAACCCAAACAGTAGGAGGTGCCCTTATATCTGGGGAGTACCTACTTCTGACCATTAGACTTTGGGGTGCTTTGTACTTAGAGATCATACTCATCATGTCTCCCCTACATGCTAGGGAATAGATTTGTCTTCCCTTATCCTCCCAATGGACTCATATGAGGATCCCCCTCTATAGAAAACCTAATCGTCTGTCCTTGCGGTAGGTAAATGCACATGCTGCATTGGTAGCTCCGTTTGGGGTATAATTAATTGTCGCTGATGGTTAGGATGCAGAATCTGACAGTAGCGAGAGACTTGAAAGTGCATGAGATTTGTTGCAAGTAGCTGAATGCGTGGGGAATGATTTCTATGCCTGTATCTTTGCTAGATGATGGAAAAGAAGAGACAAGCAGTATTAGATCTTGTATGGATGCAAAGGTAATTTCTAACAATAAAGCACACAAGAGATGGAGCCATACCATGAGGGAAGAAGGAAATCCTATGGATAATCCTGCTGTGCATGACCCAGACAGCCCTTTATCTAAATATCCAATGGCATCATGGGAAGGTGAGCATTTGGCGTCCAGCACTGATCCCCTTACAGGTCAGACACAGGGAAGGGAAGCGTCGCCACACATCAGGTGGTGCAGCCAGAATAACTGCTCTATATATTATAAATCACTTGGCAGTAAAGAGACCTATTCTTCATGGGAAGAAGGAGAAAGTGCTAAGTGCTCCGTTAAACCACATACAAATCAGATACAAGGGACATCTAGTCCAGTCTTGGCATCCAAACTACATAAGGGCTCCATTAAAAAGGAGTCGCCTTCATGGGTCCAAGAAGAATGTTCCAACTGCAGAAGTAACGCACTACCAGAACCACTACTAGAATCTAATACACCCATTCTTCGTAATAGGTCATTATCCAGTTATATTTCCAGTGGGATTAAAGAGGAGTCTTCCTCATGGGATAGTTTGAGTTACACAAGCAATCCAGCCACAGAAGCAGTGCAGAAAGCTGATACGCCTCCTCCCATTGGGGCCACCTTTCGTAAGAGGCCATTACCCAGTTATTTCTACAGTGAGATTAAAGAGGAGATGACTTCATGGCAAGGAGTAGAGTGCTCAGAATTAGCTACAGAACTAATCCAAGTAACAGATATACCTGCCCCAAACATCAGCCCCACTAATAATTCACCAACCAATTATAAATCCAATGTTATTAAAAAGGCATTGGCTTCTTGCGTAGATGGACCTTTGAATTACAGTTCCAGTACTGATCCAATAGAGGTAACGGATACATCTGCTCATATCATTGGGTATTCAATCAATAACAGGCTGGAGTGCAGTGAATATGCCACAGACTTGCCTTACAGATCCAATTGTGTCCAGTTAACTGCCCCAGCCATACAGACAATATATAACTATGCTGATAAACCTTCTCCTAGTGATAGGGAAATTGTCCGGAATAAGAGGACTCCCAAGGGAAAGAAAAAGTTTGCTTGTTTGGAATGTGGCAAATGTTTCACCAGGAACACGACTCTTCTCAGCCACCAGAAGTGCCACACGGAAGGGAAGCAGCTAATCTGTCCTGAATGTGGCCTCTGTTTCCCTCACTACTCCGGTCTCATCAGTCACCAGAAAAGCCACAGCGGGGGCAAGGCATTCGCTTGTTCTGAATGTGGCCTGTGTTTTACCAGGTACTCGAGTCTTGTTAGCCATCAGAAGAATCATCCCAGAGAGAAACCATTTACCTGCTCTGAATGTGGGAAACGCTTTTCCAGGAACTCCAACCTTGTGAGACACAAGCGAATGCACACAGGGGAGAAGCCATATTCTTGCCCCGAGTGTGGCAAGTGTTTCACTAGGAACGCAGCTCTTATCAAGCACATGACGGCTCATGCGCTGGGAAAACTATTTGCATGTTCCCAATGTGGATTGTGTTTCACTAGGAGCGCAAGTCTTGTTAGCCACCAGAAAACCCATGCAGGGAGTGAGCCGTACACTTGCTCTGAATGTGACAAGTATTTCACTAATGATACTGATCTGGAACGGCACCAGGACATTCACGCCGGGGACAAAATCTTCTCTTGCTTTGAATGTGGCCAGAACTTTACCCATCACTTGAACTTTGCTGAACATCTCAGGAGCCACACAGGGGACCATGCTTTCTTCTAGGTTGGACCCTACATGTGAATGACCCCCACTCTGCCCTTTCTCTTGTCCAATCCCTCGTGGCAAAATGTATTTGATGCTTTCCTGCCAATAGAGTGAGTATGTTAGAGTTCTGTATTGTTATGGTCGCTTGCCAGTAGTATTTAATGATACATGAATAGTTACAGTCCTACAGCTTAGTGAAATACAGTTATTTCCGATGTTTCATTATGTATTAAACCTCTATTTGAGAAAAGCCTGCGTTAGAGTGTTTGTGCCCGGCAGTGAGAGAGCGCGGCCCAAGATGACATGAGGAGCATTTCTTTAATTATACCTGTGCATTATAAACGTAATAATTATACCAATATATAAATGGCGAAATATGCTCAGGACTCCATTTTGTTGCACCTTATCTGCCACTTACCCTTAGGTACTATGAGAAAAACCAACACATAAATAGTGCCGGGGGCTTGTGAACAGTTTCATGGCCACTTTGCATAAGAGAACAGACTTTTGCCAAAGAAAGCTTTGCCTTTATTGCCCTATCATGCAATTTCCACATCCTTCCTTAGTCATTTCTCCTACAGGGTTAAATGTGGATTTTATATTTCACTTCCCAGGGGCTCAGTTAATAGTGCTGCTCCAGCAGATTTCTGCACTGAACTCCATTTTTTTATATTTAAGTTTGAAATATGACATGAGTCTAAATACGATTTTTTCCTCAGCACACCACTTACTTTCTCCAGGGTGCATCCACTCCCAAGCTGCCTCCAAGTCAGACAAATTCCTTATCTTGAATAACCGGATATGAAGCACACCATCCTTAGGCTTTGCCTTTAAAACATTTAATTTCAGCGGAATTCACACACAAACTTTCGGGGGAAAACCCCTTCCTCTGTAATAAGCTTTCTCTCTACAGGAAATAAGGTTTCCGAGGAAGGGGGTTTCCCCCGAAAGCTTGTGTGTGAATTCCGCTGAAATAAAATGTTTTAAAGGCAAAGCCTGAGGATGGTGTGCTTCATATCCGGTTATTTGTGACATGAGTCTAGACATATTGTCAGTTGTTTTCCAGATGCCCTCAATCATGTGACTTGTGCTGTGATAAACTTCAGTCACTGCTATGCTGCTAGTTGGAGTGCTATCACACAATAGTAATAACCCAAATCCAATAGCCTGCCAGAAAGCAGTTCCATAGTGCAGCATGGCTCTTTCTGAAAGCCTATGACCAGGCAAAATGACCCGAGATGTACATACACACCAATATTACAACTATATTCTGCTCATTCTGTAAAAGAATTTGTCTGTCTGAATTACTCTATTTCTACATGCTGATGGGCTCGATTAAGTGTCATTAATTCCATTTAATTGATAGGAGCATCAGTCCAGGATCCAGTTCCATTTGAGCCTCATTAACCCTTAAAGAGGATGTTTCTTTTGCAAAGTTCTACCCGATTAGATTGATTACAATTAATTAAAATGCCCAGTTTGGGATCAATGAAGAAGCAGAGAGGGGCGGGATGGGGAGACGAGAGCATCAGTCATGTAAAGTAGAGATACGCGCTACAGAGAAGATTCTTTATTTGTTCTACAAGTACAACATGCACTTCTTTAGACTGTACAAAATTAAAACAATACTACGAAGTACAAAAAGATCACAATTTTTTTAAATGAAGTATAGCAGCAGAGCATATGTAGTACAAGATGAACCATGTTATTTACATAAGTGTCAGTGAGAGAAGATTGTATAAAAATATAAAACCAGCAGTGCAGTACAATACACCAAATAACCATGTTACGGTGATGGTGAAAGAAACGGTGCAGTAACAGTACACAGTATTGAAGTGCATAGTATGTGGATTGTATAGTATTGTATAATAGATCAGCACATGCACATAGTTACCCTAATTCTCCTTACTGCCTGCTGCCCACCTCTGTGGGTCTGACAAGTGGATTAGGGGGCCGTGACACCCTCTAACAGAGGGATAAAGCATCATAGATCCAGTAAGTGAACATTTTAACCACTTTAAAGGAAAACTATACCCCCCAAACAATGTAGGTCTCTATTAAAAGATACTGAGTAAAACAGCTCATATGTAAAACCCTGCTTCATGTAAATAAACCATTATCATAATAATATACTTTTTTAGTAGTATGTGCCATTGGGTAATCATAAATAGAAAATTGCCATTTTAAAAAATAAGGGCCGCCCCCTGAGATCGTAAGATTCACTGTGTACACATACAAACCACATGTAAGGTCACACGAGCCAATTAACAGACAGAGTTTTCTGCCTTTTGTTTCCTCACTTCTTCCTGTTACAGTTAGTGTTGTAGTATTTATGGTCAGGTGATCTCTTCCTGTTACAGTTAGAGCTGCAGTATTTCTGGTCAGGTGATCTCTTCCTGTTACAGTTAGTGTTGTAGTATTTCTGGTCAGGTGATCTCTGAGGCAGCACAGATAGAGTCACGAAATGGTGGTTCAAGGCAAGAGATAAAAAAGGGCAATATTTATGTAAATATATATTCCAGTTTGGTAAGATTCTTTAATATGTCATTCAATTTGATATAAACTATCTGTTGCTTAAGTATTCATTTTGGGGGTATAGTTTTCCTTTAAGAATCTAAACCAGTGATCCCCAACCAGTAGCTCGTGAGTAACATGTTGCTCTCCGACCCCTTGGATGTTGCTCCCAGTGGCCTCAAAGCAGGAGATTATGTTTGAATTCCAGGCTTGGAGGCAAGTTTTGGTTGTATAAAATCCAGGTGTACTGTCAAACAGAGTCTCAATGTAGAATTAAGGGTCTAGTGACAGAAAGTTATTATACTGGACAAGACTGCACACCTTCAAAATTCAATATAATTCAATATACAAAAAAAAACAGATAGAAAGTGGATTGCAAAACCAATATACTAAAAATACCATTTATTATATAATCTCTAAAACACTGGCTGGAAGCAGGGAGCACAATGAATAATTTAAGAATAAATAATTATAAAACCAATAATCTATTCAATTCAGGTGGGTAATCACTTTTCCTGTAGAGAAAATTCAAATAACTGCTCCTTGGTTGTGGTGTATGTTTGTAATTTAAAGGACAAGAAAGAGGTTGTGAGTTGTAGTTCAGCAAGGCGGAAAAGTTATTTCAATAGGGATTATAGGCAAGGTTTTCCCAATATGGTGAAGCAGTGGAGTATGCAGAGTGCTTAACTGGGTTTATTTAACAGGCAGATCGATGAGTGGCTAAATATAGAGAAGATTTTCAAAGGGATGTATTGGGGTGTCCCCCCAGTCCCTCCTCCTTGCCAGCTGTAAACACCCCCCAAAAAGAAGTTGGAATGGTCTCACCAGATTCACAGTTCCGGGATTTCTCAAGGGCACAGCCGGGTTTGATCTTCATGAAAAAGCGATTTTTTATTTTTTTTTCAGAATTTAATTTAAAGGTTTATTTAAAGGTGAACAACCCATTTAACAAGCCTTTTTAAAAAATTTTGATACCATGTAGCAGTAGTTAGGTGGGGAGATTACACAGATAAATTACTTACAAGTTAAGACAATAACAAGCTCTTTTTTGTTATCATTTTGAAACTTGATAATTACAATGGAGTATAGAAAGAAAAATCCTTAATAGGATAAAAAGTTAAGTAATACATGAAACATAGATTTTGAATATTATAAAACTTTGAGCAACAATGTAAATGAATGGATTTAGGCTATAAAAAGGAAAAAATAAATAGAAGCGAATTAGTGAAACAGGCTTCAGGCTGCTGAGAGTTCAAACCCGGCTGTGCCCTTAAGAAATTCCGGAACTGTGGAGGAGGCAAGGAGGAGGGACTGGGGGGACACCCCAATACATCCCTTTGAAAATCTGCTCTATATTTAGCCGCTCGTTGATCTGCCTGTTAAATAAACCCAGTTCAGCACTCTGCATACTCCACTGCTTCACCATATTGGGAAAATCTTGCCTATAATCCCTATTGTAATTGAATTTTCTCTACAAGAAAAGTGATTAACCACCTGGATTGAATAGATTATTGGTTTTATAATTATTTATTCTTAAATTATTCATTGTGCTTCCTGGCCGGCCAGTGTTTTAGAGGTTATATAATAAATTGTATCTTTAATATATTGGTTTCACAATCCACCTTCTATCTGTTTTTGTAGGTTGACAATCCACAGAGGGGCTACTAAATAGCCAATCACAGCCCTTATTTGGCACCCCAAGAACAGTTTTCATGCTTGTGTTGCTCCTCAACTCCTTTTACTTCTGAATGTTGCTCACAGGTTCTAAAGGTTGGGGATCCCTGATCTACAGGAACTGGGTAACTTTTGCACAGTCCTACCACTCTGGGGGTAAACCTCCCCTTTAACCCTCTGAGGATTCCTTGACAGTCCAGCTATTTCTATAATGTCGCTATGGCAGAAGCTTTGATAACACAGCTTATTATATAGCATTATGCTTAAAAGTATCTTAATACAATCCTGCCACATTGCTCCAACAAATGGGATTCAACTGATAACCTTTTATCCTATCTAATGTTAAGTGTTGCCAGTCCTTATTCTTTAATATGTGACCACCAATGTGAGGGCAAACAATTCCAGACCCCACTATAACACAATCCACATAGTTGTTCCCAAAAGCTGTGCACTGTCTGGCTCCTACATTCAGACTAAACTGGGCATGCTCATCAAATGGCACCCCATTGGTCAAGCAGTCTTTGTTGTGATTGGCATTATCACAATTCAGGGCTGGATTGGTACTTGACCCACCCAGAATGTAATGTAATTGGCCCCTCTTGAAGCTGCCTTTGTGCCCTGTTCTGCATATACACCAAGGGATGATCCTTTTCTGGCTTACAAAGTTGGCTACCGAGATTTCCAAATTGTTAGTCTTTTTATACAAATGGAAGATCACAGAGACTGCCCGTTTGTAAACCATCACAGCTGTACCCACATGTTCCAGTGACCAGCAGTAGCAGTGCCCATCCCTGGCATCATTCACAGGCAGAACAACTAAGTGCCCGCTGGCTACCATCTAGACTCTGAGGAACACCTGTGATGTTGAAGTTGCCCTGCTACAATAAAGAGCCTCATTCCCTGAAATGAGCGAGTCCTACCCTATGCCCATGTCCTCTCACGGTTTTGTGCTGTTACAGAAGCTGCAATCATTTCCATGTCTGGGATCTTTATAAACTAATAGGTTTGACTTTAACACTGGCTCAAAGACCAACTCCACTTCTTCAATCATCCAAGAGACAGAACCAAAAAGAAAGAAAGCAATGAAGGAAGAGTGTAGGAAACAGAAACAAAATACATTTCTACCAATTCCATCTGACTCGTAAAAATTACAATTTTATTTTACTGCTAATTTGCAAAAATGTCATTGTTTAAAAATGTGAAGAAAAACACAAAGAGACAAAAACAAATTTTGGAATGGTTTTGAAAACTGAAATTAAAAAATAGCTCAAAGTTCAAAAATACAAGACCATCAACGTTTACAGGAACTTGGCACATTTTTAGTTCTAATTTTTTAGTTTTTTTTTTTTTTTTAATTTAAGAAATCTTGAAGACGTTTGTGAAATTTGAATTGCTGTAGAAAAGATAAAGTGGCAAATCTGCCTAATGGTGGGAGTACACAAAAGTGTTTATATTGAGGCAAAATAAAAGAGGTTTTTGAATATTGTTGGAAATCTGACAAATCTATCTCCACTTCTGTGACTATTAAACTGTTTCCAGATTTTGTCTTTTGCACATTTTACCTGAATTTGCCTTTAGCTCCTCCTCCTCCTAAAGGTGTCGATGTGTTGTTGAGTCAAGTCTCCTGTGCACACGAGCTACGTATTAATGATTGTGCATTTCACAAGAGATACCAGCAGAATCTCACATGTAGAGAAAAATAGACAAGTTTTGCTTAGAGTAAAAGTCCTGAAAGTGAACACAAGCAAATCAAGTATTTGTGAAAAGCCTGACATCTGAAATGGGTAAATATGTTATTTGCTAAATTTAGTGTTTTATTACAAAATGTTCAAAGCTTGCACAAGATAAAGTGGGAAAAAGCCAAGTGTGTGCCATGTAGAGATGCCAGAATAGCTCCCAGACAATTGTTATGTGCCAAAACAATAATAATAGGCAATGCAGAAGAATTATTGTTACATAGAACGCAATACCCCCAACAACACAAATGATAACACAATGAGGCCTATCACATTTGTGTCGTTTTAAAGGTTTTTTTAAAAAAACATGCCTAATCTCACATTTTCAAAAAACATAAAAGTCTAGTTATTAAAAGAACCTGATATGAAATGCACAAATGGATAAAAACGCTGAAAGAATCTGATAAACAATAGGAAAATCTCAAAATCCTAAGAATTTCTGTGTTAGCCTTTCATAGTTTCCCACAGCAGCTCCCCATGTTGGATCTTGTTAGCCCTCTTTTGTGAGTCAATGGCACTGCACATGCTCAGTGGAGTTCCCAGACTTTGGGGCTGCCGGTGGGAGGCTGTTGGGTTGAGAAGGTGAGATTATTATTACCACTCTCATCTGACTTACTCCTAAAATGCCTTTTTATGAGAGTAAGGGGGCGTCTAGCAGTCTCTACACATCTGTTGGAGCAATCTTTTTGCAATAGGCGGTGTGGATCCAGCTAGGTCTGCTGCCAGAAGGACTTGGAAGGGACCATTAATGTGGTTTCAGTGGTTTAGCAATGAGCTTTCTCAACAGGTCCAGGCAGTGTCCCCGCTCAGACTCTGGTCCTTTGGAAAGAACTCATACCAACTGCAACCTGCTTGTGTTCTACACAATGTGTTGCTGCTGAACTGGAGCGTGACTGGCAGTCACCTGAATGAGGAGCATTGCATTTGCACACACAGCAAGTGATAGAGAAATGCACAACACTGATTCATTCATTAGAGATGGTTTATTGACGTCACACATGTGCGGATCCCTTATACAAAACAAACCAGTGGCAAATCCTGAGCAGCTTTATAGACCCTCATTGTTATTCAGAATTTAAAGTGGAAGTGTCTAACCATTCAATGTCTCCCCCTGCAACTAAACAGCTCCCAGGGCAGAACTGCTGCTCATTGGTGGAGACACAAAACATTCCCAGGAATCTGCTACTCAGTGAGTTCATGATCCCACACTTTGTTCTCTACTTGCCAATAAAAGAAAATATAGCAACATAGGCAATGATTCAGTCTGATGGTCTCATTTGCCATTGGTGGGGCTGGGAAGATCAGCATTTTGTGGTGATCTTGCAACAACGAGCAGTGGTCCAGTCCATCCCCCCACACTGACAGTGGCACGTAACTTCCGACTGAATGTCCCACGAGCCACAGCCCATCCCACAGGAACAGGAAGTGACACTGTAATCTGGAGGGGCAATAAATCCAGTCAGTATGTTTCTATATATCTGTAACCTTGTTATGAGCTAAGGGGCCCAGTCTGAAGGTCAGTTAGGGGGAGATTTGGGGTGAGTGCTTATTTGTACCCTGGGTACCCCTGGAACTATAGCAGGGTGACACCCCAATGTTTCTATATATCTGTAACCTTGTTATGAGCTAAGGGGGCCCAGTCTGAAGGTCAGTTAGGGGGAGATTTGGGGTGAGTGATTATTTGTGCCCTGGGTACCCCTGGAACTATAGCAGGGTGACACCCCAATGTTTCTATATATCTGTAACCTTGTTATGAGCTAAGGGGGCCCAGTCTGAAGGTCAGTTAGGGGGAGATTTGGGGTGAGTGTTTATTTGTGCCCTGGGTACCCCTGGAACTATAGCAGGGTGACACCCCAATGTTTCTATATATCTGTAACCTTGTTATGAGCTAAGGGGGCCCAGTCTGAAGGTCAGTTAGGGGGAGATTTGGGGTGAGTGCTTATTTGTACCCTGGGTACCCCTGGAACTATAGCAGGGTGACACCCCAATGTTTCTATATATCTGTAACCTTGTTATGAGCTAAGGGGTCCAGTCTGAAGGTCAGTTAGGGGGAGATTTGGGGTGAGTGTTTATTTGTGCCCTGGGTACCCCTGGAACTATAGCAGGGTGACACCCCAATGTTTCTATATATCTGTAACCTTGTTATGAGCTAAGGGGGCCCAGTCTGAAGGTCAGTTAGGGGGAGATTTGGGGTGAGTGTTTATTTGTACCCTGGGTACCCCTGGAACTATAGCAGGGTGACACCCAATGTTTCTATATATCTGTAACCTTGTTATGAGCTAAGGGGGCCCAGTCTGAAGGTCAGTTAGGGGGAGATTTGGGGTGAGTGCTTATTTGTACCCTGGGTACCCCTGGAACTATAGCAGGGTGACACCCCAATGTTTCTATATATCTGTAACCTTGTTATGAGCTAAGGGGTCCAGTCTGAAGGTCAGTTAGGGGGAGATTTGGGGTGAGTGGTTTATTTGTGCCCTGGGTACCCCTGGAACTATAGCAGGGTGACACCCCAATGTTTCTATATATCTGTAACCTTGTTATGAGCTAAGGGGGCCCAGTCTGAAGGTCAGTTAGGGGGAGATTTGGGGTGAGTGTTTATTTGTACCCTGGGTACCCCTGGAACTATAGCAGGGTGACACCCCAATGTTTCTATATATCTGTAACCTTGTTATGAGCTAAGGGGCCCAGTCTGAAGGTCAGTTAGGGGGAGATTTGGGGTGAGTGTTTATTTGTGCCCTGGGTACCCCTGGAACTATAGCAGGGTGACACCCCAATGTTTCTATATATCTGTAACCTTGTTATGAGCTAAGGGGGCCCAGTCTGAAGGTCAGTTAGGGGGAGATTTGGGGTGAGTGCTTATTTGTACCCTGGGTACCCCTGGAACTATAGCAGGGTGACACCCCAATGTTTCTATATATCTGTAACCTTGTTATGAGCTAAGGGGTCCAGTCTGAAGGTCAGTTAGGGGGAGATTTGGGGTGAGTGTTTATTGTGCCCTGGGTACCCCTGGAACTATAGCAGGGTGACACCCCAATGTTTCTATATATCTGTAACCTTGTTATGAGCTAAGGGGGCCCAGTCTGAAGGTCAGTTAGGGGGAGATTTGGGGTGAGTGTTTATTTGTACCCTGGGTACCCCTGGAACTATAGCAGGGTGACACCCCAATGTTTCTATATATCTGTAAACCTTGTTATGAGCTAAGGGTTCCAGTCTGAAGGTCAGTTAGGGGGAGATTTGGGGTGAGTGTTTATTTGTGCCCTGGGTACCCCTGGAACTATAGCAGGGTGACACCCCAATGTTTCTATATATCTGTAACCTTGTTATGAGCTAAGGGGGCCCAGTCTGAAGGTCAGTTAGGGGGAGATTTGGGGTGAGTGTTTATTTGTACCCTGGGTACCCCTGGAACTATAGCAGGGTGACACCCCAATGTTTCTATATATCTGTAACCTTGTTATGAGCTAAGGGGGCCCAGCCTGAAGGTCAGTTAGGGGGAGATTTGGGGGGTGAGTGCTTATTTGTACCCTGGGTACCCCTGGAACTATAGCAGGGTGACACCCCAATGTTTCTATATATCTGTAACCTTGTTATGAGCTAAGGGGACCCAGTCTGAAGGTCAGTTAGGGGGAGATTTGGGGTGAGTGCTTATTTGTACCCTGGGTACCCCTGGAACTATAGCAGGGTGACACCCCAATGTTTCTATATATCTGTAACCTTGTTATGAGCTAAGAGGGCCCAGTCTGAAGGTCAGTTAGGGGGAGATTTGGGGTGAGTGATTATTTGTACCCTGGGTACCCCTGGAACTATAGCAGGGTGACACCCCAATGTTTCTATATATCTGTAACCTTGTTATGAGCTAAGGGGGCCCAGTCTGAAGGTCAGTTAGGGGGAGATTTGGGGTGAGTGATTATTTGTACCCTGGGTACCCCTGGAACTATAGCAGGGTGACACCCCAATGTTTCTATATATCTGTAACCTTGTAATGAGCTAAGGGGGCCCAGTGTGAAGGTCAGTTAGGGGGAGATTTGGGGTGAGTGCTTATTTGTGCCCTGGGTACCCCTGGAACTATAGCAGGGTGACACCCCAATGTTTCTATATATCTGTAACCTTGTTATGGGGGCCCAGTCTGAAGGTCAGTTAGGGGGAGATTTGGGGTGAGTGCTTATTTGTACCCTGGGTACCCCTGGAACTGTAGCAGGGTGACTGTTACACAAACAGTGGAAAGTAGAAGGCAGATACTTCAGTAGGATGTGAGTCAGACTCACTGGCTGGTTCTGCTAGTACTTCCCATACTCCTGATGGTGCAGACTGGGTACAAACTCACCAGAGGGGCAGGAGGCGTAGGCGGATTTGGTATGTACGTCGATGCAAGTGATCTTGGCATTTTCCAGAATGCTGGCAGCTGTAATACATGAGAGGGATTAAATTTGGACCCGTCACCCAAAAAAATAATTCCAAATCCTATTCCTATGGGGGACCTGATGTCCATCCCCATGTCCTGGCTACACAATTAAATGGTGAAGAGAACGGGGGGAATGTGGGGAGAGCAGTGACATGTAGTAAGGGCTGAATGGAAAGTGAAAGTAATTGTCTTGGTATAGAGGAGGGGCAGGTAATATTTGATTGACAGATGAGATGTTTAAATGAGTTTACAACAGCTATGAATGCTTTAATAAAATATAGAAATCAGATTTCATGTTTAATTTGAAAAGGACTTTTATTATACAGATTTTTATGTGTCTGGATGACAGGTCCACTTTAACATGCAGCTGATCATTTCCCTGGCAATGTTGAACTATAACCAACCTTGGTACTAGTGCATAATGTGTGTAGGGTGCAACATGCACAAACTCAGAACCTGTTGGATCATAAAGGTTTAGCGAAACATTTCATTGTCTAATAAAAGGGAGAAGAGCAGATCCTACAGCACAGGGGACTGGCTCCTGCTCATTTCAGTGATGGGGAGGCAGCAAATAGTGGGGTGTAATGAGGAAAGTTTGGGATCCTTACCCATAGACTTTACAGTGTTGCTGAGGCTCATCAGGTCGGCTAGAGTGCACTGATTATTACTCTCATTCCCAAAAACTGGTACAAGAACCAAGAGAAGGAGAGAAACCCATCGCCCCATTTTATCTTCTTATGTCTCCTGAGCA
Source organism: Xenopus laevis (assembly GCF_017654675.1). Lineage (NCBI taxonomy): Eukaryota > Metazoa > Chordata > Amphibia > Anura > Pipidae > Xenopus > Xenopus laevis. Next base: position 202,313,326 of record NC_054372.1, read on the forward strand.
ACGTCTCACCTGCAGGGGAACAACAAAAACCCCAGCATTGAAGTGGGGGGCACATTGAGCCTGGGCACCAACTACTAATCCATAGTAAATTGCGGCAGTCCCATGTAATGATAAATCTGCCTTTATACAATATCACATCTAGCACAGCAACGTTTCTGATCTCCCGGTCCTTTTTCAAGCTGACAAAGTGTTTAACTAGAAATTTGTGACTTCCTTAAATATCCACAATGACAATACCCTGAAACCAACAATGTAGCACAAAATATATCCACATGTATCACCTTAATTACCAAATCTATATAATATTATAATGTCTTTGTTTATAGTATAGACGCTAACTTAACTATTGTACTTTCCCCCACTGTCCCTCTATACTCCTGCACCCCCAAACCTTGGGATAATGATCTGTATCTCACACATATATTGATATTGTACATCAGTCAGGAACCCCACTGTCCCTCTATACTCCTGCACCCCCAAACCTTGGGATAATGATCTGTATCTCACACATATATTGATATTGTACATCAGTCAGGAACCCCACTGTCCCCTCTATACTCCTGCACCCCCAAACCTTGGGATAATGATCTGTATCTCACACATATATTGATATTGTACATCAGTCAGGAACCCCACTGTCCCTCTATACTCCTGCCACCCCCAAACCTTGGGATAATGATCTGTATCTCACACATATATTGATATTGTACATCAGTCAGGAACCCCACTGTCCCCTCTATACTCCTGCACCCCCAAACCTTGGGATAATGATCTGTATCTCACACATATATTGATATTGTTCATCAGTCAGGAACCCCACTGTCCCTCTATACTCCTGCACCCCCAAACCTTGGGATAATGATCTGTATCTCACACATATATTGATATTGTTCATCAGTCAGGAACCCCACTGTCCCTCTATACTCCTGCACCCCCAAACCTTGGGATAATGATCTGTATCTCACACATATATTGATATTGTTCATCAGTCAGGAACCCCACTGTCCCCTCTATACTTCTGCACCCCCAAACCTTGGGATAATGATCTGTATCTCACACATATATTGATATTGTACATCAGTCAGAACCCCACTGTCCCTCTATACTCCTGCACCCCCAAACCTTGGGATAATGATCTGTATCTCACACATATATTGATATTGTTCATCAGTCAGGAACCCCACTGTCCCCTCTATACTCCTGCACCCCCAAACCTTGGATAATGATCTGTATCTCACACATATATTGATATTGTACATCAGTCAGAACCCCACTGTCCCCTCTATACTCCTGCACCCCCAAACCTTGGGATAATGATCTGTATCTCACACATATATTGATATTGTACATCAGTCAGAACCCCACTGTCCCCTCTATACTCCTGCACCCCCAAACCTTGGGATAATGATCTGTATCTCACACATATATTGATATTGTACATCAGTCAGGAACCCCACTGTCCCCTCTATACTCCGGCACCCCCAAACCTTGGGATAATGATCTGTATCTCACACATATATTGATATTGTACATCAGTCAGGAACCCCACTGTCCCCTCTATACTCCTGCACCCCAAACCTTGGGATAATGATCTGTATCTCACACATATATTGATATTGTTCATCAGTCAGGAACCCCACTGTCCCCTCTATACTTCTGCACCCCCAAACCTTGGGATAATGATCTGTATCTCACACATATATTGATATTGTACATCAGTCAGAACCCCACTGTCCCTCTATACTCCTGCACCCCCAAACCTTGGGATAATGATCTGTATCTCACACATATATTGATATTGTTCATCAGTCAGGAACCCCACTGTCCCCTCTATACTCCTGCACCCCCAAACCTTGGGATAATGATCTGTATCTCACACATATATTGATATTGTACATCAGTCAGAACCCCACTGTCCCCTCTATACTCCTGCACCCCCAAACCTTGGATAATGATCTGTATCTCACACATATATTGATATTGTACATCAGTCAGGAACCCCACTGTCCCCTCTATACTCCTGCACCCCCAAACCTTGGGATAATGATCTGTATCTCACACATATATTGATATTGTACATCAGTCAGGAACCCCACTGTCCCCTCTATACTCCGGCACCCCAAACCTTGGGATAATGATCTGTATCTCACACATATATTGATATTGTACATCAGTCAGGAACCCCACTGTCCCTCTATACTCCTGCACCCCCAAACCTTGGGATAATGATCTGTATCTCACACATATATTGATATTGTACATCAGTCAGAACCCCACTGTCCCTCTATACTCCTGCACCCCCAAACCTTGGATAATGATCTGTATCTCACACATATATTGATATTGTTCATCAGTCAGGAACCCCACTGTCCCTCTATACTCCTGCACCCCCAAACCTTGGGATAATGATCTGTATCTCACACATATATTGATATTGTACATCAGTCAGGAACCCCACTGTCCCCTCTATACTTCTGCACCCCCAAACCTTGGGATAATTATCTGTATCTCACACATATATTGATATTGTACATCAGTCAGGAACCCCACTGTCCCCTCTATACTCCTGCACCCCCAAACCTTGGGATAATGATCTGTATCTCACACATATATTGATATTGTACATCAGTCAGGAACCCCACTGTCCCCTCTATACTCCTGCACCCCCAAACCTTGGGGATAATGATCTGTATCTCACACATATATTGATATTGTACATCAGTCAGGAACCCCACTGTCCCCTCTATACTCCTGCACCCCCAAACCTTGGGGATAATGATCTGTATCTCACACATATATTGATATTGTACATCAGTCAGGAACCCCACTGTCCCCTCTATACTCCTGCACCCCCAACCTTGGGATAATGATCTGTATCTCACACATATATTGATATTGTTCATCAGTCAGGAACCCCACTGTCCCCTCTATACTTCTGCACCCCCAAACCTTGGGATAATTATCTGTATCTCACACATATATTGATATTGTACATCAGTCAAGAACCCCACTGTCCCCTCTATACTTCTGCACCCCCAAACCTTGGGATAATGATCTGTATCTCACACATATATTGATATTGTTCATCTGTCAGGAACCCCACTGTCCCCTCTATACTCCTGCACCCCCAAACCTTGGGATAATGATCTATATCTCACACATATATTGATATTGTACATCAGTCAGGAACCCCACTGTCCCCTCTATACTCCTGCACCCCCAAACCTTGGGATAATGATCTGTATCTCACACATATATTGATATTGTACATCAGTCAGGAACCCCACTGTCCCCTCTATACTTCTGCACCCCCAAACCTTGGGATAATGATCTGTATCTCACACATATATTGATATTGTACATCAGTCAGGAACCCCACTGTCACCTCTATACTCCTGCACCCCCAAACCTTGGGATAATGATCTGTATCTCACACATATATTGATATTGTACATCAGTCAGGAACCCCACTGTCCCTATATGCTCCTGCACCCCCAAACCTTGGGATAATGATCTGTATCTCACACATATATTGATATTGTACATCAGTCAGGAACCCCACTGTCCCTCTATACTCCTGCACCCCGAAACCTTGGGATAATGATCTGTATCTCACGCATATATTGATTTTGTACATCAGTCAGGAACCCTACTGTCCCTCTATACTCCGGCACCCCCAAACCTTGGGATAATGATCTGTATCTCACACATATATTGATATTGTACATCAGTCAGAACCCCACTGTCCCCTCTATACTCCTGCACCCCCAAACCTTGGGATAATGATCTGTATCTCACACATATATTGCTATTGTACATCAGTCAGGAACCCCACTGTCCCTCTATACTCCTGCACCCCAAACCTTGGGGATAATGATCTGTATCTCACACATATATTGATATTGTACATCAGTCAGGAACCCCACTGTCCCTCTATACTCCTGCACCCCCAAACCTTGGGATAATGATCTGTATCTCACACATATATTGACATTGTACATCAGTCAGGAACCCCCACTGTCCCTCTATACTCCTGCACCCCCAAACCTTGGGATAATGATCTGTATCTCACACATATATTGATATTGTACATCAGTCAGGAACCCCACTGTCCCTCTATACTCCTGCACCCCCAAACCTTGGGATAATGATCTGTATCTCACACATATAATGATATTGTACATCAGTCAGAACCCCACTGTCGCCTCTATACTCCTGCACCCCCAAACCTTGGGATAATGATCTGTATCTCACACATATATTGATATTGTACATCAGTCAGGAACCCCACTGTCCCTCTATACTCCTGCACCCCCAAACCTTGGGGATAATTATCTGTATCTCACACATATATTGATATTGTACATCAGTCAGAACCCCACTGTCCCTCTATACTCCTGCACCCCCAAACCTTGGGATAATGATCTGTATCTCACACATATATTGATATTGTTCATCAGTCAGGAACCCCACTGTCCCCTCTATACTCCTGCACCCCCAAACCTTGGGATAATGATCTGTATCTCACACATATATTGATATTGTACATCAGTCAGGAACCCCACTGTCCCCTCTATACTCCTGCACCCCCAAACCTTGGGATAATGATCTGTATCTCACACATATATTGATATTGTTCATCAGTCAGGAACCCCACTGTCCCTCTATACTCCTGCACCCCCAAACCTTGGGATAATGATCTGTATCTCACACATATATTGATATTGTACATCAGTCAGAACCCCACTGTCCCCTCTATACTCCTGCACCCCCAAACCTTGGGATAATGATCTGTATCTCACACATATATTGATATTGTACATCAGTCAGGAACCCCACTGTCCCCTCTATACTCCTGCACCCCCAAACATTGGGATAATGATCTGTATCTCACACATATATTGATATTGTACATCAGTCAGGAACCCCACTGTCCCCTCTATACTTCTGCACCCCCAAACCTTGGGATAATGATCTGTATCTCACACATATATTGATATTGTACATCAGTCAGGAACCCCACTGTCACCTCTATACTCCTGCACCCCCAAACCTTGGGATAATGATCTGTATCTCACACATATATTGATATTGTACATCAGTCAGGAACCCCACTGTCCCTATATGCTCCTGCACCCCAAACCTTGGGATAATGATCTGTATCTCACACATATATTGATATTGTACATCAGTCAGGAACCCCACTGTCCCCTCTATACTTCTGCACCCCCAAACCTTGGGATAATGATCTGTATCTCACACATATATTGATATTGTACATCAGTCAGGAACCCCACTGTCACCTCTATACTCCTGCACCCCCAAACCTTGGGATAATGATCTGTATCTCACACATATATTGATATTGTACATCAGTCAGGAACCCCACTGTCCCTATATGCTCCTGCACCCCAAACCTTGGGATAATGATCTGTATCTCACACATATATTGATATTGTACATCAGTCAGGAACCCCACTGTCCCTCTATACTCCTGCACCCCCAAACCTTGGGATAATGATCTGTATCTCACACATATATTGATATTGTACATCAGTCAGGAACCCTACTGTCCCTCTATACTCCGGCACCCCCAAACCTTGGGATAATGATCTGTATCTCACACATATATTGATATTGTACATCAGTCAGAACCCCACTGTCCCCTCTATACTCCTGCACCCCCAAACCTTGGGATAATGATCTGTATCTCACACATATATTGCTATTGTACATCAGTCAGGAACCCCACTGTCCCTCTATACTCCTGCACCCCCAAACCTTGGGGATAATGATCTGTATCTCACACATATATTGATATTGTACATCAGTCAGGAACCCCACTGTCCCTCTATACTCCTGCACCCCCAAACCTTGGGATAATGATCTGTATCTCACACATATATTGACATTGTACATCAGTCAGGAACCCCACTGTCCCTCTATACTCCTGCACCCCCAAACCTTGGGATAATGATCTGTATCTCACACATATATTGATATTGTACATCAGTCAGGAACCCCACTGTCCCTCTATACTCCTGCACCCCCAAACCTTGGGATAATGATCTGTATCTCACACATATATTGATATTGTACATCAGTCAGGAACCCCACTGTCCCCTCTATACTCCTGCACCCCCAAACATTGGGATAATGATCTGTATCTCACACATATATTGATATTGTACATCAGTCAGGAACCCCACTGTCCCCTCTATACTTCTGCACCCCCAAACCTTGGGATAATGATCTGTATCTCACACATATATGATATGTACATCAGTCAGGAACCCCACTTGTCACCTCTATACTCCTGCACCCCCAAACCTTGGGATAATGATCTGTATCTCACACATATATTGATATTGTACATCAGTCAGGAACCCCACTGTCCCTATATGCTCCTGCACCCCAAACCTTGGGATAATGATCTGTATCTGCACACATATATTGATAGTTGTACATCAGTTCAGGAACCCCACTGTCCCTCTATACTCCTGCACCCCCAAACCTTGGGATAATGATCTGTATCTCACACATATATGATATTGTACATCAGTCAGGAACCCTACTGTCCCTCTATACTCCGGCACCCCCAAACCTTGGGATAATGATCTGTATCTCACACATATATTGATATTGTAATCAGTCAGAACCCCACTGTCCCTCTATACTCCTGCACCCCCAAACCTGGGATAATGATCTGTATCTCAACATATATTGCTATTGTACATCAGTCAGGAACCCCACTGTCCCTCTATACTCCTGCACCCCCAAACCTTGGGGGATAATGATCTGTATCTCACACATATATTGATATTGTACATCAGTCAGGAACCCCACTGTCCCTCTATACTCCTGCACCCCCAAACCTTGGGATAATGATCTGTATCTCACACATATATTGACATTGTACATCAGTCAGGAACCCCACTGTCCCTCTATACTCCTGCCACCCCAAACCTTGGGATAATGATCTGTATCTCACACATATATTGATATTGTACATCAGTCAGGAACCCCACTGTCCCTCTATACTCCTGCACCCCCAAACCTTGGGATAATGATCTGTATCTCACACATATAATGATATTGTACATCAGTCAGAACCCCACTGTCGCCTCTATACTCCTGCACCCCCAAACCTTGGGATAATGATCTGTATCTCACACATATATTGATATTGTAAATCAGTCAGGAACCCCACTGTCCCTCTATACTCCTGCACCCCCAAACCTTGGGATCATGATCTGTATCTCACACATATATTGACATTGTACATCAGTCAGGAACCCCACTGTCCCTCTATACTCCTGCACCCCCAAACCTTGGGATAATGATCTGTATCTCACACATATATTGATATTGTACATCAGTCAAGAACCCCACTGTCCCCTCTATACTCCTGCACCCCCAAACCTTGGGATCATGATCTGTATCTCACACATATATTGATATTGTACATCAGTCAGGAACCCCACTGTCCCTCTATACTCCTGCACCCCCAAACCTTGGGATCATGATCTGTATCTCACACATATATTTACATGTTGCAGCCGAGTCTGTTCCTGAATAAAGTCCCACCGAGAAACTCAAAGAAAAACTCACCTGTTGTGCAGAAGTCCAGCTTGTGTTCGGTCTGTAGGGGGGACAATATATATATCAGGCTCCTGGGTGACAATGTGCCACGTAATGCAGTTCTAGGGGAGGGCAGGGGGCAGGCAGCACAGTGGGGGGCAGTTACCAGCCATGGACACTCCCACATTCGGGTGTAGATTGGGTCCTGTGGTACCACCTTCACATGAAGTCTCTGGAATTTCCATGGAAAATGACCCAAACTTACTCTGCTCTCCACATCATTAATACTGACACTGATACACATTAGTCATTTCATAAAGCAAATCATTCCAACAATATCTAATTACAAAGTCATAGAAATTCAGTACAAACCAAACCCAGTGTCCTAGAAAAGCAGAAGCACTCAGGCTTCCAACGCAGGTAAGTTTGTGGGGGAGAATAGGGGTTGGTTAGGGGAGAATAAGGGTAGATATCGGGAGAATAGGGGTACATGTGGGGG